>NC_080092.1:51144776-51451699 GCF_950005125.1 Chionomys nivalis | reverse complement strand
CCTACTGGTTTTTGTTTTTTTTTCCTCCTAAACTGGTTTCCCTCGAATCTCTTTTTTCCTAGGAGGAGAGTGGTTAAGAAGGCTTCTTCCTATGCTGCCCTTCTTGGCCTGGGACTCAGCATGTAGCCAGGCTGGTCTTCATCTTGTGGTGATCCTTCTGCCTCTGCCTCCCAGGTGCTGGGACTAAAGGCGTGCTCCACCGTGCCTCTCTCTCTCTTTCCCCCTCCCCCTTTTTGTTTGTTTGGTTTGGTTTTTCAAGACAGGGTCTTTCTGTATCTGGCTGTCCTGGAACTTGCTCTGTAGACCAGGCTGGCCTCAAAGATCCTCCTGCCTCTGACTCCCAAGTGCTGGGATTAAAGGCACTCATAGGAGCCTGTGACTTCTTTCCTCTCCTTTACAGCCGCTTTCCTGTTTCTTAGCTACTTAGGTTGCCCCATATCTATGGCCCTATCATTTCCTCTTTCACTCACTTCTTAACTACCCTCACCTCTGTCTGCCTGAGATCTGGGGACACCCTGTTAAGCCTTCCCCTTTCTCCACCCACCTCCACTTCATACCATCTGTCACATCTGATACCCTTATTTACCACCTCTTTCTTGGAATTTCTCCTCCCCCCCCCTTTTTTTTTTTTTTTTGTGACAGGGTTTCTCTGTAGCTTTGAAGCCTGTCCTGGAACTTGCTCTGTCGATCAGGCTGGCCTCAAACTCACAAAGATCTGTCTGTTTCTGCCTCCAAGTGCTGGGATTAAAGGCAGCACCACTGCCCCAGCTGACACTCTGCTTAATACATAGGGAATTTGTACAGATTTTCAGACTGTAATTTGAAAAGGTAAAACCTTAAAACCATGCTACCCAATTTGGGGCATAAAGACAAATAGCAGAACTGGGGGAAGAAGACTCCTTTTTCAAATATATATGTGTATGTAGTTATAACTCGGAGACTAGAAAGACGGCTCAGCATTAAGAGCTCTGTTGCTCTTGCAGAGGTCCCCAGTTTGCTTCCCAGCGCCCTAGTCAGACAGTTCAGTCTGTAACTGCAGCTCCAGGGGCTTCCCACACCTTTGGACTCATAGACACAGACACAAACATGTAATTAAAAACAATGAAAAGTAAATATTTTTTAAAAAGAAAGTTATGCTGGGAGGTGATGGCACATGCCTTTAATTCTACCATTTTGGAGGCAGAGGCAGGCAGCTCTCTGAGTTCAAGACCAGCCTGGGATACAGATGGAGTTCAAGGACAGCTAGAGCTACACAGAGAAACCCTGTCTCAAAAAAACAAATATAAAAGAAAATAATAAGGTTATAATCCAGATGGATTATAAGACCTAGTTGTGTGGCAATACCAATAACAATAGCAACAAACACAACTGCTTACTGATGGCAAGTATATTAAGCAATTCATGGAGACTATGGCAGATATATTCCCTGGGGAGAAAAGAAGATATTTCTAAAAATTAGATTGTCTTACCAGACTATAGGTATGCAAATTGAAGAAATTGGAAAAATCTATTTTAAAAAGTTTGGAGAAGCCGGGCTGTGGTGGCGCACGCCTTTAATCCCAGCACTCGGGATGTAGAAGCAGGCGGATCTCTGTGAGTTCGAGGCCAGCCTGGTCTACAAGAGCTAGTTCCAGGATAGGAACCAAAAAAGCTACAGAGAAACCCTGTCTCGAAAATAAAAAAAAAAAAAAAGTTTGGAGAATAGTGCCACTAATTTAAAATTTTATTCTGTGATGGGAAGTCCCAGTACCGCAGCTACAAGCACAGCTGAAAGTGCCATTTTATTAGTGGTACCAAGGATGAAAAAAATGTCACTGAACAGCCAGGTGGTGGTGGCGCACACCTTTAATCCCAGCACTCAGGAGGCAGAAGCAGGCAGATTTCTGTGAGTTCGAGACCAGCCTGGTCTACAAGAGCTTGTTCCATGACAGGCACCAAAGCTACAGAGAAATCTTGTCTCAAAAACAAAACAAAACAAACAAAAGACACAACTAAGTTTTCTAGAGAGGGCTGAAAGCACAAACTACTCTTAGTAAGAGGAGTTCAATTACCAGCCCCTATGATGGGCGCCAACAACTCCAAGTTCCAGGAGGGTCCAATGCTTTTGACCACTATTAAAGACACCTGTACCCACATGTGCATGTACTACACACACACCACATACACATGTATACCGTACACTACATACACACCACACACAAATACACCATATGCTCACAAGTACATAACACAATACATACCACACACAAATGTACCATAAACACATAAGTACACCACATACACCACACATATAAATAAATATACCACACATATCACGTATACACACACACACCACACACATACCACACACACACACACACACATATATCACACATACACAGACATATATACTACACACACACATATACCACATATACATGTATACCAAACACACAGACACATACACCACATACACAGCACACACAACCAACACACACAACCAACACAGATATATCATACACACATCACAATTCATACCATTGGACCCTGAAGTTCAATCACCGAGGAGGAGTCGCCCCAAGAGAACACTCTCATTCCACAGTTGATGTAAAAGCAAGAGGATTTAATTAATTCTGTCGCAACAGGGTCTTTCAGCATTCAAGAAGCCAAAAGACTCGGAATAGCTGGTACCAGCTATTTTTATAGAAAAAGAAGGGGAAATAGGGGGGGGGGAAACCCGGGGGTTGTTCTTCAACTATTAGGATTGGCTGATTCAAGGGCTACTAGCAATGACCGGTCCGAGCCAGGACTGGAGGGAGGTTGCCAGATCAGTTGAGGTAAGAGGAAACATTTGAGGATTACTTTGACCCCTTCCCAAGGACTAAGTCAAAACATCAGGAACTGAGTCAATACCTAAGGGTTATCTTGCCCCTATTCTAATACCTGAGTTCTATTTGGAGAAGACTCAGAAGGACTCAGGGAGATGGAAAGTTCCCAACATTTCAGTACGTGCATGTGTAATTGTTAGGTCCTTGGTTCCTAGGGGAGGGGGGAGTACTACTGCTGAGATGCCTCAGAGTTGTCAGAAATGGCTTCAGAGTTACAGTGCAAAGCAATAAAAAGATATGTTCGGATGATTTTCTTTGCACATTGTCACTCAGACCTGGTGTAGGTACTGATGGCCCCAGGGATGGGGGGTAAAAGAACACTTGTAAAATTAATAGAAGAGAAAGCAATTGCTACTGCAAGCTCATCTTAATGAAAGAAGTTTCATTGCATAGCCCATCAAGAAAAATCATGTGCAGAATCGTTAAAAATGATTCATGGTCTTGCAAATCATCATCAAGGCTGTGAATTTCATAAAGACCAAAGTCCTTAGAAGTGTTGATGTTGACTCTGGCAATAACATTGACATTTAAAAGGAAGATGTCACAGATTCAACGCAATGCTCATCAAAATCCCCAAAAAATTCTTCAAAGACCTTGAAAGAACGGTACTCAACTTCATATGGAAAAACAAAACAGGATAGCCAAAACAATCCTGTATAATAAAAGAACTTCTGGAGGCATCACAATCCCTGACTTTAATGTCTACTACAGAGCTATAATACTGAAAACAGCCTGGTACTGGCATAAGAACAGACAGGAGGACCAATGGAACCGAATAGAAGACCCGGAATATCAATCCACACATCTTCAAACACTTGATTTTTGACAAAGAAGCAAAAACTACCAAATGGAAAAAAGAAATCATATTTAACAAGTGATGATGGCATACCTGGATATCAACATGTAGAAGAATGAAAATAGACCCATATCTATCACCATGCACAAAACTCAAGTCCATCTCGAAAAACCAAAAAAAAAAAAAAAAAAAAAAAAAAAAACCTCAAGTCCAAATGGATCAAAGACCTCAACATAAAGCCAGCCACACTGAACCTTGTAGAAGAGAAAGTGGGAAGTACACTTGAACACATTGGCACAGGGAACCACTTCCTAAATATAACCCCAGCAGCAATACACTGAGAGAAACAATTAATAAATGGGACCTCCTAAAACTGAAAAGCTTCTGTAAAGCAAAGGACACGGTCAACAAGACAAAATGACAGCCTACAGAATGGGAAAAGATCTTCACTAACCCCATATCAGACAGAGGTCTGATCTCCAAAATATACAAAGTACTCAAGAAATTGGACACCAAAAGATTACATAATCCAAAAAAAAAAAAAAAATGGAGTACAGACCTAAACAGAGAACTCTCAACAAAGGAATCTAAAATGGCTGAAAGACACTTAAGAAAATGTTCAACATCCTTAGTCATCAGAGGAATGCAAATCAAAACAACTCTGAGATTCCATCTTACACCTGTAAGAATGGCCAAGATCAAAATCACTGATGACAACTTATGCTGGAGAGGTTGTGGGGGAAAGGGAACACTTCTGCATTGCTGGTGGGAATGCAAGCTGGTTAAATCCCTTTGGATGTCAGTGTGGCTATTTCTCAAAAAATTAGGAAACAACCTTCCTCAAGACCCAGTAATACCGCTTTTGGGTATATATCCAAAGGATGCTCAATTGGACCACAAGGACATGTGCTCAACTATGTTCATAGCAGCTTTGTTTGTCATAGCCAGAATCTGGAAACAACCTAAATGCTCCTCAACCGAAGAATGGATAAGGAAAATGTGGTACATTTACACAATGGAGTACTACACAGCAGAAAAAAACAAAAACATCTTAAATTATGCAGGAAAATGGATGGAGCTAGAAAACATTATTTTGAATGAGGTAACCCAGACCCAGAAAGACAATTATCACATGTACTCACTCATAGGTGGCTTTTAAGATTTATTTATTTATTTATTTATTTATTTATTTATTATGTATTTAGCGTTCTCCTGGTTCCAGGACAGGCTCTAAAACCACAGAGAAACCCTGTCTCGAAAAACAAAAAAAACAAACAAAAAAAAAGAATTAAGCATACTAAAAATGCAAAACAAAATGATGCTGAAGGGTACCATGACAACTCACAGAATTGCAGGTAATTCTACTGAACCAGATATCAATGCAGAATTCCTCAAATAAAATGTCAACTACTCCACTAGTTTTGTGTGGCCTTCTTTTATTATTTGTGTGTGTATGTATGAGTTTTGTGTGTGAATATGGATGTGTGTGTGTCATGGCGTACATGTCAGGGTCAGAGGATTCATCTACCAAGGGTTCTGGGTATTGAACTCAGGTTGTTAGGCCTGTTGGCAAGCATTTTTATTAACTGAGCTATCTCATAGACCCCTCTTCTACTAATTTTTTTTAAATAAATCTTTTTTTTTAATTTATTTATTATCTATATGACATTCTGCCTCCATGTACGCCCTCACGCCAGAAGAGGGCGCCAGATATCACTACAGATGGTTGTGAGCCACCATGTGGTTGCTGGGAATTGAACTCAGGACCTCTGGAAGAGCAGCCAGTGCTCTTAACCACTGAGCCATATCTCCAGCACCTCTACTAATTTTTTGTAGATGGTGTTTCACTACATAGCCCTGCCTGGCCTGGAAGTAGCCTTGTAAACCAGGCTGACCTTGAACTCAGAGATCTGCCTCCTTGCTTTTGCCTGCCTCCTCAATGCTGGGATTAAAGTGTGTACCACCACACTCAGTTTGGCTTAATTTCAGATTTATTCTTAATCCAGGCAGTGGTGGTGCATGCCTTTAATCCCAGCTCTTGGGAGGCAGAGGCAGGTGCCAGCCTGGGAGGGCTACAGAGTGAGTGCAAGCTATGTCCTGAAAAGCAAACCAAAAAAAATTTTAATACTGTGTATCTATTTGTTTTTATACACACACACCTACCTGAAGAAGCCTGAGGCATTGGATCCCTGGAGCCAGAGTTACAGGCAATTGTGAGATGCCTGAGGTGGGTGCTGGAAATTGAACTCAGTAAAACAGTCTCCTAACCATTGAGCCATCTCTCCAGACCCTCTTTCCTCTTTTTTTTAAAGATTTATTTATTTATTATGTATATAGTGTTCTGTCTATATGTACACCTGTAGACCAGAAGAGGGAGACAGATCTCATTATAGATGGTTGTGAGCCACCATGTGGTTGCTGGGAATTGAACTCAGGACCTCTGGAAGGGCAATCAGTGCTCTTAACCTCTGAGCCATCTCTCCAGTCCCCTGTTCCTCTTTTTTTTTTTTTTTTAATATTTATTTACTTTATGTGTATTTTTGTTTTGTTTCATGCATGTCTGTGTGAGGGTATCAGGTCCCCTAGAACTGGAGTTACAGACAGTTGTGAGCTGCCACGTGGGTGCTGGGAATTAAACCTGGGTTCTTTGGAAAAACAGCAGTGCTCTTAACTGCTGAGCCACCTCTCCAATCCCTCCTCTTTTGTGTTTAAAATAAAAACATACTAAAAATAATAAGTGGGTTCCACTCAGGGCAATGACCTGAGTTGGAACCCCAGAACTTACATGAACTCAGTGAGGTGACAACCATCTGTAATCCCAAGTGTTCCTACTTGGATGGGCTGTGGAGACAAGAGAATCCTGGAATGTGGGGCCTCCTAGCAGGCCATGTGCATCAGTATACAACAGAGACCTTGTTTAAAGGGAGCGAGGACAAGGTCCCACACCTGCAGTTACATTGTGATCTCCACATGTGGGGTACAATGTCCACACACACACACACACACCCAGAAGACCTGATGACCCGAGGTTCCTAGTACCCATCTTAGGCCATGGACATCTTTAACTCCAGCTCCAGCCTCTGAGGGCATATGCACAGTTCTATACATAATTTAAAATAATAAAAGTGAATCCGAAGCATTTTTTTTTAAAGATTTATTTATTATATACACAGTGTTCCGCTAGCATGTATGCCTGCATGCCAGAAGAGGGCACCAGATCTCACTACAGATGGTTGTCAGCCACCATGTGGTTGCTGGGAATTGAACTCAGGACCTTTGGAAGAGCAGGCAGTGCTCTTAACCTCTGAGCCATCTCTCCAGCCCCCCTGAAGCATTTTTTGTTTGTTTGTTTGTTTTTATTTTTGTTTTTTTCCAGACAGGCTTTCTCTGTAGCTTTGGAGCCTGTCCTGGAACTAGCTCTTGTAGACCAGGCTGGCCTCGAACTCACAGAGATCTGCTTGCCTCAGCCTCCTGAGTGCTGGCATGCTCCATCACCACCCAGCTTAAGCATCTTTTAAGTGTGTATGGGTGTTTTGCCTGAATATAAATCTGTCGGCCATGTGCCTTTGGAGGCCAGAAAGACACACGTCCCTTGCGATTGGAGTCACAGATGGTTGTAAGCCACCATGTACAAGCTAGGGTTCAAACTGCTGAGACATCTCTCTAACTCCAGTAAAAATAAATCTTAACCAGCTGGGCAGTGGTGGCACAAACCTTTAATCCCAGCACTAGGGAGGCAGAGGCAGGCAGATCTCTGTGAGTTTGAGGCCAGCCTGGTCTACAAGAGCTAGTTCCAAAAACAAAAACAAAAGACCTTAAACAAGAACAAAACTCCAGTCAGGCACAGTGTCCTACGACTTTAATCCCAGCATTCAGTCAGAGGCAGGTAGCTCTAAATGGTTTACATAGGGAGTTCCAGGCCAGCCAGAGCTACATAGTAAGACCCTGTGTCAAAAAACAAACAAAAAGCCGGGCGGTGGTGGCGCACGCCTTTAATCCCAGCACTCGGGAGGCAGAGGCAGGCGGATCTCTGTGAGTTCGAGGCCAGCCTGGTCTACAAGAGCTAGTTCCAGGACAGGCACCAAAGCTACAGAGAAACCCTGTCTCGAAAAACCAAAAAAAAAAAAAAAAAAAAAAAAAAACAAACAAAAAACCAGAAACCAGAAAAAAACAAAAACAACGAGGCCTGGGGAGATGGCTTAGTGAGTAAGGACACTTATTGCGCAGGTGGTGGTGGCACACGCCTTTAATCCCAGCACTCAGGAGCCAGAGACAGGAGGATCTCTGTGAGTTCAAGGCCAGCCTGGTCTACTTAGTGAGTTCCAGAACAGCCAGGGCTGTTCCACAGAGAGACCCTATCTCGATCCCACTCCAGAGAAAAGAAAAGAATGCTTACTGCTTGTCCCTAGGATGGATGTTCAGGTCTCCTAACTCTAACGCCAGCTCCAGGGGTTCAGACATCCTTTTCTGGCCTCTGTGGTATCCATGTACACACACACACACACACACACACACACACACAGAGTTTTTAAACAGTGAAAATTTATTACTTAAATACGCTCATTTTCTTTATTAATGTTAGCAAACATGGGACCTGTTGGATGGCTTTTTTGTTTTTATTTTTGAGACAGGGTCTCTCTATGTAACCCTGGCTGTCCTGGAACTTTCTTTGTAGACCATGCTAACCTGGAACTCACAGAGCTCCACCTGCCTCTGCCTCCTGAGTGCTGGGACTCAAGGCATGCACCACTACCAACTTGCTTGTCAACTTTCATTAGTGAGTCTGTATTTAACAAACGTCAACTAATATTTGTTTATTGTAATCTAGAGAAGCCAATAAGTTAGACACCTCTCACTTATATACAGTAAATTTTAAGATATGATACACTAAAGTCCAATTTCAAATATAAAAAGCAAACTGGCAGCCGGGCGGTGGTGGCGCACGCCTTTAATCCCAGCACTCGGGAGGCAGAGGCAGGCGGATCTCTGTGAGTTCGAGACCAGCCTGGTCTACAAGAGCTAGTTCCGGGACAGGCTCGAAAACCATAGAGAAACCCTGTCTCGAAAAACCAAAAAAAAAAAAAAAAAAAGCAAACTGGCATCCAGTGGTATACACCTTTCATAACAGTTCTCAACCACACAGTAAGTTTAAGGCCAGCCTGGGCTACTCAAGACCTTTCTGTAAAATCTGGAGAACCCAGTGTGATGGTGTATACCTTTGATCTCAGTACTTGGACACAGAGGCAGGAGGATCTCTGTGAGTTCGAGGCCATCCTAGTTCAGGACTGCACACTGAGACCATGTCTAGGGCGGGACATTCTGTTCCAGCCCCTCTCATCCTCAGAGGTGCTTTCTTTTCCTTACTAAATCCATTTTCATTATGCTAAAAATTAAATTGAATTTAAAAAAACTGGTAAGGGATATAGCACAATGGTAACTCCTCGATGAGCTTTCACAGGCCCTGGAGTCAGTCCCTGGTGCCATCAAATAAATAAGTACAGTTCACAGCTTTGGTTTTTTAATATCTGAAGAAGTGTGCAATTACTGCTTAATTTTAGAATATTTTTCATAACCCCCCAAAAGATTCTTCCTGCCTCTTCCCCTCTTTCGTAATCATTCCACTCCCTATCTCCCCAAATCCCTCAGCATTAGGCAATCACTAATAAATATATTTTGTTTCTGTGGACTGTGTGTGAGATCAAATTTTGGTCCTTATTCCTGTCACTACCCGAGTAATATTGCTAGTTCCAAACCTCAACTCACCTGGCTTTCCCAGTTCTTTCATGTTGTAACATAGTAGTACCCAGTAGCTCCTTTCTTTTCCAGTACTGGAATGGGGTTTTTTTTTTTTTTTTTTTTTTTTTTTTGGTTTTTTCGAGACAGGGTTTCTCTGTGGTTTTGGAGCCTGTCCTGGAACTAGCTCTTGTAGACCAGGCTGGTCTCGAACTCACAGAATGGGTTTTTTTTTTTTTTTAAATATTTATTTATTTGTTATGTATACAATATTCTGGCTGTGTGTATGACTGCAGGTCAGAAGAGGGCACCAGACCTCATTACAGATGGTTGTGAGCCACCATGTGGTTGCCGGGAATTGAACTCAGGACCTTTGGAAGAACAGGCAAAGCTCTTAACCACTGAGCCATCTCCCCAGCCCCCAGAATGGGGTTTTAAAACAGGGTTTTGCCGGGCAGTGGTGGTGCTCGCCTTTAATCCCAGCACTTGGGAGGCAGAGGCAGGCGGATCTTTGTGAGTTCGAGGCCAACCTGGTCTACAGAGCTAGTTCTAGGACAGGCTCTAAAGCTACAGAGAAACCCTGTCTCAAAAAAACAAAATAAATAAATAAAAATAAAATAGAATTTTCCTATGTAGCACAGGCTGGCCATCTTCCTGTTTAAGGCAGGAGATGGGATTTGAGGCATCTATTACCACACCCAGAGAATGACTTTACACTCCCGATTCTCCTTACTCTGTCTTTCACGTGCTAGGATTACAGGTGGGTGGACTGTGCCTGGCTAGGAATTGAAATTTTAAACAGTTTTAACAGTTCATCCAAGAAGTGTTCTGTATAATTTTTTTTTTCAAGACAGTATAGCCCTGGCTGCCCTGGAACTTGCTCTGTAGACCAGTGGACTTGAACTCAGTGTGCTAGGACTAGAGGCATCTGCCACCAAGCCCAGTTTATAATTTTTTTTTTTACGACAGGGTTTCTCTGTGTAGCTTTCTGTAGACCAGGCTGGCCTCCAATTCATAGAGCTCTGCCTGCCTCTGCTTCCTGAGTGCTGGGATTAAAGGCGTGCGCCACCATCGCTCGGCCAGTTTTTATTTTTCCCTGGAACTAGAGTTATAGACAGTTGTGAGCTGCCATGTGGGTGCTGAAAATTGAATCTAGGTCCTCAGGAAGAACAGTCAGTGCTCTTAACCACTGAGACATTTCTCCAGCCAGAGTTTATAGTTCTTTAAAGATAGGGTCTTACTATGTAGCCCCAGCCTAGTCTTGAACTGTGACTCACCTTAATTTCCGCAGGACTGGGACTACACAGGAAAAGGCAGGAAGTTCAGGAAATTGATCGAAAGATTTCAGGTGAAGAGTCTACTGTGCTATACAAATGTAATCATTCAACCTAGTGTGGCCGTTGACACGCATTGCTGGTTGTAAGCATCCTGGTGAGTTGGAAGTTAAGAAGATATTAATAGTCTTATTTAGTGGGAAGTGATTAAGAAAAAGGAAAAGGAGAGGAACATGACTGGTCCTACTGAGGTACTGTGGTGGTGGAGGTTTATTATAGACATTGTGGGAGAATATGGCCAGACCAGGAGCATGTGGGAGAGTCCAGAGTGATGGGAGCAGAGCGAGCTGTGCTGGTGAGAGGAGAGGGGGTATGGAGAGGAGAGAGGTGGAACCAGGTGCAGCAGCCAGGAGGCCCAAAAGAGAGTAGCTGTAAAGGATCAGGTAACAAAAAAAAAAAAAAAAAAAAAAAAAAAAAAAAAAAAAAAAGAGGGAAGGGCAGCCCAGCCCTGGGCTTGAGAAGTTTAGGGTAGGGGGTGAGGTATGTCACCCAGGAGGGCCCTTAGGGACTGAGGGACACAGGGAGAACCTGGCACTACCTTGGTATGTTAAATAGGTTCCTCAGCCATTTGTCCCAGGTTTGAAATCCAATAAGAAGGAAATTGTAAGTTTGAAGCGATTTCTAGAAACTACAAGAACTAATTAAAAGTCAGGGTTCCTAGATCAGATTTTTATTTTGATGGTTTTTTTAAAAATATTTATTTATTTATTATGTATACAATATTTGTCTACATGTATTTCTGCAGGCCAGAAGAAGGCACCAGACCTCATTACAGATGTTTGTGAGCCACCATGTGGTTGCTGGGAATTAAACTCAGGACCTTTGGAAGAGCAGGCAATGGTCTTAACCTATGAGCCATCTCTCCAGCCCCTATTTTGATGTTTTTGAGACAGGGTCTTGATATGCAAGATCATGGATGGCAGCCTGGGACTGTGGAGACCGCACTGGCCCCCAAGTGCTGGAAGTAGTGTCACGTGCGTGTCACTGTGCCTGGGCCCAGACCAGATCTTTGCTTCCTTTACAGCCTTGTTAACCACCACGCCAACTGATCTGTCAGTCATGCAGGGGGTGCTGGAGACCTGGGGCTAGAGCAGAGAATGTCTCAGGAAAAACACGGGGTTGCTCTTTTTCTCTGCTTGTTTTGAGAAGGGTCTCGCGGAGCAGGAGTGGCTACGTTGGCCCTCGCTGTGTTGTGGACCAGGTTGGCCTTGAAGTCGCTGAGATCCACCAGCCTCTGGGGTTTAAGGGTGTGCACCACCAACCCAGGCCAGCATTGCCAGCATTCTCCCAGGAAGGCTAAGGGTGAGATTCTGACAGCCTGATTTCTATCTTCTTGGTCTTCAGACTGTCAAAGCAATTTAACATTTTAGTTTTTAGTTCTCCTTTGTCGGTCTCCCAAATTTACAGATCACAGGGATCATAAACTTCCATGACCCACTTTATATGCTGCTGTCTTTAAACCTTAAGTCTCCTGCCTCAGCCTCCCAACTATCCGGCACTACGGGTCTGTGCCGTTTGGGCCAGAGCCACTCTTCTCACGTGGAGTTTGATTTCTGAGGAACCGCTAGGCATTTCTTTTGGAAACCTCAAGGCCACTTGCGATGACGAACAGGAACGCTGTGTAATTCTCTTTATTTAGGATTTAGAATGGAAAAGCTTCTGTAAGTGCCATAGGGACCAACACTAATCAGAGCTTGAACAAGATGGTGGTCGGTACCAGAGAGGTCTGTCTTTCGAAAGCAACTCCAGCACATGAGTAGTAAAAGCTTAGCGAGGCCGAGACGGTAGCAATCCGACCACAAACGTGAGCGGAAGAGTCTCCCACGGAAAGCAGTCTCGTTCGGTTCGGCAGAGAGCAGCCCACCTCACTGGGCAATTCCTCTGAAACGTGTTTGTGATTCGGCTCCTCTCCGGTTAGAGCCAAGGTGGAGCCAGGCGCCTGCTAAGACGCATGCGCCCTAGACCGGACAAGCAGCACAGTGGCGTGGTCTTTCAACACCCAGCGTAAGGACGACGTCTAAGGTGGAAGAGGCGTTTAGGGTTTCCAACACGCATGCGTCGAGACCCAGGCGTTTCCTTCGGAGGGTGTGGAGTGCGGGGTCTGTATTGCGCAGCTGCAAGGGCGGTCCGGTAGCGCGAGCTGTCGATCAAGGGGAGGGAAGAGGAGGGTGAAGGGATTAAAAAAAAAAAAAAGAAAAGAAAAAGAAAAAAAAAAAAAAACCCGGTGCGCCTGCGCATTGCCATCTGGTTGGAAGGGCTTCGGACTGGAAAGGGGCGGGGTCACGTATGCGCGTCATTGGATGGGTAGGTGGGAGAGAGGGTGGAGATCGGGGAGGGTCCGTGCGCTTGCGCAGTGCGGGGGTGGAAAGTGAAGGAGCTACCCAGCACGCTTGCGCGGCTGTCATAGGGCTGCTTGGTTGGTCAGTGGGGAGTCGGCGCCTGCGTACTAAGACCCGTGTGCAGCAGCAGCGGCGGCGGCGCTAGAGGCGGCGGCGGCGGCGGCGGCAGCAGCAGCGGGTTCGGAGGTAGCGGTTGGGCTCGCGGCGAGCGGACGGGGTCGAGTCAGTGCGTTCGCGCGAGGTGAGAGCGGGCAAGGCGCGCCTGCGCGTAAGCTCGGTTTGGGCCGGGAACGAGAGACGGAACTACGCGGGGGTCGGGGAGGGGGGCAGAAGGGAGCGGCGGCTATCGCCGCACGGGCTCGGGCAGGGAGCGGTGCGATGCGCGGAGAGGCGGGCGCACGGCCCAGTTGGCGCGAGGGGTGACGGTTGGGGCCGGCAGGGTGACGTTGGAGCGACGCAGGGCGGGGGACGGCGAGCCGCGAGGCCGCCACGCGGGAGAGGCCGCCAGGCGGCCGCGCCGGGTCGAGGGCCGGGGGCCAGGTCGGCCCGGCCGGGCCAAGGGTTCCTGGGCCGTTGAGGACCAGCGCTGAGCGGCCACGTGAGGTGGGGGAGGGGGCTGCTCGGTGAGGGCATGTGGAGAGGGTTGGCGGCCGGCGGGGGGAGGGGAGACGGCATGGCCCTGGCCTGGCGCAGCTTTGGGGCAGGGGCGGCCGCAGCACCGGAAGTGTTCCCCATTGGAGGCTGCCCCCGGGGTCCGTGACCATGCGGCTGAACATGGACCGGGTCCGCATGGCAGCACGGGGACCCCTCCCCCCTGGCCCGGGCCACCGGAAGCCTCGGGCGACCACATGGTGGGCGCGAGCCGGCAACCCCCAGCGCAGAGAGGTCTGATCTTTTTGGGTTTCTACGGAGCCTGGGATTTTGGTGTGCGGGAGAGACCCTAGCCTTGGGTCTCGATCATCCCGCAGGGCCCGTTGCAGGCATATGTTAGTGCTCCCCAGCCTCATGGGCCTCTGGAGCTCATCCCCCAGTCTTCATGTGAAGTGAGCCGTCCAGCCAGATGTAAGTGGTACTACTTTTCTGGGGAAACCGGGAAAACTGGGTGAATTGAGGGTCATTGGATTGAAGCCCAACTCTTCTCGGCCCATGCCGACAGCGCCTGAAAGTACTAAGCTTATAGTTCCCCCGCGGTAATCTTCGATCTTCACCTTGCCACTGCCTTCCCTCTTATTTGGTTTGTGAGTTACTGTGTTTAGTCCTTAACTCTAGCAGCCTAGTCTGATCTCTGTTACTACTACCAACCTTTTGCTTTCATTTTATTGTCATTCACCTCCCCTCACTCCCCCACTCTCTACTGACTGTACAGGCTGGGCCTGAAAAGCCGACAGGACTGGTGCATCCTGGGAAAAGTGGGAGGGCCATTGACAAAAGGCTGAGTTCCCTTCGGGAACTGAGATCGAGGTGCTTGGCAGTGGGATCATTTAGGAAACTACTTTCTCCCCCCTTGACTGCATCTGCAAGTGCATGTTGGAGAGGCGGGAATCCCCCAAAGAGGCCTTGTGGTTTCCTGTACCAATGACTGGCTTGTGTGTGGATAGGGTGGGGGGGGTGTAACAGCTGGGTGGGGCCTTGTCCTCCGTCTCCACCCCTTCATTAGCCCCGCCCTTCAGCTGGCTCATAGCTGCTCACCTAATTATAGTCCTGGCAGAGTGTGGGGAAGAGGGGGGTGGTTGGTTTCAGTGGCAAGTAACACCTGAGTCCTGCCCTCTCCCGGGAAGTAGCCCTTTCCTCATCTCTGGGATTTGGCGTCCGAACTCCCAGGAGCCTTCCTTTCCCAAACCACAACTTTAGATTTCGTTTGGGGAGGGGGTCGGGGATCCAGCAGTTTCCCCCTCCCATACACCAACTCTTCAGTATGTTTGAGTCCAGTTCAAAGCAGGAAGTTCGACTTTATTAGATGGGTAATGGAATAAAGGGGGAATGGAGCGATGTTTTAGAGAGGAATGGGATAGATTAGCGGTCCTGGTAACCTCCATCCTTACTGACCCTAGTTCTCTTCTTGGCTTTAGTTGGAATCGAAGCCTCTTAAAATGGCAGATGACTTGGACTTCGAGACAGGAGATGCAGGGGCCTCAGCCACCTTCCCCATGCAGTGCTCAGCATTACGTAAGAATGGTTTTGTGGTGCTCAAAGGCCGGCCATGTAAGATCGTCGAGATGTCTACTTCGAAGACTGGCAAGCATGGCCATGCCAAGGTTAGAATAACTTCTCTACATCCTGTCTTCTCTGCAGCTCCCACATCCATAGGGCTCTGGGTAATGAACTGTTTCAGTCTTGGTCCCTTCTTACTGTTCTAGTCCTTTCGTTCAGAACCCAGATTTTATTCCCATCCAACAGTGTCTTCCACAGTGCTCCTGTCATTTTGTCCTTTTCTCTCTCTTTGTGCTAGTCTCTAGAACTGTGTGTATCCACAGTCCTTTAGCTTGGCACATTCAGTTTCTTCATCTTTACCTTTTTCCTTGGGCCTGTTGTCCAAGATTTCTCCAGTCGAGACCCATGGAGGGCAGCGTTCTGTGGGGCTCCAGTCTGCATTCTCAAGCCGCCTAGCAGCTGCTGCTCCTCCCAGTTGTGAACTTCCCTTTGGCAGTTACCTGCTTCTGATTACCACTGAATTCTTTGTTCTCCAGCTTACTTCAGTCTTCACATTCTCTTCACCTAGACATGCTGTGTGTCTTAAGTTGACCCTAACTCAATCCTGTCAAGTCTGGTTTATTTGCTAGTGAGTCTCTGGTTGCGGATTGGGCATTTAGAACCAGGCTATTCTTTCATACTAACTTCATACATGGTTCATCCTGATCTTTTCCCCTGGGTCATTTTCTTCAGATCACTTACCTACCTTCCTTTGCTTTCATTTCTCAGCCTGTTCTACTTATCTTTATCTTATTTAGCTCCTTCTGTAAATGTCCAAGAAACATTTACCTAGACCCCCCCCTACAATAAAACAGCATCTTAGGGAATTCTAGAGTGGCCTCTACCCTCCTAGTGCTGGGATTACAGCCATATGCCATTATTAGTGTTTTTGTTTTTTTAATGTGGTACTAGACATCCGACCCAAGGAAGGCCCTGTGCTTGCTGGGCAAGTACTGTATGAGTGACATCTCCAGTCTTCGTCAATGATTTTTGATAACTTTCATGTCACTGGTTTAACAGGTTTTTTTTTTTTTTTTTTTTTTTTTTTTTGTCATCTCCAGTCTCAGTAGTAGTACTCTTTAGCTTCAGACTTTAAGGATTTGCTTGTCTTTCTCAATTGGCTCATTTCTAGTTCCTTAGTTTTTGCTGTAACATGGCAGGCTGACTTGTCACGAGCCAGTAATAAAAGCCTTTATCTCCATCTTAGAGTTTGATTTGTTGGGTTTCTCTTTATGATATATGTGCACAGGTCCACCTGGTTGGTATTGACATTTTTACTGGGAAGAAATATGAAGATATCTGCCCGTCAACTCACAATATGGATGTCCCCAACATCAAAAGGAATGATTTTCAGGTATGTTTTTGGGATGAAGATGGTTAATGGATCATGAAGGCTGGGGATGTGTGCTGACCCGCAGCTGTGGGGGAAGGGAGCTGGTAGGAGAGAGTACTTAGTGAAGTTGCTGTCACTCTAGTTTGTCTGTCATTCTCTTTATACTTAACCTACCTGTACCTGCTTTTAACTTCCTTCTTCTCCCAGCTGATTGGCATCCAGGATGGGTACCTATCCCTGCTCCAGGACAGTGGGGAGGTACGAGAGGACCTTCGTCTGCCTGAGGGAGACCTTGGCAAGGAGATTGAGCAGAAGTATGACTGTGGAGAAGAGATCCTGGTATGTTGCCCCCCTCCTCGCCTGATATACTCAGCTTTGCTCCTTATGCTTCAGAACTCTGGAGATAAGGCATCTGTGGACTGTCCTTTTTGCTTTTCCAGATCACGGTGCTGTCTGCCATGACAGAGGAGGCAGCTGTTGCAATCAAGGCCATGGCAAAATAACTGGCTCCCAGGTGAGTGTAACAGCCTTCACTGTCCTTCATACTGTTGTCCGCATCGGTTTAATGGGCCTTCTTTCTGCTCTTAGACTGGTCCTTTCCTCCCTTACCCTTTCTTGAAATTGTCTTTAAACATGATTTCTTTTTCTTGCCCAGGGTGGCGGTGGTGGCAGCAGTGATCCTTGAGCCTACAGAGGCCCTTCCCCCAGCTGGGTTCTGCTCTGGCTGGGCCCTTGGCTGGACTCCTATACAATTTATTTTACGTTTTATTTTGGTTTTCCTCACCCCTTCAAACTGTCGGGGAGACCCTGCCCTTCACCTAGCTCCCTTGGCCAGGAATGAGGGAGCCATGGCCTTGGTGAAGCTACCTGCCTCTGCCCTCACAGCCCTGGTGGGGGAAAGGGGGAAAGGTACTGCCTGTGGTTTAGGTCCCCCCCCACCTCCCTTATTTTCTTCGTAATTCAATTTGGAATCAGAAAGCTGTGGATTCTGGCAAATGGTCTTGTGTCCTTTATCCCACTTATCCCTGGTCTGGTCCCCTGCTCTCCATAGTCCTTCACCCCCAAGCACCACTTGTACAGACTGGGGACCAGCCCCCTTCCCTGCCTGTGTCTCTTCCCCAAGCCCCTTTAGGGGTAAAGAGAAGAGTGTGTGGGGGGGAGCAGACATGATCCCTCCTTAGGCATCTGGGAGGGCCTTGCCCCCATGGGCTTCACCCTTTCCTGCAGTTCTCCCTGACACATTTGTTAAAAATCAAACCTGAATAAAACAAGTTTAATATGAAGCCCCCAACTCAGTTGTTTATTTGTTGATTGAAAGATGCTTTTAGAAAAACTGCTACTGTCAGCAATCCATCATCCCCTTCTTAAGTAGCCTGGGTGGGAAGCAAACAAACAGTAGTCGGGGTGGTAGTGGGTACATTTTATTGGTTTGGGGCACATAGGAACCCCCTCCTTGAGGGATGGAGGGTAGGTAGGAGTTATCTGGTGGTTACTTGTGGTAGAATCGTGGGTTCTGGCTGTGTTGGATGAAAGGGAGTCGAGGGCCAGGTTGGCTGGTAGTAGCAAAGCCTGACTGGTGATAAAAGTTTTTATCAGTGGGTAGATAACTTCTTCCACTTAACACTCAGTACAAGGAGGAAGGGACAATTGCAGTAGGAGGTTAGCAGTCTTTCCCTGGTAGTATCAGATTTTTGGTTACCAGCCTTACCTTTCCTGCTGCTTGCATCTGCACAGGGAGCTGGGGGGAAGCCAGGAGTCCAGGGGCTGGATGCAGAGCTTGGGGATGCATGGGCCGCAGAGAAGACTGTAAGGACAAAGCTGACCTTAGGCATACTGGAGTTCCTTTGTCCTAGCACCTTGACTTCCCAAGGCTCCATACTCACTGAGTCAGAGAAGGTAGTTTGCTGATTTGCATGTTCCATCTGCTTTTGCAAAGACAGGGCACCAGCAGGCTGCAGGAACCCTAAGGGAAGAAGGGGGGTTGAACTGAACAGGTAATGATAGGACTCAAGAGGTTAGGCCTTCTCCCCAATGAGTTATCACCTGTCTGAGTGGGCTGAAAGTGGCCATGCACTGCATAGGGCTGTGGCTGTGGCTGAGACAGGTACTGCACAGCAGGGAATGCTGACGGTGCTGAGGAAGGTAGACATCCATTAGTTCTCATGTTGAGCTAGCTGTTCTTCCCTCTGCTCTGAGGAGAATCAACACTCACCTCTGAGCTGCTGACTAGGACTATAGGCTGGCTGTGTAGGCCCATAGTGAGGTGGGGGCTGAGCAGTTCCATAGGCTCCTCCTGGGCTGCCTTGGAATTGCCCATGTTCTGGGGTCCCTGCAAAAGCAGCTGCTGATCCCACATAATGCCGGGTCTAAGAAGGAAAACAAAAACTACTTAGCTCCTACTTATTACAGGTTTGGCATGTTTGTACTTTAGTGATGAAGAAAGCAACCGGGGCTATACATCCAAACCCTAGTTCTTAAGCTGGGCTTGGTGACAGATCCATAGAAGGTAGAGGAGAAGCCGGGCAGTGGTGGCGCACGCCTTTAATCCCAGCACTCAGGAGGCAGAGGCAGGCAGATCTCTGTGAGTTCGAGACCAGCCTGGTCTACAGAGCTAGTTCCAGGACAGGCTCCAAAGCTACAGAGAAACCCTGACTCGAAAAACCAAAAAAAAAAAGTGGAGGAGACATGGCGACAGGATCACATGGCAGAGCCATTCTTGGCTACACAGTGACTTGAAAGCCAGCCTGAGCTTATAAGAAACTGTCTTTAGACTTCTTACCGTAAGCACTTGGGGTCCAAACATCTGCTTGGCTCTATCAGCTGCCATGAGAGTACCTGGGCGATTGTGTCCTCCAGGGCTCCCTAGAAAGGGAGAGGGGCTTCATGATGCTGAATTAGGAGGCTGCAACCTGCAGGAGAGCCCATTTTTTGGGTGGTTTCTCTAGTCCTCACCCTGCATGCTGAGGAGGTGGGTTCCCGTGTGAACAGTCAGGCTCTGCTGGTATGCAGCTGATGTCAGAGTGGTCAGGTCACTGGAGGAAAGGAAGACAGTTAAGTAGCCCTCCTTTGTCGCCTGGTCCACCGCAAAATGTTAGTTTTAGCTATCTGACCACACCTCTGCTCCTTTCGCCTCCGTTTTTCTTCCTCATGCAAAACTTTTTTGAGCTGCAAGAAAAGTTGGTGCTTCTCCTCCTGTAGAGCCGAGAGCTTCTCCTGCAGCTTCAAAATCTGCAAGAAGGATGAGCGGATAAGGGGGGAAAGGGAAAAGAAGAAACCAGAACTGGGAGTGATAGGGGTTACTCACTTGTTCCTTGGTCTCTTCTAGTGACATTCTCTCTTCCATCTCCTTTTTCTTTCTTCTCTCCTGCTCTTCTTTCATCTTCTGTTCCATCATCTTGTCCACCTCTTCCTCCTCTGAAGAATCAGACAGAACGGGGAAGTGGCAGGACAGTGAAAATAAGCTGAGTGTTAGACTGGAGACCAGCAAAAACCAGTTATTCCATCAGCCATAAGGAGAATGAGGCTTCATTAGGTGCTCTCCAAGGTCCTTCCCAGCCCAGGGTTCTGGAGCTTAGACGGGGCCTCTTCGCTCACACCCTGAAGGAGCCGCGGCCTCCCTCTTAGCCTCGCCAGCAGGCGCACAGCTTGGCCCGTGGATGGGGGCAAGTTCGTGGGTAGCAGAGCCACCCTGGGCCGTGTGTCTGTCCTCCCGCTCTGGCCCTGGCTCACCCTGCCGTTTGCGCTCCCGCTCCATCATGATGTGCCGGTGCAGAGCCCTGGCCATGGCGTTGGAAAGTTTGGGGCGCTCCAGTAGTGCGGGCATGGTGCTGTTGATGACGCTTGGGCAGTGGGCGCCCGGCTCTGCCACTGACTGCCAGACCTCAGGCGGGGCCTGCAGGGAAGTGGGAGCTTAGAGGGACTGCGACCCGCCGAGGCGGAAGCTTGCCTGTCCGCCGCCCGCTTGCCGCTTCGGTCACGTGTCCCGGGCGCCAGTGTCCCTCCGGGTCTCAGGCTCAGTGCGCGTGAGGGGGTCCTAGGCTTCGCGCCCCCGCCCCGCCCGCGCAGCCCTGGCGCCAACCCCCCTACCCGCCTTCTCGGCGCTTTCTCCGTGGCCTCCGGCGCGCCTAGATCCCTACATCACTTCCGGCGCCCAGGATAAATCCTTCCGGGTCATGACGGCAACTGGTTCAGCGGGTTGGAAGAAAAGGCGGAAGCGCTTGAAGACGGGTGCCGGGTTGTCCAAATTCCTTGTGGGTTTACAGAGACCTGGGAAAAGCTAGCCTCTTGCCAAGAGCCCCTGGCACTCTCCACCTCACGAGGCCCAGAAGACAGAGGCAGAGGCAGACGCTCTGAAGACAGTATTTATTGGCTCCTTAGAAATCAGTCAGTAACAACTGTACAGAGGGCTCGCAGCTTCCTTGGGCTGCCCTTCCTTCCCCACTCCCGCTCCATGGCACCCCGTGGCCACGGAAAAAGCAGCTTTGTGTGGGCACAGAGACTCCTTTGGGATTCACAGTAACCAGAAAACGGAAATAAATTAAGTGATATGGGGGAGGGTAATAGGGAGTCATGTTCCCCAAGTCAGTGCATGAAGGAGGGACCCAGAACCTGGAGCTGGGCTCCCTACGAGCTCCCTCTCAGCAGAGGGAGTGTGCTGGGCCCTGAATGTCGAGATGTGCTTCACACCTGGCCTAAATCAAAGCCTGTCTATGTGCTCCTCCTTCCAGGAAAGCACCTGGACATGCCGTCAGTCACTGGAATGAGGTGGAGGCAGTCGTCATTCAAGAGTCCTGGGCTTGCTTGAGGCCCGGCTGTGCTTGTAGTAGTGGCATCTCACCCCTTATTCCACCCGTACCAGAAGGGCATAGAGGAGTGTGGCTCCTTTCTCCTTAGTGACCCACTCAAGTTCCGATGGGCTGAAGTGCTGGTCAGGAAGTTCTCTGAGGGCAGCAGAAGGAGGGCCAGGAGTGTAGGAGCCAGGACGCACACACACCTGAAAGGCCACCTGAGCCTGGTGTGTCCGCTGGGATTTTGGGTCCCGGAATCTGTTAGACAAGCAGAAACAGGAGGTGGGTAAGGCTTCTAAGCTCCCCCGACCGATGAATGGCTTAGCACCCACTTGACCCTCCTCCCAAATCCCGCTCAACAAACTCCCTCATGACCCTCTTCATGGGTTTGTTTACCCTGGGGTTCTATTTCGTGTTTGTTCTAGACACTCCAAGTGCACCTCTCACCTACTTCACCCATGCTTTGGGGCAGAGCAGGGTCTCTATCCCAAGTTAGCCTCAAACTCCCTATAAAGGTAGAGGTAACCTTAAAATCCTGATCCTTTCTTTGTGTCTGCCTCTTAGTGTTACGACTCCAGGTATGTGTTATAACACAGTTTATGCAGTGCTAGGACATTCAAAAAGACTATGACGCATATATAATCGAGGAAAACCAGACTAAGTGATGAACTCTTCCAATCCCAGCACTCAGGATGTAGGTGGAGGCAGAAGGAGCAGGTGTCCAAGACCAGCTCAGATACATACATACCAAGCACAAGTTTGAGATCAGGTTGGGCTATTTTTTCCTCTGGTTTTCAAAACAAACAAACAAAAAAACAAAACAAAACGAAACAAAAAAACTAGGCAGTGGCAGTTAGTGTACACCTTTAATCCCAGCACTTGAGAGGCAGAGGCAGGAGGATATCTGGGAGTTCTAGGCCAACCCGGTCTACAAAACAGGTTCCAGGACAGCCAGAGCTGTTAGATGAAGAAATCCTTTCTCAGGAAAACAAAACAAAACAAAAAAACACAAACAAACAAAAATAAACAATGAAGTGGTGATGTGTTACACCTTTAATCCCAGCACTCCAGAGACAGAGGCCAACCTGGTCATCAGAATGAGTTCCAGGACAGCCAGGGCTACACAGAGAAACCTGTCTCAAAACAAAACAAAATACACAGGGGGGTAAGGGGTGGGAGTGGAGAGGTAGGCTGTTGGAGAAATGGTTCAGTGTTTAAGAGCACAGGTTATTCTATAGAACCCTGGTTCGATTCCCAGCACCCACATGGCAGCTCACAACTGCCTGTAACTCCAGTTCCAGAGGACCTAATGCCTTCTCCTGGCCTCTGCAGGCACTGCACACACATGCTGCACAGACTTACATGCAGGTAAAACACCCATACACATAAAAAACTTTAAAACAAACAAACAAAACAACCATTTGGGTGGTGGCTTTAATCCCAGCACTCAGAAGGCAGAGGCAAGTGTGCTAGGGGGAGGCTCCCCCAGCTAAAGTGTTACAAGATGTCTGAGTTCGAGGCTAGCCTGGTCTACAAAGTGAAACCCTGTCTTAAATGAAACAAACAAGCAAACAAAAAGGATCTGGTTAAGGAGCAACTGTCATGCCAGTGTGGGGAAAAGGGGTGTAGAATCCTAAGTACTCAAAATATCGGGGCCCCTTCTAAATCTGAGACCTCAGAGCTTTCCTCTCAGTACTCACTGCACTTTGGAGGCCAGGGTCTCTGCCCCGGCATACTGAAGGGATGGCGAGAGCAGCACTGGAGGAGGCTGCTCCTCCCGGGGAGGTGCACAGTTCTCACCAGGCTCCTCAAAGCCAACCCCAGTCTCTCCCTTCAGGGGTCGGCAGCTCAGGATGGAGGTAGTACCTGTGGAGAGAGTCAGGTGAGGGCAGCCCCGTGATTCCTCCTAGGATCCCTAGGCCCAGCCCACTCCACGATACCTGCTCCCAGCTCCCCTCGGTCCAGCACCCTCCGTACAACTGCTACACTGCTTCCATGATATGCCATGTGCCACTTCTTTGTTAGTGTCCCAGCTTCTAGATGGGGATTCACCCTGAAAGGACAGATAAGACAGACAAGTCAAAGGTCAGTGGCTCCTCAAGATTGTCCCCCACACAAGAAATCCTATCACTTTTTTTCCCTGGGATTCTTCTTTCTCAGGAAAAAGACCAAAAGGGAAAATCCATGCCTGTGACCCATACGTACCTAAGATTGAACCTGCACCATCCAAAAGGCAGGGCATATTCCCGGGGAGGCTCTCCTCGGCGCCTGTGAGCCTCATCTCCTCTCAACTTCCGGCAAGATTCACAGTAGCATAAGCTACGCTTTGGTGGAGGCATGAAATAATCTTCTGTGGGACAATGAAGAACAGGCTTGGTGCTCCCGTCCTGGCCTCAGCCACACGTTGCTCTCCAGCTGGTGTCCAGCCATGGGAACGAGGCTCTGAGGATTAGGACTCACCTGGAAGCAACAGCAGTTCCTGGAAGCGAGAGCAAAGGGCATGGTACTCGCAGCTCTTTAAAGGGCTAGCAGCAGGCGGTGGACCCCAGCACACACTTTCCTTTATGCCGTCTACCATGTCAGCCTTTTCCATGTCTCCCTGGGCTCCAGCGATCTTCCCGCTGGCCGCCCCTGGGTCAGGGCTCACAATTGTCACCTGTGGAAGAGAGTGGCCACAGCTTGACAGGTCCCCAGATCCCCTTTGTGGGCCAGAAGCTTCCCAGTATCCCCGGACTCCCCTTACTCCATCTCTGTGGCCACTAACCTGCTCACACTGTCCATAGAGATCCACAAGTGCATGGCACGGCTGGGGCACATCCGGCACAGCCACCCCCTGGTCCACCCCATTGATGTGGAGATGGAGACCTCCAGAGCAGTCTAGCCGCAGCCCCAGGATGGTGCCTTCAGGACACGTATCAAGATTTGGCCCGAACTTCTCACAGATCTAAGAGGAAAGGACTACTGTCTTCAGACATCAGGCCCACCATACCAGCAGCCATCCTACAGTTTCAGTGTTTCTAACTGCCAGTCCCTGAGCTTTGTCTGGATCCATGCCCATGGCCTAGGCTCTATTCCCATTTCATTTACCTAGAGTCCCCTTTTCACTTCCAACTTTAACATTCTCAATGGCTGGGGCACAGGAGGAAGCAATAAATAGGCCAAAGACTGTCCAGGTAATGACATGCATGTCTCCCTTTTGGCCAGCTCCTCTCCATTCAGAGGCTTGGTCATTCCAGTCTTCCTGGCTCCCTCCTCACCTTCAGACCATTGTGGAAGACACCACGGCCCCGCAGGAGCCAGGCTGCCCGTTTAAGTGCACAAGCAGAGGCAGGGAAGTTAAGCCTCTCAGGTGGGCAGGTGATGACTCCCAGAACGAGAGAAGAAGTCCACTGTCGGTTCAGGAAGTCGATCCGCACCTGCATGAGAAGGAACTATATACTCACAGCTTCCAGGACAGAAGCCACCTGCCTAGCTAAATCAGTCTTAGCACCCAAACCAGAGTATGGCTGCCTGGTACAGCACCCTTTCTGATGTTTGTAGAGAACAAAAACTACCAACTCAGATGTCTCCTTCCCTGTTTATCCTGCTGCCGGAAATTGAATCCAGGTCCTTACACATGTTAAATAAATGTTCTACAATGAGCTGCACCCCCAGCATCCTTTCTCTTTGAACCCTGGTCTGTTCCTAGACAATTCTTTCAACTGGCTCACTTTCTACCTGTCTTTTAGTTTGCAGCAGAAAGGGCCCCTAATGCTGGGCAGTGGTGGTGCACACCTTTAATCCTAGCACTTGGGAGGCAGAAGTAGGCAGATCTCTGTGTTTGAGGCCAGCTGGTCTACAGCCTGGTCTTCCAGGACAGCCAGGGCTACACAAAGAAACCTTGTCTAAGAAAACAAAAACAGGACAAAACAAAACAAGAAAGGGCCCCTCACCCTGAAGTAACAGGAGTTAGGTAAGAAGAAAGACATACCTGAACAAGCAGGTGGGGTACCAGGGGCTGGTTGATGACAACGATGCCCTGATTGTAGCTGGCCACTCGTGTGGCTGTACGGTTCCCATTGGATAAGAGGATGTTCTTCCCATGGTTTTCCAGGAATTCAAGGGCTGTGGGCATAATACCCACTTGATTCTGGCCCTGGTATGGAGCAAGAGACTGAGCTGCACAAGATATCAATTACAGTTCTCACCCAGCACACTGAAGGGCACAGAGCTCAAGCCTGAGTCTGCTGGACCAGCAGAGAAGTTCTACTCTGGTAACTAGTGGCCCACCAAACCAGCAGGTACCATGGCAGCCTCTTACTCTCAGCCCGTGCTCCTCGCCCTCATCATCTTCCTCGCCCTCACTGCCAGTGTCTGAGCTGGGAGAAGGTGGCTGGGTGCCTTCTGGTTCCTCCAGCCTTGTGGAGCTGACAATGGACACACTGCGTACTGGCCCGTATAGATCCAACACAGCCCACACATTCTGGGAACGCAAGACCAAGGAAGCCAGAAGTCAGCACAAGACCTTCAACCAACAACCCAACCCCAAAACCAAACAAGTTCTTACCTTGGCAATGCCGGTGGCTGCAGGCCCCATATCTTCTCCATCTACCAGGATGTGCATTG
This sequence comes from Chionomys nivalis, assembly GCF_950005125.1. NCBI lineage: Eukaryota > Metazoa > Chordata > Mammalia > Rodentia > Cricetidae > Chionomys > Chionomys nivalis. The sequence continues at coordinate 51,425,715 of NC_080092.1, read as the reverse complement.
TGTCATCTGCGCCCCGACGAATGCCCACACGGCTCCCCACCTAGATCCAGGTGGAACAAAGACAGCTGCTCAGCCAACTTTCTTCCACTCCTACTCCCAACCCCCACCTGCCTTAGTGACAGGTGTTTTACCCCTAGCCTCTCGAGGTTGCGGCCATAGTTCATCCTTTGGAGATGACCATCTCGCCTCACTTCACAGCTGGACACCATCCAGGTGCTCTTTGTCCGGAGTTCTGGCAAGGAGGGAGGCAGCCCCGGCCCACTGCCTGCTCCAGGCCCCATCTCCTCAGGGGCTAGTGTGGTCAGCCCCAGCCGGAGGGATCCTGCCCATTTCTCATCAAGCTCTTCCACTTTTACCTGTGAGAAAGAACGAGCCCATTAGCTGGTCTTGTGTGATGGCCTGGTAAACCCACTTCTTCTCCACAAGCCCACCTCAAAGACTTCTTCAGCCTTGAGCTCCTTGGTGCTGAAAACCAGGCCGTGAGCATAGCCAGCGACACGTACTGCCCGTGTGCCATCCTCCTCCAGAGTGACGTTCTTGCCACATGTGTTATGGAATCGGTGAGCTACACCTGCCACTGTAGGTAGATGTTTGGATAAAGGGTTAGGGTTAGGGAAATTACCTTCAGACGGGATGCAGGGTAAAGCTTTTTTACATGAAAAGCTAAGGCCCCATCTGCCACATCAAGACCTCTGGACACTTTTCACCACAGTAAGACACAAAATGCCCAGTGCATGGTATCTTGGTCTCTGCGAGTCAGGGAAATCATACGACTCTGTGTCTCAGTTTAATAACACCCCCCGCCACACACATAGACTGCTTGCCACAGGGCCTTCCCCTTCCTTAAACAGGATTCTTGGGCTGCATAACGGGTACCTGGGGAATGCAGAGGGAAGGACTTCTCAGTGGCAGTGTTGCTGGTCGCCAGACTGTTGTCCATGGGGCCGGTAGCATTGGTGATAGACACCTGGACACACTGGCCATAGAGATCCACCACTGCATACACCTCTGTGCAGGAAAAAAGGCATCAGAAGTCTGAGGTCCTGAGCGAGCTGAGCAAGGGGTGGCAGGCGAAGCACAGAGTAGTCACCTTTACCCGGAGGCAAGCCTGAGCAGGCGGCGCCTTGGTCCTGTCCGTTAATGAAGTAGTGCAGATCACCCTTGGCAGTTCGCATCATGCCAATGCGTGCACCTGTACCCAGGGCATCCAGATCACAGCCATAGTTGTTGCGCATCGTATTACCGTCTTGCATGATAGCTGTGCCACTGCGAGGACAGAAGAAGGTGAGTTAGCCTCCCTGCCTCACCACTATATTGGCCCATACTTAGTCTCTGCCTGTCAGGACCGCACACTGCTTTGGACATCATATACTGAGACCTGATCTTGGTCTGAGGCCCAGTCCTGTCTTCTTTGTCCCTGGAGTCCCCTAGGGAAAAGCAAGAACTGCTCTGTAGGTTGCGTGGGTGGGAATTCCCAGAACTGAGCAGGAGGGCTATTAGATCCCCAGTGTGCCAGTGCCTATGGCCACAGTTCCACAGATCCAAATCATGCTTAGTTTTCTGGTACCACCTAGCTCTACTATCCCTACCAAGCTGGATTCAAGAGCAGACAGCCCAACCTCAGCATCCATGTATCATAGTCAATGTCTGTCATGGTGTTGGGAAACTCCAGGTCTTCAGGCCGGATGGCAGTCACTCCTGAGAGGAAGCAGAAGGTAAGAAATGACCCCTAGGACACAGGCACCCACTATCTTCCACCCCCTCACAGATGGTCCCTCACCAGCTTCAATGGAGCCTGACCAGCGGTCTACCATCTTCTGAATGACAATTTCAAACAGTTCTCCATCCCGCAGGGCTCTGTCAGGGAGAGTGGGGGTCACTAATGCCATAAGTGGGCAGTGGGACTGTGGAGACATCAAAGTCTAGAGACTGACCGGTTGGAAATGACAATGGCATCATTGAACTCGCTTCGGCAGTTATGACGGAGAGCAGTTCGACCCCCATTAGTGATGACTGCATTACTGCCATGCAGCTGGTGGAAGCGCAGGTCAGAGCCCCCAGCTGCCGAGGATGGGGAACTTGGAGACATCTGGTTGTTCCCTTCAGGGAGTGGCTCAGAGACTGGAGGCACCTCTGCAATAGGCATCACCCATTAAGTCTCTATAAGTGTTTGTAATGATTCCCAAGGCCACCCTAATCCTTCACCCCAGCCGTCAGGCCCTCACCCACGTCATCCACAATAGTGGCCTGAGCAGCCTGGCCATAGAGATCGACGACAGCATAGACACCCGGGGGTACATTCCAGGCAGCAGGGCCCTGAGTCATTCCATTGACAAAGAAGTGGAGGGTTCCATCCTCCCGCCGCACCACGCCCACTGTGTCCCCTGCCTTGGAAGAAGTGGGGGCTAGAGTGAGGAGTCAGGTAGAGTTCCTGCTTGAGAAGGTCCTGCATCCACCCTACCTCAGTGACGCCCTCAACATTAGACCCATGAGTACGCCCTATTCTCTCACCTTGAGGCGGTCCAGGTTGTGTCCGTATTCATCTAGGATGGTTGTCCCATTATGCATTACCCCATTCCCTGTCATCATCCAGGTCCCTGTAGGGACAGAAGTGGCAGAAGATGAAGAACAAGGCAGGATCCAGAACCCCACGCATCAGCTTCTTCCCTGGACCCTAAAGCAGCCCTGCCCTGATTAGGATCTCACCAGAGCGTAGATTGGTCATGGTAGAGGGCAACTGGAGGTAGGCAGGGTTGTGGGTAGTGACACCAATCTCAATGGAGCCAGCCCATTTGTCCACCATCTTGTCGATGCGCACCTGGAACACTTCTCCATCCCGGAGGGCTCTGCTGCTCAGCACCACGCCATGATTGAAGTCATCAGTGGCACTAAGGGCACAGCAAGTCGGGACTCAGAAGATTGACACACTCACTCAAGCCGGCAGTATCTGTCCAGCACCCAATGTCCCAGGACACCAACCAGACTTCCTGCACCTGGAAGTCTCCATCTTTCTGTCCAGGAACTCCCACACCAGACACACACTCTGCATCCCATGACCCCACCTCACTGCTCCCACACCCTATTCGGGCTCCCTTGGCAGGTCTCACCCCACCCCACAGGTCATACTGGGGCCTCAGGGCAGTGCGTCCCTCGTGGGTGATGGCTGCCTTCTGTCCACAGTTTGGATGAAAGAGCAGGCGTTCAGGTTCTGCCTGGGCAGCAGGAGCAGCACGGCGGAGAGCACCCTCCGGGGACAGAGCCCTCAGGATGGCATTGTTCCGGCGGAGCCGGTCACTGTGGTTATTATTATGGACGATGGTGACTTTCACAGCCATCCCGTACAAGTCCACCACACCATACACCACTGGTGGTGTCAATGGGGTAGCTACGCCTGGAGGAGAGAATCAAAGAGTCAAGTGTGAGAAGAGCGAGCGTCACAGAGAAGGGTAAGGCAGACCCACTGACAGCCTGGCCAGTAGTCTCTCTTGTATTTCACCTTACCCTGATCAATGCCATTAATGAAGAAGTGCAGGGCAGAGTTGGACTTCCTTGTGAGGCCAATATGATCACCCTCCTAGCCAAAGAAGAAAGACCCTAGTCTAGAATCCAGCTACACTCAGGCTCATGTTCCAGAAGTCCTGGACACTTTCTACCACCCCACTCCACAGGAGACCACCTACTGAAGAAATCCACATAAGACCACTCTTGGGCAGGGCCTAGGTTCCTGCTTTCCAGACACATTTCCCAAAGGCCCAATGTAAAGCAGATACTGAGTCAAACCACATTAAAAACAATCTCCCCGACCTCTACAATCTCAGTCTATTTAAGAGCTACAGGGGCTAGAGGTACAACCCAGTGGTAGGGCACTTGCCTACCATGTCCAAGGCCCTGAGTCCCATTCCCAGTACTGATGGGAACAAAAGTGCTCCTAATAATCACACTTAGATCCCATTAGACATCCCTGCCTTCTCAGAAGCCTCACGCAGAGAGAAAGAGGCTTCCTCTTAGCAAACACTGCCTGGTGCCCTGGCTTCCCTGGCCTGGCCCAAACTACTGTGCTCTGCATTCACCTGCAGTTCGTCCAGACTGAATTCACAGTACTCCCGGCGAGTACCCTTGCCATTGGTCAGGATCCCACAGCCACTCATCATGATGGTACCTGGTAAAAATGAACACCCAGTTAAGGAACAGGTGGTCTTGCCCTCATCAGCCCACAACCCGTGTCCCTCCCCTCAGCTGGTACCTGACTGGAGGTTGGTCATGGTGGCTGGGTACTCCAGGCTGTTGGGATTATGGGTAGTAACACCAATCTCGATGGAGCCTGACCACTTGTCTACAAGCTTGTCAATACGGATCTGGGGTTGAATGAGAGCAGACAGGAACAGAAAATATAAGAACAGAAGATAAACCCTTGAACCCTTGGTTCCTCATCAGTCACAACCATCCTGACATCAAGGATCAATCCGACATTTAGCTCCCAATCTTTGTCAGGAAGCTCGGCCAGACTTCAGGATTTCACAGACCTCAAACATCTCGTTATCCCGAAGGGGGCGGTTGGTCATGACAACCCCATTGTTGAATTCATCCAGGGGCCTCCGGCGCTCAGCCGTCTTATTATTGTTGCTGAGTTTGATGAGGGTTCCACACTTCTCGTGAAAGAGCAGGGCATCGTTGGAAGTGAGGACAGGAGAAGTGGCAGGCCCGCTGGATGCTAATCCATCCCCTGCTGGTGGGGAGCTCAGGTTCACATTAAGGAGGCCTCCATTGTAGGCAGACAGAATGGCATTGCTCACCACCTCAGAGAGCTCCATGCTGGCAAAGTCTATAGCAGCAAAATGGAGAAAAGAAGCCAAGGTGAGACTCTATCCTCTCTAGTTAGCTTGGGATCATTTCTCCCTACCCATCTTTTGAAGTCCCACCCTTATCCACCTCACTACCCACTCCCCTTCCCAGGGCTTCCCCGAAGCCCTCACCATTATGCGAATCAAGGCTGTTAGGAAACGTCTCCGGCCGGGCCTGCACTGGGGACACCATGAAGGCTAGGGACCAGGTGGGACGGGAGGGGAATAAGGGTTCAGCCTTTGCTTCAGGGCCCACAGTCAGGAGACCATCTCTTCTAACCCCTATGTTCCCCTGAACAGCCTCTGGCCCCGCCCCTCCCCCAGCTGACTTGTGACTATTTCTACTCCATTTCTTCAGTCACACCTCATGCTTCCCCCAAGCTGTGTTCTCACCTTCATCCACGGAGGTCCCCTGTTCAGACAAGGCAGAGTCTTCTGGAGGGGCTAAGGGCTCCAGGGGAGGTGTAGGGACAGGAGTAGGAGGGCTGAAGCCTGGCTCTGGGGGCAGCACAGTGATCTGGGTGCACTTGCCATAAAGGTCCACGACAGCCCAGACACGAGCAGGCAGGCCAGTGGCAGCCACACCACAATCCCGCCCATTCACCCAGAGCCGGAGCTCCCCAGTGGCTGTGCGTTCCACACCCACGCGGTCCCCTTCGACAAGCTGGTCCAGGTCCTGGCCATACTCCTCCAATACAGAGCGCCCATCCCGTAGCACCGAGCAGCCTGATACTACCCAGGAGCCCCCCTTCAGTCCAGTGGCACTGCTCGGGAAGTCCAGCACACCGGGATCCAGGGCTGTCACTCCAATTTCAATGGAGCCACTCCAGGAGTTGACCTACGAGAGAGAGGCAGAGTTTCAGTATGGAACCCCACCGCCAGAAACTGCGTTCCGCACGACAACGCCCCTCTCGCCCTGACCTCTGAGATAACAGACATAGAGTCACAACTCTTTGGACCCTGCTCTCCCTTAGCAACCGTGCTGTATCTAGCTGCTCAGTGTTGACCACAGCAGTCCTTTACCCGCTGAGCAAGCTGGTTAAAGACCCTGGTTTCAACCTTTGGCTCCTCAACCACCGCAGCCACACGATTCCTGGATCCGTATATTCTACTCTCCTAAATCCCTCTTATTCCCAGCCCCAGTCCTTGGTAAGGTGGCGCTCCACCCGGACTCATCCTCTTCCCAAAGGCTTTCTCTGGGCCAAGCAAGCCATACACACCTCCCTTTCCCATGTGTCCTCATCTATCTTCCTGGCATTGGGCTTCTGTCCTTCAACGGTTTGTGCTTTTTACTATTTCTCTATTCTCTCCATCACAGCTCAGGCACCTGTCTATCTTCCGTCCCCAAGACCCAAGAGATTGCGCTACATCTGTCACTAGCCATTCTAGTAACTGGGCCCTGAGGAAACGCTTTCTCCAGAATGAATGTCTGCTTCATGCTCTTTTCCTTCCTGTTCTCTGGTGCACTGCAGGCTGCCGGTTCGGTGTCGGTACCTGCAGACTTGGTTGGACATACAGACTTTCTCGCAGTTCTACCTCTTCTCCTTCTCGTCTGCTCCCACCCCCACCCCCTGCCACCACGATTCCGCTGCCCCAGCTTCGCACCTTGCGGTCGATGCGAACAGTGAAGACGCGTCCATCGCGCAAGGGTTCTCGGCTCAGCACCAACCCGTGGTTAAACTCTTGGCCTGGCTGCTGCCGCCGCGCTGTGCGCCCACAGGCCGACAGGCTTACCAAGCGACCGGTGCGCGGGTGCAGCTCCCCGCCACTGCCGAGACCCCCGCTGGACCCGAGTCCTGGTCCGCTGCTGCCAGGGCCACCACCCCCACCCCCGCCTGGCCCCGGCCCCGGCCCGGGGCCTGCCCCAGAGCCCCCACTCCCACCCGACCCCGCCGCCATCGCCGCTGAAACCGCGGCCGCGCGACAGCCGCGCTTGGCGGCACCCTGGCAACCGCGGCGGACAGACGCCCTGGGGCAATACGGCCGGGGGCTGGGGCCGGCTGTGCTTTACGGCACTGCCCGCACCGAAGCATCCAGCGCTGAGGAACAAGGTCTGTCACGAGGGGAACGGAAGGACGACGGGGTCGGGGGACTTGCTTTACGGCACAGCGGGATGAGAGCGAGAGCGGCTCGGAGAGACCGGAGGTTTTGGTTGGCTTTTGCGACAGCGAATGGGAGAAACGCCCGCCGCGGGCGTATTTGCGACGGAGGCGTGCTGGCGCCCAAATACACTTTGCGACGTCGCGGCGCCCAGGGCCCAGCCCTTGTCGGGAAGAGACGTGTTAAAGTAGTCCCTTTAACACAAGGAATCGGGGCTTCCTTTCACACCGCACGCTCTAAAGTGATATAAACGTTATCTTCGGGACCGAGAAAAGGTAGTTTTATAAATCCGAGTTTCGGTCCTCCATAATCCCGAGACCGGAAATGTCGCAATCCATCCACGCATCGCACCTCTCGTCGCCCCTGTCCCGCACCTCTCGTCGCAACCTTCCCTGCCTCCGCCTATGAGGCACGGCGAGCTGACTGTGGGGGGAGCCCGCGGGTCGTTCAAGACCAACTTGAGCAACGATTCAGTGAAACTTAGATTTTTTAAAAATTTACTAAGAAAGAGCCTAGAGCTATCCCGACAGGTAATCTCAAGCAACAGAGCTGATAGCTCCAAGAGATTACCTGAGACCTATTAACAGAACCGCAACCCTACTCAGAGGACCTCGCTGAGGCTGGAGGGCTATGATGTCACAAGGGGCTTCTCGGCCCTGACCAGGTCCCTTGACTGTGATTGGTTGATTCGGAGAAGGGCGATGATGGAGATGGGCGGGAGCAAATTACAGAGACAAAGAAAGTCTTTGGGTGTGACAATTAGAGAAGGGCGTGCGAAGGGGCTTCCAGGCTGTAGTCTCTATATAGTCTTGTTTTCACCTGCTTCAGCGCCAGGGAGCAGAGGCCGAGGAGGTCCAGTCTGACCCTGAGCCCCAGCGCCCCCCGCCCACCGCGGTGGGGGCAGGGCCAAGGGGCGGAGCTATGTGGAGCTGGGAGGCTGGGCCGAGTAATTGAAGTGGCTACCAAGTTGAGCCATGGAAAAGCCCGAGTCTCTCGCGTCGGTTAGCGGCCTCACTGCGGAATCCCCTCGGGGGGTTCCTAGGGCAGTACCAGGAGGTGTCCGAGGTATACAAACAGACACCGGAATGCCCTCCGGAGTAGCCTTGTTTCCTGGTTCTGGCCCCCTCTTGCATTCCGGGGGCACTGTAATTCGTAGTCCTGGTCCAATCCAGCCCTCTGAAGGGGTAGTGACCCTCAGTTCCAGACCCAGTCTTCATCACGGGGAGGTTGCAGGTTGTAGCTTTGGGTCCAGCAAATCCCCTGGCACTGAAACCGGTGCAACTAGGGCTTCCATCCCTGGGCCGGGGGAGCCTAAAGTGTCCAGCTCGGAGAATAGTCCACATTCCGGGTCAGCTCCCTTGAACTCTCAAAACTGTGAGGAGCGTCCCCGGAGCATCCTAAAAAACAGCAGTTCCTTCATGATGAAGAAAACCTCCAGTAAGGAGAAGTAAGCTGCTCAGCGGTTAGCCAGGAGCCAGCAAACCTGAGATGGGAGGGAAGAGTTCAGGACACCTAGAGCGGAAGCCAAGAAAAAAGGGGCGGAGTCCTGAAAAGGGGGTAGGGGGACAGTAGATGAGAGCTATTGGGTAGGAAATCTGAGGTTCCAAAACTTGGGGGAGGCGGCAAGGGTCACAGAAATCCTGGCCACAGCGCATTGTAATTCCCACTGGGCATCTGGCTCCAATCCTAGCCTCTACAAGGGAATATCAGAAGAGTTCTGTGCATGCCTGGAAGGATGAAGGAGACCCCTCTGTTAGGGGAGGGTCCCCAGAAGAGCTTCCTCCTTTGCTGTGTCCTCCCCACACCTTAGGAAATCTCAGCGCTGGGATGAGATGAACATCTTGGCTACCTACCACCCCGCTGACAAAGACTATGGCTTTATGAAGGTGGATGAACCCAGCACCCCCTACCACAGGTGCTAAGCCCTTAGCCCTAGGCTTTCAGCCGGGACTCCTGTATTCCAGCAAGGGAACAGGAGGAAGAGGCCTAGAAGCCTCAGGTACTAGCCCTGCTTCCTCTCCTCAGGCTGCAGGACAATGACGAGGACCTGTCTGCAGGGTCTTCTCTGAAGGTGACCCCTGAAGCACTGGCAGAGAGGTGAGAGTCTACTGCAAAGCTGTGCCCTCTGCCCCATACCTCTGAACCCAGTCTCAGTTAGCTTTGTTCTTTGGCCCCTAAAATGGTACACACTACACTCCCCCTTGGGCATAAGCAAAACCGATCTGGGGGATCACCAGCTTGGTTCCCCACCCACCACCTGCCCCCACTGTTGTTTTCCCCCTTCTGTGCCCCCAACTAGTCTCCTTCCCCTTCAGGTTTGCCACAATGGACAATTTCCTCCCCAAGGTCCTCCAGTATGGAGACAACAGACGCTCAAGGACTGCAGATAGCTTTGCCAAGACTTGTACGTGAGATGTGGGTGGGGCGGGCCTTGATGGATGGGGAGGCGGCGTGAGTGACCCTTCAGGGAAACCTGGAGGGAGAGCTAAGCCTCCACACTGGCCCACAGACTCCAGTGATTTTGACAAACACCGAAAGATACACTACAGTGAAGGCAAATTCCTGAAGGCCCCGAGAAACCTGCCCTCAGCCAATGAGGACGAGAGCGGTGGGGCTAGTGCCAGCATCAGCAGTAGTAATCAAAGTGTGGTGATGGACCTGAAGTCCAGGCCTGTGGACAAAGGCTGGGCAGGAAGACTGGCCACAGGAGTCAAAAACGAGACTGTCCTGGTGACTGACAGCCATGCCCTAGGCACCAAAGGTTAGTAGCAGAGACCTCAGGACTGAAGAGACTGTAGACAAGAGATTGGTTAGGGACAGGGACCTCGGGACTGAAGAGACGACTGTAGACGAGAGGCTCTTCCAGAGTCCAGATCTCCTTGAACTTTGCTTTTCTCATATCTGCTCTCTTTGGCTCTGTTCCTCACTTCTCCGTGCTACTCTGCTCTCCAGAGCACTGGCGTACAGTCCTGCAGTCTGGTAGGGAGGCGATGGTCGGAGGTTACTCCAGGGAAGAAGAGGGTCAGCTGGAGCTGAGTCTCCACTCGGGGTGGCCTCCAGAGATGGTAGGCTGGGGAACAGTTTGAGTGAACCACTGGGGGATGCAGACCCACTGAAGGTTTTCTAAACTGGGGGTGGGACGGCAGATGAGAACTGGGTACCTGAACATTTCCCGGCTGGTAGTGGCCCACCTGCACAGCAGGTGGTCACAGACTCAGACTGTCTGGGTGATTTTTCAGATTCTGCCACTTACAGAAACCAGTTCCCCTCAGCTTCAGACTCTACCGTGGGGGAGCAGACTAATCTACAGCGCAAGGAGTATTACAGTAAAGGAAGATACCTGAGGTCCTGTTCCCACCCAGAGCTCGGAGAGGATATAGAAGATGAAGAACAGGACAGTGAGAGCTGGGGAGGACAGCCTGGGGGTGGACGGGCAGAAGAAGCAGCTTGCTAGGTGCCCCAGCCCTCATCTCACGTTACTTCCAGGTTCTTCAGACCTGATCTGGGTTACTGAGAATCCCAAAGGCACCTCAGGTCCTATTGGAAGCCCCATAGGGTATGATAAAATCATTCAGGGAGCCGGGCAGTGGTGGCGCACGCCTTTAATCCCAGCACTCGGGAGGCAGAGGCAGGCGGATCTCTGTGAGTTCGAGACCAGCCTGGTCTACAAGAGCTAGTTCCAGGACAGGCTCCAAAGCCACAGAGAAACCCTGTCTCGAAAAACCAAAAAAAAAAAAAAAAAATCATTCAGGGCTCTCTGGACATATCCATGACACTATTACAACCTGGTGAGGGGACCATCTCCCTAAGCCTGGCTCTTAGCAAGCTCCCATCTCCCAGCCTCCCAATCCTAGCAGGCCAGGGCATCAGCATTAGGCATTAAAAGAGGCCCTAACCATCCCAGAGTCTAATGTCTTTGTCACAGAGAACAGATATCAGGGATGCTCAGGGGGATTGAGAATCCCCCCAGCCTAGCATAAGTCAGTGACGCCATGCCTCCTCCTTGACTCCTCTCTGCTACCCCATCCCTCTCTAGTTAGTACCATATCCTCCAGAGGCAATGGGTCTCAGGTGGCATCCAACTGTTGGGCTAAGGGGCTGACATACCGAAGCCCAAGGAACTCAGAAAAGGAACATGGAAATAACCAGAACCCTCCACGCTGGAACGGGCGCAGACATGAGCCTGGGCAGAGGCAAGGGGGTACTTGCACTAACTAGAGAGGCATTGGGATTAAGTGGGTAGGTTCTAGAGATTTGAGGTTCACATGAACAAGAGCTTACCCCAGCTGCAAGAAAGCCCAACCTCCTCTTTCTCTAGATGAAAGCTTGTGGCTCCAGTGGACTCAGGACAAAGAGCCTAGACCATGGAAAATGTAGCCGGCTGAGGATGGGGTGAGGACAGCCTTCCCCTGCCCTTCCCACTCTAATAGTGGACAATAAAGACAACATCAGGAACCAGACTGGGCCCGCTCTATCGAGGATTGGGAGAGTTGGGGGTGTGGGAGTGTCCATGTACAATAAATCAGGAAAGCAGAGCCAAGAGAAGGAAGCTGAGCACAACCCAAGGGACTGGACTCCTAGGAGCAAGTACTTAGGGGCTAAGGCAGCAAATCACAAATTTGAGCATAAGTTGTTCTACATGATGAGATTCTGTTTCAAAGCATAAAACAAAACTTAGGGTTTAAAAAATTCACTATCCGTTTTATTCACTTCATGTAGTACACCTGTTGGTGGTCAAAGGAACTTTCCAGAATCAATTCCACTGAAGATCAAATTCAGGTTGTCAGGCTTGCTGTGTGGCAAGCACTTTTACTCAGTGAGCCACCTTGCTGGCACCCTAGGATTTTTTAAATTTTATAATTATTAGTATTACTATTTTTGTTGAGACAGAGTTTCTCTATGTAGCTTTTGACTGTCTTTCTGGAACTTACTCTGTAAACCAGGTTAGCCTCAAATTCACAGAGATCTGCCTACCTTACCTCCCAAGTGCTGGAATCAAAGGTGTATGTCACCACAGCCTGGCAAAACCTAGGATCTTGAAAAGGCCCAAGCTTGCAGCAGGATGCCATTGCCTGATATAATTAATTGACCATCTTTAATCCCAGTACTTGGGACAGAAGCAGGTGGATCTCTGTGAGTTCGAGGCCAGCCTGGTCTACAGAGACAGCCAAAGGTTACACAAAGAAACCCTGTCTCAAAAGACAAACAAAACCCCACAATCTACTGTTATTTACCACAATTAACTGAGTGCTGGGATTAAAACTGTACAACCACACCTGGCCTTGTAACAATTATCTCACAGATGAGGAACCTGAAGAAGGGTTGGAGACCTTGTCCTGGGTCACACAAACTTTTTTGTTGTTTGTTTGTTTGTTTTGTAGACAGGGTCCCACTGTGTAGCTCTGACTGACCTGTTGCTACACAGACCACACTAGCCTTGACCTCACAGAGATCTGCCTGCCTCTGCTGTAATTAAAGGCAGATGCCACCTTGCCCTACTAATCACACAAATTCTTAAGGGACCAAGATATCATTTGACTCTAGATCCTCATGCTTTCCCTCAAAAAATTTATTCACCAAAGGAGAAAGGAGCTAAGAAAAACCGGGGTTCCAGAAGGAAGGTGACAGCAGACAGTCTCTGGGGGCGGGGCTGTGGTTTCTCTGATCTCAGCGCGCCCTCCGCCCAGGCCCCACCCCTGCCCCTCCCAGAGCTGCCTAGAAGTGGTGGGGTGAGAGCTCCTCCTGGGTCACCCCTTTCCCTTTGGGGAAAGAATTGCAGACCCAGGCCCTACCGACCAGAGGACCTCTTCTTCCTCATCAATACCCCTCCTGGGGGGTGGGGAGTGCTTCTACCTACACCCCCCCCTCACCTGCCTGACCTCCAGGGCCCCTGGGCCAAAGCAGGTCACCTGAGATGACGGTCAAGCTAGATTTTGAAGAATGTCTCAAGGACTCACCCCGCTTCCGGTAAGTGTGCAGGTCCAGCAGGCTAAGAGTTGGGGACAGGGACGAAAGGTTCCATTTGCCCTGACAACAGCACCCCCAGGCCAGACCTCCCTTAAAGCCTAGGCCACAAAGAGACAAGAGGGGACTGATGGGAAATGGTGCATCTGCTATTGAACCCGGGCCTGGTGTCTCACGCATGTAATCCCAGCACTTGTGAGACTGAAGCAGGAAGACCGCTGTGCCTTCCAGACTAACCTGGGCTACAGAGTGAAACCCTTCAAAAACAAATTACAAAAAGCAAAACCCCCACGCTCTCCAAAGCTCTTCTACTCTGCCTGGCTGCACCATCTGGCCTTTATAATTGGCATTCCTTCTTCCTTCTCATTGGAACCCCTCCCCCAGCACCTGCCCTGGGGTGGTTAGCAACTTCCTGCCCTGGCCACATCCACCCTCCTGATACTTCCTGCTCTGGTCTTGGTTATTGAAGCTTAGAATGTGCACAGTAGCACACGAGTGGGCGGCCATTCTCAACTCATTTGTCTCTCTGTACCCCCGACCTTGATGATAAGCAGAGGACCCAATGGACCCAAGCTCTGTTCTCATGACCCTGTCCCTCCTTTCTCAGAGCCTCAATTGAAATGGTGGAAGCTGAAGTGTCAGAATTGGAGTCCCGCCTGGAAAAGGTGACCAAGTCACGGAGAAAAGAGACAGTGGGACACTGAGAATGAGTTACACGGTCATAGAAAGTTAACTGTACCTGGGCATGATGACTCTTAACTGCAATCCTAGCACTTTAGAGGGTGAGGCTGAAGGAGGACGATCACCATGAGTATGTGTGACAGCCTGGGCCTAAAGCTCAAGAGTGAGATGTCTCTTAAGGTGAAGAGGGGGTCTACAAAGATTAGGAAAAAAATTCTGTGCCTTCAATAAGTTTAGTTTTTTGTTTGTTTGTTTTTTGTTTTTCAAGACAGGGTTTCTCTGTAGCTTTGGAGCCTGTCCTAGAACTACTCTTGCCAGGCGATGGTGGCGCACACCTTTAATCCCAGCACTCGGGAGGCAGAGGATCTCTGTGAGTTCGAGACCAGCCTATAGAGCTAGTTCCAGGACAGGCTCCAAAGCCACAGAGAAACCCTGTCTCGAAAAACCAAAAAAAATTTAAAAAAAATAAATAAATAAAAATAGAACTAGCTCTTGTAGACCAAGCTGGCCTCGAACTTGCAGAGATCCGTCTGCCTCTGCCTCCCGAGTGCTGGGATTAAAGGTGTGTGCCACTACTGCCTGGCTAAATTAAGTTCTTAAAATAAGGCGTGTTCGTTTGTTTTGTGTGCATTTATATAAGTTCCAGCCCCTGACTCTGCTGTCTCTAATGTGTTTTCTAACATACATTTACTCGCTCTGTGAGTTTTCTATTGGTGTTTAACAAATTTAGTTGTTCGAAAATACACATCTGCTAGTTTGTCAAGAGCCTGATCACTCAGTTTGGCTCTGGGTTACCTGAATAGCAGTCAGGGTCTTAACCAAAGCTATGGTCTCATTTGAAGACTGGGACTTTCAAGATCATGGGGTGGGGAGGCAGAGGCAGGCGGATCTCTGTGAGTTCGAGACCAGCCTGGTCTACAAGAGCTAGTTCCAGGACAGGCTCCAAAACCACAGAGAAACCCTGTCTCGAAAAACCAAAAAAAAAAAAAAAAAAAAAAAAAAAAAAAAAAGATCATGGGGTGGCTGTTCACAAATTTTCGTGATATTTCACTGCTATTACAGGACTGGGAGCCGAACCTCTAGAGGCCACCCACAGTTTCCTGCCACGAGGCTTTCCCTCTCCACAGACATGTCCTAGCATGGTTGCTGCTAGGAAGAAAGTGATTTTTCTGTACTACCGAGGTGTCACATGGTGTGCCATGGAGTGCCATCCCATTGCCTTTGCCATACTTCGCCTGTTTGAAGCCAACCACAAGCCTTCCTCACACTCCTTGAGAGTGGGGCTTAGGACAAGAGAGATGGTTGTTCACTGGTCCTTGCTGCTCTTCCAAAGGACCCATTCATTCTTAGCTCTCAGGCTGGGTGGCTCATGATTACCTCTAGTTCCAGGAGATCTGAGTCCCTCTTCTGGCGCACACACACACACACACACACACACACACACACACGGCTCACATCTTTAGCATTGGTGAGGCAGAAACAAGCAGATCTTTTGAGTTCAAGGCCTGCCTGCTCTCTCTCTCTCTCTCTCTTTCTTTTCTTTATATTTTTGAGACAGAGTCACAAGTAGTCCAGGCTGGCTTTGAATTTACACTGTAATTGAACCTGACCTCTACTTCCCTCCTCGAGATGGAATCCACCTTCTGCTTGTTAGGCAGGCCTGACTCTAATGCAAATAATTCTTAAACTTTTAAAAATTTATATATATATATATTTGTTTTGCCTGAGTATATGTCTGTGTATCATGCCCATGCCAGTGCCTACAGAGGCTAGAAGAGGACATTGGATCCTCTGAAATTGAAGTTAAAGATAGCTGTGAGCCACCATGTGAGTACTGGGAATTGAACCTGAATCTTTTGCAAGAGCAGTCAATGCTCTTAACCACTGAGCCATCTCTCTAGCCCCCTAAATGTTTTTAATTGAATATTTAAATTTAGGTTAATAATGCACTTGTAGTAATTGCAAAGAGAGACCATGTTTCCATGAGCTTTACCCAGTGAAGCAATTTTTCCTCATTATCAAACTTCAAAATTCCTAGGTAGTGGTGGCACACACCTTTAATCCCAGCATTTGGAAGCAGAAGCAGGTGGATCTCTGTATCTCTGTGGCCAGCCTGGTCTATAGAATGAGTTTCAGGACAGCCAGGGCTACACATAGAAACCCTGTCTTGAAACACACACACACAAACCAAAAAGAAAAAGAAAAGAAAAAGAAGAAGAAATCCTCAAAATTAGCATTGGCACAGTATGATTAACGATAAAGTCAGCAGGGCTCAGGAGAGAAGGCTCAGTAAAGTGCTTCCTTTGCAAGCATGAGGAACCAAGTTTGATCCCCAACACATATAAAAAATGATGCTGGGCAGTGGTGGCGCATGCCTTTAATCTCAGCACTCAGGAGGCAGAGACAGGCAGATCTCTGTGTGTGAGTTCAAGGCCAGCCTGGTCTACAGAGTAAGTTCCAGGATAGCCAAAGCTACATGGATAAATTCTGTCTTGAAAAGCAAAAACAAAACAAAAAAACACAAACAAACAAAAAAACCCAAGGTGTTTTATGGCACGCGTTTATAATCCTAGAATTGAGGAGACAGGAATCACTGGGGCTCTCTGGCACCCAGTCTAGTCTGATTGGTGGGCTTCAGGCTAAAGAGAAAGGAGAAGCCCTATCTCAAAGGAAGTGAACTCCTTTTTTTTTTTTTTTTGGTTTTTCGAGACAGGGTTTCTCTGTGGTTTTGGAGCCTGTCCTGGAACTAGCTCTGTAGACCAGGCTGGTCTCGAACTCACAGAGATCCGCCTGCCTCTGCCTCCCAAGTGCTGGGATTAAAGGCGTGCGCCACCACTGCCCGGCCGTGAACTCCTTTTTAAGGTAAGGTCATACTATGTAGCTTTGGCTGGCCTGGAACTCACTGTGTAGAGCAGGCTGGCCTTGAACTCAGAGACCTGCCTGCTTCTGCCTCAGGAGTACTGATCTCTGTCTGTCTGTCTACCTATCTACCATGTGTGCATGTGTGTGTATCCGTGCGTGCGTGCGTGCGTGCGTGTGTGTGTGTGTGTGTGTGTGCAGGCACACACTGTAGTGCCTGTGGGGAGCTCAGTGCACAGTTTTCGGGAGTCAGTTCTCTCCTCCACCATGGGCTCCAGAATTGCACTTTGACCTCCAGGCTTGCATGGCATGTGCCTTTACCAGTGAAGCCACCTCACTGACCTGAAGTTGGCTTGCTAAAAAACTGGAAGCCCAGGGTGGTGGCATGTACCTTCCTCAGCACTCAGGAGGCAGAGGCAGGCAGAGCTCCTAAGTGCCTGTAACTCCAACTCCAAAGGATCTGACATCCCACTGTACTCCTCACTCATACGCAAACATATACATGTATGCATAAATAATAAAAATATTTTAAATTAAAAATTTTAAAAACTGGGAATAACAATGAGTTTGAAGTTCATTCAAGTTTTCTAATGCATTAAAGGTTCCTCTTTATTGTTGACTGCAGTTGTATCCTATAGATGTACTACTAATTACTGGTTTAGGGTTTTTTGTTTTTGTTTTATTTTTTTTGAGACAGGGTCCTTCTATGTTGTCTTGGCTGGCCTGGAACTTGCTGTCTTGACAAGGTTGGCCTCAGTCTCATAGAGATCTACCTGCCTCTGCCTCCTAAGTACCAGGAGTAAAGGCATGCACCACATGCCTGGCTAGTTATTGGTTCAATTTTATGAAAGGTCTTTTCTCATCTATGGGAGAAAGGGGTGAATACATAGGAGAACTAGACAGTCCGCTGATCTACATGTGAGGTGTAGCCATTAGCCATGTTGTCTTCTTGTCGCAAACTGATATAACTTGATCTTGGTCAGTTTCCTGACCGCTGCTGATCATGCTAGCCACTTTCAGTCCAAGCTATGTTTCTCAGAAGCATCCAAAGTCCCCAGAAAAATGTGCTGGAAAGGCATGCATGGGGCCTGGCTCCTGGTACTTTGCCACTTCTTCACAAAGCCTCCCTGTGGCCTCTTAGCAGCTTAGGCCAAACTGAAGGACTCCACAGACAAGCACTCCATCCACAATATGGCAACTCATGGCCAAACTCTAGCATGTCACCTTGAGAGTGGGGCAGCCATAACCTGCGGATAATGACACCCAGGGGTGAGGAGACTGATTTGGGATTCTAGCTCGGCTATCTGGCTTTCCCTTCCCCATCTGTGAGAGCTCTGAGAATGACAAAGGTGCTGAAAGATGGACAGCTGAGCACCTAACATCTTACCTGGCCCTGCTCCTGAGGCCTCAATGGCTAGTTCATATTTGCAAGGAAATGTTTAAAGAACAGGGAATGAGACCCCTCCCTCGCAACACACACACACAGCAGAGGCTGTAGAACTAACTGAACCCTGCCAGGCAGAGAATGGGTACCAGTAACAAGACAGTGCACAAACGGGGCACAGAAGGGTAGATATAGGATTAGACAGGGGAAGGTATTTGAGAAGTAAAGTTGACTTTGGAGAGATTTTGAAACAAGCATAGGAAATGAAAGCTAGGAAGCAGAGATAATGGCGTGGGTGTGGTTTTAAAATGGCACTGCATGGGGCTGGATGGGATGGTAGATGAGATTAAGAAAGGGTTACATAGTCTTGGGCACGGGAAGCAGTGGAGCAGAGTGGAGGCATCACCTGGTGCACTGACAACGGGTACTGTCCTCTCTTGTCCTTTATTCCTTCCCAGCTCCTCAAGCTAGGTACCTGCCTCCTGGAAAGTGGGCACCATTACCTTGCTGCCAGCCGTGCCTTCATAGTTGGCATTTGTGACCTGGCTCACCTGGGCCCACCAGAGCCCATGATGGCGGTATGTGATGATTCTGAACCAGGGCTGTGATTGCTGGGGGCAGGGACTGGGATAAGAAGATGCTGTGGAGGAGGAGGGCTGGATCTGAGGTCTACAGAGCCCAGGTCAGGGCTAAGCTGGGGCTGTCATCCAAGAAGGGTCCAGCAGGGAGAACCTAGAGTTGGGTGGACCTTGATGTCCCATACCTGGTACTTTCTCTGTGGTTTTTCTTGCCCAGGAGTGTCTGGAAAAATTCACTGTGAGCCTAAATCACAAGCTGGACAGCCACGCCGTGAGTGGGGAATGTGGGGCCTGGGGGTGATGGAATGGATGGGTTGTCTGATCCTGACTCTCACTTGTTAACTTCTTCCAACAGGAGCTTCTTGATGCTACTCAACACACACTGCAGCAACAAATCCAGACTCTGGTCAAAGAGTGAGACGGGAGGGAAAGGGGTCTTATTTCCCAGGAACTAGCTCTCCTTGTCTTCCCATTTCCACGGGGCCTCTCCAATAGGAGGAACTGTGAGGGTGGGTGGGGAATGACCTGCCTTCAGCCTTCCCAAGCATCCCCAGGACTTGCCTCTCACAGGCTAAATGACAGGATATTGGTGGTGGTGGTGGTGGGGGGGGGTTATCCAGATATTTTTTTCTCCTGGGGATGGGAAGGTAAATCCATGATTTTTGTTTTGTCTCCCCTAACTCTAGAGGTCTCCGGGGTTTCAGAGAGGCTCGCAGGGATTTCTGGAGAGGGGCTGAGAGCCTGGAGGCTGCCCTTATTCACAATGCAGAGGTCCCCAAGCGCCGCATCCAAGAAGCAGAGGAGGCTGGAATTGCTTTGAGGACTGCCCGAGCCGGGTACCGGAGTCGGGCATTGGATTATGCCCTGCAGGTAGGTGCCTACCCCAACCCATCCTCCAGGATACCTTGAGGTGTCACCTCAAGAGCAGGGAGTCCCAGCGTGTGATGGAAAGATGTGCTGTGATTTCAAGACTGACCCCAGGTCTTTTTGGACCTTCAGGTCAATGTGATTGAGGATAAGAGGAAGTTTGACATCATGGAGTTCGTGAGTTTTGGGAGCCACAACGATGGAGAGGAACCTGCTGCGAGCAGGAGGGGAGAGAGGAGGAGAGAGGTATCCTTCCTCAGCCCTGCACCTGCCCACCTTGTCCCTCAGGTGCTACGTTTGGTAGAGGCCCAGGCTACCTACTTCCAGCAGGGCCATGAAGAGCTAAACCGCCTGGCTCAGTATCGGAAGGAGTTGGGTGCGCAGGTGAAGAACCCTAGGCAGTTGGGGCTGGGAGGTTAGGGTACACTAAGGTGACTCTCCTGGCCTGGTTGGGGCAAACTCAGACATCTGAGATGTCTCTCCTGTGCCCAGTTACACAACCTGGTCTTGAACTCGGCGAGAGAGAAGAGAGACATGGAACAGAGGCACGTGTTACTGAAGCAGAAGGCGAGTGCTGGTGCAGGGCGGGAGGAACAGACCAGCAGCCTTGGTCTCTGCCTACCCCAGCTGTTTTTGATCCTCTCATGCCCCCAGGAGCTGGGTGGTGAGGAGCCAGAGCCAAGCCTAAAGGAGGGGCCTAGTGGCTTGGTGATGGAAGGACACCTTTTCAAACGGGCCAGCAACGCATTTAAGACCTGGAGCAGGTAAGACAGCTAAATGCACCCAGCTGAAGATTGTGGGGCAGGTGATTACTGTCTATGCACATCCAGATATACCCCTGAGTCAGCAAAGACAGACAGACAGACACCGAAGTAAGTGGCTTGCTGTGTTAGAAGGTAATAATAAAATGCCTGGCACAACGGTGCAGGCCTTTAATCCCAGCCCTGGGAAGGCAGAAATAGGTGGATCCCTGAGTTCAAGGCCAGCCTGGCCTACATAGCAAGTTCCAGGATGGCCAGGGCTACATAAAGAGACTCTGTCTTTATGAAAAGCAAAAGAAAAGAATAATGCCTGAAGTTAGGGTGGTGGTGCACACCTGTAATCTCAGCGCTGTATAGGAGTTAGGGAGAAAGATTCTGAATCTGAGGTTCCGGGTCAGGCAAAACCCTGTTTAAAAAATAAAGGTGGGGCCGGGCGGTGGTGGCGCACGCCTTTAATCCCAGCACTCGGGAGGCAGAGGCAGGCGGATCTCTGTGAGTTCGAGACCAGCCTGGTCTACAAGAGCTAGTTCCAGGACAGGCTCCAAAACCACAGAGAAACCCTGTCTCGAAAAACCAAAAATAAAATAAAATAAAATAAAATAAAGGTGGGGAGGGAGCTAAAAGAAAGGGATGACAATGTTATAAAAAAAAAATACAGCAAGGGACATGATGATCTGATGATGATCTGGGTAGAGAAGGTAAAATTTAGTTTCAATTTTTTTGTTTAAAGGGCTGAGGATTAAACTCAGGGCCTTAACCCTGCTAGGCAAGGGACTTACCATGAACTACATCCACAGTCCAGGGTTCCCAAATCAACCTTTCTTTCTTTTCTTTCTTTCTTTCTTTCTTTCTTTCTTTCTTTCTTTCTTTCTTTCTTTCTTTCAAATTTCTGTGGGTGCCGGGTACCCTGGAACTGTAATTACAGTTTTGAGCTGCCATGTGGGTGCTGAGGATTGAACCTGGGTCCTCTAGAACAGCAGTCAGTGCTCTTAACCACTGAGCCATCTCTGCAGCCCTCAGGGTTCCCAGTTCTAAATAAAATGTCAGGCCGGGCGGTGGTGGCGCACGCCTTTAATCCCAGCACTTGGGAGGCAGAGGTAGGCGGATCTCTGTGAGTTCGAGACCAGCCTGGTCTACAAGAGCTAGTTCCAGGACAGGCTCCAAAGCCACAGAGAAACCCTGTCTCGAAAAACCAAAAAAAAAAAAAAAAAAATGTCAGGGGCTGGACTTGGTGGATCATGCCTGCAATTCTAGTGCTTGAGAGGAGGCAGGGGGATTGGAATTCTGTGTGTGGACAAATAGGCAACAGAACTGACCCTTTATCATGAGGCTTTTTGGCACCCACTCCTTTTTATTTTTTTCAGACAAAACTCATGTATCCCAGGCTGATCTCAAGTTTACTACGTAGCCAAGGATGACCTTAAACTCCTGCTCTTCCTGCCTCCACTCCCCAAAAGCTGGCATTACAGGTGTACAACACCATGCCTGGCTAAAATGTAACTTTTGCAGAGTGATGATGGCATGCCTTTAATGCCAGCACTTGGGAAACAGAAGCAGGTGGATCTCTATGAGTTCAGGACCAGCCTGGTCTACAGATTGAGTTCCAGAACAGCCAAGGCTACCCAGAGAAACCCTGACTTAAAAAAAAAAAAAAAAGCAGCTTTTGAGTTATTATTTGAAGGATATCTGAAGGAAAACAGTCAACATTGCCAACACTGCCCACAATAACTCAGGCATCTAGCGACCCTTCACCAGCACAACTCAAAGAAGAGAGACACACAAACTCTACTACCAAAAACAATAGGAATAACCGGAGTAAACAACCACTGGTCATTAATATCACTTAATATTAATGGACTCAATTCACCTACAAAAAGGCACAGGCTAAGAGATTGGATACGAAAACAGGATCCAACATTCTGCTGTTTACAAGAAACACATCTCAACCACAAAGACAGGCATCTACTCAGAGTAAAGGGTTGGGAAAAAGTTTTTCAAGCAAATGGTCCTAAGAAACAAGCAGGTGTGGCCATACTAATTTCTAACAACAAAACTGACTTCAAACTAAAATCAATCAGAAGAGGTCGAGATGGACATTTTTTTTTTTTTTTTTTTTTTTGGTTTTTCGAGACAGGGTTTCTCTGTAGCTTTGGAGCCTGGCCTGGAACTAGCTCTTGTAGACCAGGCTGGCCTCAAACTCCTAGAGATCCGCCTGCCTCTGCCTCCCGAGTGCTGGGATTAAAGGCCTGCGCCACCACCGCCCGGAAGATGGACATTTTATACTCATAACAGGAACAATTCATCAGGATGAAGTCTCAATCCTGAATATCTATGCCCCTAATATGAAGGAAAACAGTGTAGAAAGAAGGAAGAGTTAATAGGAGGGTCCTGAGTTCTCCCAGTGCTTATAAAACTGGAGCTGCGAGCCTGGTCAGGGTAAGGGAGGAAGGAGGAGGAGCCAGAGCGCGTGGGTATCATGCTAGAACTTTGCAGAAACTGGTAGCGCTTTGAGGACTGCTCTGAGGAAAATGGGAAGTCCTGCAGGGTCTAAGATAGGACGGTGACATGTCTTGATGGGACTACTTCATCTTCCAGAACTACCACCAGCCCGTATAGGACCTTGGGACAAATGAGAAAATGGAGCCCCTTCCCCAGCGTAGTTCCATTTGTCAAAAGCTGTAGAAATAAGCCTGGTTTGATGCCGGCAGTCAGTAGTCTAAAGTAGAAGACTACAAATCTGAGGTCAGCCTGGACTGTAGAGGGAATTTCTAGGCCAGTCTGGGAGATGTGGCAAGATCCTATCCCAAACAATTGTAGAAGTGGGAGTGAATCCAAGGCCTGCTTACACACCCAGAAATAGCACTCAGACTGCTACCCTTGACAGCTGTCTCCCTCAACACTGGCCACAACTAGAAAAAATAGGCAACAATAAACTTATTTTTAGTTAAAAAGAAAGAAAGAAGGAAAAGCCAGCTGGGTGTGGTGGCATATGCCTGTAGCCTAGCCTTTAAGGTGGAAGCAGAAGGATCAGGAGTTGAAAGCTAGCCTTACTGCCATCTGCTGGAAAGTGGGCCTCATAAATATGTCCAATCTGAGTTGTCCAAGGAACGAACACCCCTTCCATGTCCTATTCTGCACAACTTCCCACTATTCTCTTGAACGTCTCGTCTCGTGGGACTGCCAATCCACACCTCCTCTGTCTCTTTTTTGTTTTTAAATATTTATTTATCATGTATACAATATTCTGTCTGTGTGTATGTCTGCAGACCAGAAGAGGGCAGCAGACCTCGTTACAGATGGTTGTGAGCCACCATGTGGTTGCAGGGAATTGAACTCATGACCTTTGGAAGAGCAGGCAATACTCTTAACTACTGAGCCATCTCTCCAGACCCTTTTTTTTTTTTTTTTTTTAATTTTGTTTTTTTGAGACATGGTTTCCTCTATGTAACACCGCTGACTGTCCTGGGACTAGCTCTGTAGACCAGGCTGGCCTAGAACTCAGAGAGATATGCCTACCTCTGCCTCCCGAGTACTGGGATTAAAGGCGTATGCACCAAGATTCCTAAGAGGCAAAGAGCATAGTCTTTTTTTTTTTTTTTTTTTTTTTTTTTTTTTGGTTTTTCGAGACAGGGTTTTTCTGTGGCTTTGGAGCCTGTCCTGGAACTAGCTCTGTAGACCAAGCTGGTCTCGAACTCACAGAGATCTGCCTGCCTCTGCCTCCCGAGTGTTGGGATTAAAGGCATGCGCCACCATCACCCGGCTGAGCATAGTCTTTTTTTCTCTCCATTCCTGAGCTTGTCCCCAGACTGTCCACGCACTTAACCATTTCTGTCTTCTCCAGACGCTGGTTCACCATTCAGAACAACCAACTGGTCTACCAGAAGAAATATAAGGTAGGTACTGGGTGCCTGGACTCTGGATACAGTCAGCCCTCACTTACCGTGCTGGATCTTGGCTCCCTGATGACTTTCTGCCAGGACCCTGTGACTGTCGTGGTGGATGACCTTCGTCTCTGTACGGTGAAGCTCTGTCCAGACTCAGAAAGACGTTTCTGTTTTGAAGTGGTGTCCACCAGCAAGTGAGTACAGTCCCTTGGGGGCAATATTCTAATATGTCTGAATATTTACAAACCAGAAAGCCAGGGCCACCACGATGAGGCTCCCTGTGCAGTTCTGGGACTCGGTCCTTTCTTTGGCCCTGGGTCGAGGCAGGGAACCTCGGCTGAGAGCACAGGGTGGTAGGGGATAGAGTAGAGGAGACTGCCAATTTTACAGAAGTACAGGTGCTCTTCTTAGGATGGGAATTATATTCCAATAAATTCACTGTCAGTTGAAAAGATATTGAAAAATCTGCTGTACATATAACTTAGCCTAGACTCAGCCTTTGGTAAGCATGCTGGAAACCCTACAACCACAAGTCTCTTTACAATAACGTGTTATTGAATACTCCACTGAAAATCAAAATGGCTGAATAAATACTCCTTTGTGCATTAATATTGAAAAGTATTTTTTTGGCAGGGCGGTGGTGGTGCGTGCCTTTAATCCCAGCACTCAGGAGGCAGAGGCAGGTGATCTCTGTCAGGCCCAGCCTGGTCTGCAGAGTGAGTTCCAGGACAGTCACAGTCAAGGCTACATTGAGAAACCCTGTCTTGAAAAACCAATATATATAATCCATATGACCAGTTCAGCACAACTGAATGTCAGTTTGCCCATTCTGCCTCATGGCCCTTGACCTCAGACCCCCTCCTGTCACTCTCACCTATCCCCCTCCCAGGTCCTGTCTCCTCCAGGCTGACTCTGAGCGCCTCCTGCAGCTGTGGATCAATGCTGTTCAGAGCAGCATTGCCTCCGCCTTCAGCCAGGCTCGCCTTGATAACAGCCCTCGTGGTCCAAGCCAGGTATCTTAATATGGGCACCGGGGACCATGCTGCCCTGGGAGATGGAGCCCCCTCCCCCTCGCTTATTCTTTCTTCTCCTTCAGGTCTCAGGATACCTTGCCCTGGGCTCTGCTGCTACCCTAGGCTGTGGCGGGGCAGCCAGAGGAAGGGAACCTGGGGGAGTTGGGCAGGTGGCAGCCCAGGTACAGAGTGTAGAGGGAAATGCCCAGTGCTGCGACTGCAGGGAGCCAGCCCCGGAGTGGGCCAGCATCAACCTCGGTGTCACTCTCTGCATTCAGTGCTCCGGCATCCACAGGTCATTCCCTAAGACCCCGAGCCTGAGTCCTGCTTTCAGCTGCCGTGTGGCCTCTCACAAGGCCCTCTCATGCACCCTACCCTGTTTTGTTTTATTTTGGTTTTTTCTTATATTCTTCTATGTCACTGGTCACCAAACTTGCTGCAAAAACTGCACATGCAAGTTGGGTATAGATAGGTTTGGGGACTCTAGAGGAATTTATTGTCCTTTGTTTTGTTTTGCTTTTCAATACAGGGTTTCTTTGTGTAGCCATGGCTGTCCTGGAATTCGCTCTGTAGACTAGGCTGGCCTCGAACTCACAGAGATTGGCTTACTTCTGCCTCCTGAGTGCTGGGATTAAAGGCATGCACCACTACTGCCCAGCCCAGGGAATTTGTTGTCTTGATTAGAGGAAGCATGGGTTAGGGTTTGCTGAGGGTGGGATAGCCAACAGAGCTCAGAGAAGAGGTTCTAAGGTCCTACCAAGTTCTTAAGGCTTCACCACCATTCTGGAGAGGGCAAGGGAGATGGCACAAAAAGAATGTTCCAGACCAAAATACCGTGAGAAAAATAAGGGGCTAGAGAGCATGAGGTCTTAAAATAAACAGAAGATAAAGGGAGGGATGGTGAGCAGACTGCCTCTTGGCCCAGCTCCTCCACACAGCCTCCACACAGGCCTGGCCTCTGAGTCTTTTCAGTAGCAACAGCTTCCCCGACTACTGCCCACACAGGGTATGACTCTCCCTCTGGCCCTCCAGGAGCCTCGGTGTTCATTTCTCCAAAGTCCGGTCTCTGACTCTTGACTCCTGGGAACCAGAACTCGTGAAGGTAACTTGGGCTATTGTGATGACAAAGGGCAGCGAAGTCCCGAGGGCTCAGGTACTCACCCTATTCCCCGACCTCTTTCTCTTGGCCTCTCCTGGGCCTCCTGAAGCTCATGTGTGAGCTGGGGAATGTCGTCATCAACCAGATCTACGAGGCCCGGGTGGAGGCCATGGCAGTGAAGAAGCCAGGGCCCAGCTGCTCCCGGTGAGGCTGGGGTGGAGGTATCCAGGGCTTCCTGCTGCTGGGGTAGGGGTGGCGGCAGGATGAGGGACCTAGGGCTCCTTCTCCCCACCTCCAGGCAGGAAAAAGAAGCCTGGATCCATGCCAAGTATGTGGAGAAAAAGTTTCTGACCAAGCTTCCTGAAATTCGAGGGCGAAGAGGTGGCAGGGTACCCCCAAGAGGACATCCTCCTGTACCCCCGAAGCCTGCTGTCAGGCCGCAGCCAGGGATTGTCAGGTCCAAATCAGGTAAGGAGTGTTTGGCTCATTGCTGTCTGTTCAGTAGCGGGCCAGGTCTTCTAGGGAGGCAGAATAGGAGGACATCCCCTGGAGAGAGTTGGGAGGACCAGACTGTAGTTTCAGGGGGTTACAGTAGGGCATGGGACTGAGCATGGGGAAAAGTGTGGGGTGGAATATGTCATGTCAGGGAGAGCCACAAAAGGGGTGTCTTTGCTAGGTGGTGGTGGCACATATCTTTAATCCCAACACTTGGGAGGTAGAGGCAGGTAGATGAATCTCTGAGTTCTAGGATAGCCAGGGCTACACAGAGAAACCCTGTCTTGAAAAACAAAACAAAAACAAACAAAAGGAAGGCCGGGGAGGTAATCTCCAGTGAGAAGAGGCAGGAGAGGGTTGAGCTTGGCGGTCTGGAAAGAAGGGTATGAGCCTGCCCCAGGCAGTGGAGGGTAAGAGGTGAGTCTGGCAGGGAGTTAGTTCACCCCTGGCGTCCAGCCAGTCTGGGTGGTTGGACAGGCTGAGGAGGTGAGTGATACTGTCTCCTCCACACCCAGGGCCCTGCACACATACATCATACATCCCGACACGTATGCACACACACATCACTCCCATCTCACCACAGCCCTGAGTCACAAGGGCCTCCCCATAATTTAGACGTGACTTACTCCCTCACAGCATCTGGGGACTGTGCTGAAGATTTCTCCCTGGACTCAGCACTGATTTCCCTTAACAGAGTCCCCATCTGATGACCTGGGAAGCCTGCACCCTGGGGCCCTGCTGTTCCAAGCTGCTGGACATCCTCCATCTCTTCCTACCATGGCTGATGCCCTGGCCCATGGAGCTGATGTCAACTGGGTCAATGGGGCTCAGGGGAATGCCACACCTCTGATCCGGGCCACAGCTGCTGTGAGGACCATGCTGACCTCTCCTACTTGACCCCAAAGCTCCTCCTGACTCTCCTAGGGGTCTCCATCCCCTAGGGAAATCCCATAGACTGGGTGTTAAGGGTGGTTTGGAGGTGGTGAACCAATCTTGGACCCAGAGCTTGCATGAGATTTTAAACAAGTTGTCAGTCTCTGTGGACCTTTAGCCTCCTCATGAGTAAACTAGGAATGGCAGGAGGCCTGAGAGGCAGCTCAGCATGTGCTGCACTTGCTGAGGACCAGGGTTCAGTTCCCAGGAACCCAGAAGGCGGCTCAGAACTGTAACTCCAGTACCAGAAGGTCCAACGCCCTCTTCTGGCGTCCTCATTTACTGCACGCAGCACACGCACATGCAGGCAAAATACACATAAAATAAAAAATCTTTAAAAAGAGGAATGGCATGCCTCATCAGAGTGCAGAGTAGATTTAATACATGAGCGTGTAAGAGATGACAGCCAAGCCTGACACCTAGGTGCACCCTGAATACCACACTCCACACCTGACACCTAGGTGCACCCTGAATACCACACTCCACACCTGACAAACGTCTTAATCACGCCACCCTAAAACATCTAGAAATCCACCTCTAAAAATGTCATTCCCTCCTTGATCTCTCCATGCAGAATTCTCTTTTGGCCTGCGAGTTTCTTCTCCAGAATGGGGCAAACGTGAACCAGGCAGACAGTGCTGGCCGGGGCCCACTTCACCATGCCACCATTCTTGGCCACACAGGGTAGGGAGCCATGGAAATGCCAGCATCGGGAGGAGGTTTCTTGTGGGGAAGGCTTCAGCTGAATTTGACTGTTCTTTTCAGGCTTGCTTGCCTGTTCCTGAAACGGGGTGCTGATCTGGGGGCTCGAGACGCAGAAGGCAGGGACCCTCTGACTATTGCAATGGAAACTGCCAACGCAGACATCGTAACCCTGTGAGAATGCCAGAGGGTCGGGCTAGTGCTTGGACAGTCCGTTCTGCTTGGGGTAGGACTAATGCCAAAACCAGACCTGGAAGGTGAGGTCTGGGGAGGGGTGGGGTAAAGCTCTCTGTGGGTGGCGGGGTGTGGGACAAGATGAAATAATGGGAGTTCATCTTGGGAGCCATTATTCGTAGATCAACATTGCAGAAAAGTTCATGTGTTTGCTTTTTAAAGCACTGGTCACCAGAAAGGCATTTTCACCGAGTGCTGTAGCTCAAAGGGTGGGAAGTTAGGGAGTGCGAAGTCTTTTATTCCTTAATTCCCACCCTTCAGGTTACGACTGGCAAAGATGAGGGAAGCTGAAGCGGCCCAGGGCCAGGCAGGTAAAGTAACCACTCATTTACCCGGGCGCCCGGTCCTTGCTTACCTGTCCCCTTAGTGCCCAACTGCATTTCTGCCATGGTTTATTCAACACACACGGTTTGGGCTCATTGAACGCGCCTGACCCTCAGAACAAAGGAAGGAATAGGCGCCTGGGCCGCGCTTACTAGGCACCTACACTTCAAAAGCTTGCCCTGCCAGATCCCACCCCTACTGCCCGAGGATGTTTTTCGTAGTAGCCCAGCTGTCCCGCCTCCAGCCTTTCCTCTGTCCTCCTCAGGAGATGAGACGTATCTCGACATATTCCGAGACTTCTCTCTCATGGCGTCGGATGACCCCGAGAAACTCAGCCGTCGCAGTCACGACCTCCATACTCTTTGATTTCAGGCTCCTCCCCACTTTGCCAAGACTTGTTCTCTAATAAAGTCTGTTTCTTCTTTCTCAGTTCATTTACTGGG
Source organism: Chionomys nivalis (assembly GCF_950005125.1). NCBI lineage: Eukaryota > Metazoa > Chordata > Mammalia > Rodentia > Cricetidae > Chionomys > Chionomys nivalis. Next base: position 51,396,553 of record NC_080092.1, on the reverse strand, counting down.
CGCCACCTGGGGGGCCGGCTGGGTGTTGGGCGCCGTAGCTTCTCAAGAGGTTAGATTTCTCTAATAAAGGAGGAGGCTGCCTAGCACCCAGTGGCAGGGCGAGAGGGGCTTTCGAGTTCAGAAGACAAGGAAAGCCACCGCACGCTGGGGTGGCCCAAAGGCATCCCTGGAATGCGATGGCTCAGCACCCGCCCCCTCGGGAGTTCCCAACCGGGATCCAACCCCGAGGCCTGGGTTTTCTCAGAAGGAAAGGACTGGAGATCTTGCTCCAACCAAGTTGTACTAGTGAGGTCATGCACACCTGCAGGGAACGCGGGACCTTCAACGCCACATCCGTAGAGAAGCCTGTGAATCATCCCTCCCCCGCCCGCGTCGGCAGGTCCAGCCCGTCCGCCCCGTCTCTCCCGTCGGCGAGTCCCAGCTCCCACCCCCAGCAGAGCCGGGCCCGCGCACGGGGGCAGAGGGCGGGGCGCTAGGGGGCGGGGCTTTCGCTTAAAGGGCCACTGACCGCTGCCCTTAGACCACTTCCTGGGGGGTGGAGAGGACCTCAGTTGCTGCTGCGACAACCCAGGAAGGCGGTAACGCCCAAGTCCCGAGACTCCGGCTGTTGCCAACAGTCCTGGGATACTCAGCTCTGACGGCGAGAGCATCGTCTCTCTCCAGCCGTACAGAACGGCTCGTCACCGGCTCCCATCAGTTGCGCCTCCATCTGTAGGGATCCGTGCCCCTAAGCCTGGTCGGGCCTCTGGGCAGGTTGTCGGAACCCGGCGTGGACTCACTCGCCTACTGCAAAAGCTATCTACTAAGAAACTCAAAAGTTGAGCCCTTTGAGTCCAGCCGGTGCTCGCCACCGTCACCTGCTGGTTGAATTCCGGAAACCCACTGTCTGAAGAACAGAAGGGAATCGCTGACCACGCAGAATCAGAATCGTCTGGACCAAAAGCTCCCTGACCCTGCCTTCTCTTCTTTTCGTCGATTCTTTCATCCTTTCGGGAATTTCTGTGTCCTGAAGCCCCCAATCGCCACCAAGGTAGCTGGGGTGAGCTACAAACTTTGCTATCTTGTTCTCCAACCTCTGTCTCCAACGTAGCGAGCCTAAACGTTTCCACCCAATTCTTCCCAAACCGGGGAGGTTCTGCCTTTTTCTTCTCCTTGCCTGTCTCCTACAATTCCCAAAATTTCCCCCCCTCCTGTGTCTTCTTCACCCCCTTCTTTTGGGGGCCCCGTGACCCTAAATGTGGGGGGAACACTATATTCCACTACATTGGAGACCCTGACACGCTTCCCAGACTCCATGCTGGGGGCCATGTTTAGGGCTGACACCCTTATGCCAGCCAATCTCAACCCGCAAGGAGATGGCCATTACTTCATCGACAGAGATGGCAAGGCTTTCCGGCACATCCTCAATTTCTTGCGACTGGGCCGTCTGGACCTGCCCCGTGGATATGGAGAAACGGCACTTCTTAAGGCAGAAGCTGACTTCTACCAGATCCGGCCCCTCCTGGATGCCCTGCGGGAATTGGAAGCTTCTCGGGGTACCCCAGCACCCAGAGCTGCCCTGCTCCATGCAGACATAGATGTCAACCCTCGTCTGGTGCATTTCTCTGCTCGAAGGGGCCCACACCACTATGAGCTGAGCTCTGTCCAGGTGGACACCTTCCGAGCCAACCTCTTCTGTACTGACCCTGAGTGTCTGGGTGCCATGCGCAACCGATTTGGTGTGGCCAGTGGGGACAGGGCAGAGAGTGGTCCACATTTTCGTCTAGAGTGGGCCTCCCGCCCCCGGGAACTTCCTGAAGTGGAGTATGAAAGATTGGGGCTGCAACCACTGTGGACTGGGGGGCCAGAAAATCAGCGGGAGGTGGCGAACACACCTGCTTTCCTGGAGGAGGTGCTGAGGGTGGCTCTGGAACATGGCTTCCGCCTGGACTCTGTCTTCCCAGACCCCGAAGACCTGCTGAACTCTAGATCTTTACGCTTTGTCCGCCACTGAGAATGCTATCCTTCACTTGACTGCGGAGAGGGAGAGGAATGCATTAGGCAAGGGGCTGATGGCTCTCCCAAAGCCTTCTTCTAAGTCCTGGGGTAGGAGCTATGAGAGTCAGGGATCCCACCACACCTGACTGGGATTCCCAAATCGAGCTGCTCCGACTCCCAGGCCTCGAGTGGTCCAGAAGATCTACACTGGGGCTTACCCTGGGAAAGCATCCACGGATTTTCGAGCCCGTTCTTGCTTGAGGATGGGTCCTCTGTATTCAGGGGTGTGGGGAAGTAAGAAGCACCTCTTTGCCCGGGCTACACTTAGCACTCTGGAGGTTTGAGCACTAGGCGGAAAGACATACTTTGAATTGTCAAATATGGTCTGCCGGCTAGATTGTGACTTCCCCTCGTGGAGCTGGGCACTTACTTATCCTACCATGACCATTAAGAGGCTAGGATGGCCGGGCGGTGGTGGCGCAAGCCTTTAATCCCAGCACTTGGGAGGCAGAGGCGGATCTCTGTGAGTTCAAGACCAGCCTGGTCTACAAGAGCTAGTTCCAGGACAGGCTCCAAAACCACAGAGAAACCCTGTCTTGAAAAAGCAAAAAAAAAAAAAAAAAAAAAAAAGAGGCTAGGATGTCTGGGAGATTTTTTTACTGTGTCCCAAGCCACCTACTGTAGGAGACTGAAAAACAGAAATTTCATCCTAGGTTGACAAAAGGGGGCTAGGAAAATCCTTGTCAGCACGGGGGCTAGAGTGCCCTTCTGGAATTGTTTTAGAGGATGCTCTATGTAAGTGGGGCTGGACATGGGGAAAGATGGTAGTATTTTTTTGTACCCTGGGCTTCTTTCATGTGTGTGTGTGTGTGACAGCCAATGTATCCGACTGCTTGGGCCCCTGACATCTTGATTCCCATCAGTGTTGCCGACTCCTGCGTTTATGTGATGGTCCTTCTGTGATCTTGGCATGTCCAGGCCTGTTTGGGGTTGCTTAGCAACTCTCCAGGCTCAGGTATATCTGTGGTATGTGTGAGAGCAGACTGAGATTTAGTTTAATCATAGGGTGTGTGCATGTTTGCGTGTGTGTTTATGCCCACACCACCACGTAGGCAGGAGGGGCTCCTTTGAGTTTGACTCACTGGGCCCTCCCTAGGAGAGGTAAAAGCCACTGGGCTTAGCTGGGCCTCTGAGACCTCCGGGAGCTCTTGGTTGCTGAGACAACCATGAGTCTGTTGCTAGGAAATAGCGGGGTAAGGCCTAAGGCTGTCCTGGGCAGACAGGAGACAAAGAGGGAGGAGAATGGAGAGGATATAGAAAGGGCTAGCATTTCTGAGTCCCCGAGTAGATGGGGCACACACACACATCGTCTTCGCTGGGATTCATCTATCACTGTGACTTAAAAAAAGAGAAATAAAATTGCTTTCGGAACCACAGTTGTGTCAAGGCCACTGTCCCCTTGCAACAGAAAACCCTGATGTCTCCCTTTATCCCCTACTAGAGATGCCTTTCAGCCTCTGGTTCCAGGGGCAGCTTTGCCGGAGCCAAGGGGTGAACAATGGTATTGTTCTAGATCAGTCTAGAACCTCAGAACATTCTGGGTCTTCTCTGGTCCAAGGGGGTCCAGTTCCCACCCATCCTCCAGCAGGCCCCATGTGGGTGCTGGCACTGCTTGAGGTTTTCCTGGCCGTTGCCAAGGCTTGTATCTTTTGTCGCCTCCCAGCTCATGCCTTGCCAAGCCGCCTGGCTCAGCTCAGTAACCAGATGGAGACGCCTTGGAAGGAATGGGCTTCCCCGGATTTCTCAGCCTTTGCCTTAGGTAATATAAGACACACAAGTTAGCCCTGCGACAGCCATCCGTCCACCCTAAAAAGGGGTAGCCCCTGAGATCCTAGCTGTGTCCCTCAGTCAATGCTGCCCCCTCTGGACACACCAGCTTCTCCCTCTGGAAGAACTTTGTGTCCTAGGAAATAGGAAAAACAAAGACTCCAGAGCCTACTGAGAGAATAGCTCGTTCTTGCCCGTCTCCACAGATGAGGTGACCATGAACAAAATCACGGAGAAGACTCACAGAGTCCTGAGGGTCATGGGTGAGGTCAGGGGTTGGGACCTAGAAGACCTAAGGGAGGATGGGGGTGGGGCAGGTAAAGACGGGCTGATCAGGGAAGGGGGCGTGGAAGCAGCACCGCTGAAGCCTAGGACAATATAGCCGTGCTGTGCCTCTCCAGAGATAAAAGGATCCATCTCCTCGCTTCCTACATATTGGCAATGGCTTCAGAAGACCAAGATCCCCCAGTACACCAGGGAAGGTATTGATGAGGAAGGCATCAAGGGGGTACCTAGGATTTGTAGCCAAGTGGAGTGTGATCGAATAGGTCAGCCACCCCTCTTTGTCATTTCAGCTCTCTGTGCTCCTGTCTGCTGTGAGTAAAAGGGTAATAAGCCGGAAGAAGTTGGGTGGCTGGAAGGGTGGAGGCCCTGGCTTCGCTCGCCAGCGCTGCTCCTATTGTCTCCTGCAGGGGGCAGCACCATCCTGTACAACTGCTCCACCTGCGAGGGCAAGGAGGTGTCTTGTTGGCCTCAAAAGCGCTGCTTCCCAGGTTCTTACTCCTTACGCTCCTCCTCAGACCCCTTAGGTGCCCTGGTGTGATCCGCGGGAGCATCCACGGCATCCTGGGTTCCTTGTAGGAAGTCACGACTTGTGGGACGCTAAGATTCTGCTCTTATCGATCTTCGAAATTGTCCTGCTTTTGGGTGTTGTGAGCCTCCACGTGGAGTGAGTTGCGGAATAATCGGAAGAATGCCGGAAACCGTCCTTTTCTCCTTCCTCCCAAGCCCCTTCCCCACTTCCTTCTGGGTCTCCCATCCTCTGTCTTCTTTCAGGTACCGCCACCTGCAAGCGAAAGACTTGTGAAGATGCTGGCAGCTTTCCCAGCCCCAGCTCTAAGGAATTTGTGCCCACGAGTTCTACATCGCTAAGGTGGGAACAAGCCACCTTTTAGACCCAGCCCCAAAGCCTCAGATCCTAAAATTCAGACCTTTGTAGTCAATATTAGTGTCAGATGCCTCCAGGAACCCAGGCACCCAGCTGCAAAGTTCCTCCTCTTCACTCCACCAATCAGAGAGCAGTGGATGATGCCAGGAAATTATCTACAGAAGGAAAGAATCCCTCCCCACCATTCCCGGAAAGCGGGGGACTGTTGGCCTGTAGATGCTGCTCTAGGCCCTCCAATGACTGATCACAAATCCGGGAAGGAGAGTTCTGGAAAACTCACTCCCTCTGGGGTGAGACCACATCAGTCAGCCCGCTGGCATGCAGTCCCTCCATTGTGTTAATCCTGTGCAGGCCTGGCCTCCGCTCCTGCTGGGCCCAACTAAATTTGGTGTGCCATGCCTTCCGACTGTGCCTGGCCTCTCTCTGCAACTTGGACAGGGGAGAGAATGGAGATTCTTAGGAATTCCAATTAGGGGTCCCCTCCCCTCAGATATTTAGTAATGTCTGGAAACAGTTCTGTTTTGATTGGGGATGTGTTCCTGGCATCTACTGGGTAGAGACTTAGGCTGCTACTAAACATCCTAGGACACACAGGAAAATCCTGTCCTAATGTCAACAATTTATGGTGGAGAAAACCGGGTGCCGGTCCTCTGTGTACTAGGGACTTGAACGGAAAATGAAGAGCGGCCTGTCACCAGCCACTCCTGATGTAAGCACTGATGCCCAGATGAGGTGCCAGCGTTCACCTAGTTTTCAAACTGAGGGCAAATGTTCTCAGATAGCACATCTGGGGTTATCTGGACAGTTTCCAAACAGCTCGTGCTTCTGTCCCTCCCCAAGCGTGAGTAAAGTGGACCACACGAAGCTTTGGTTAACATGATCTACAGCCAGGGGAGGACCACTGTCTTAGCGTTGCCTAGGGACGGAAAGAGACGCTCTCTGGGGGTTTCTCTGTGTAACAGCTCTGACTCTGCTGGAACTTGATTTGTAGATCAGGGTGACCTTGAACTCACAGAGATCCACCTGCCTCTGCCATCCAAATGCTGAGATTAAAGGTGCGCACCATCATGCCCTGCCCTAAATTTTGTTTTTAGATTTTGTTTGTTTGGTTATCGTGTGTGTAGGCTTGCATGGACCACAGCACACGTGTGGAGGTCAGAAAACAATTGGCCGGAGTCGGTTTTTTTTCCTTCTACCATGAGGTCCCAGGGACTGAACTCAGATCATTATAATGGCAAACTCCTGCTGAGCCATCTCTGTTGCCTTTTGTTTTTGCTTTTGAGACAGGGTCTGTCACCTTAGCTTGGCCTCCAACTTACTATGATGCTGAGGATGACCTTGAGCCTCTGACCTTCCTGCCTCTACCTCCTAAGTGCTGAGCTTATAGAAATGCACCAGCGCCATCCGGCCCTGTTTGTTTTACACATTCTAGACAATCCTTTCACAATACACATGAAAATATGAGAGCCATAGATCACATAAAAGCACAGATCAAAGGGAAACTCATCCATAATTTGGACAACAGTGAATACCTACCAGGTACCAGGTAGCATCACTACCCAAGAAGGTATGAGAAGCCCCATGACGTCCTTACTCAGGGGAGGTACAGTTCTCTGGATGGCAGCTGCCATGTCCCCTGCTCTGCTCAGCCTCCATTTTGGGGATCAACATTTTAGAGTTGTTCGAGTTTTCCTGATCCACAATACCACCCATCATTCCAGGGTCTATCCTGCCTGCCCCCTTCCCCTGTGGTGGTCTCCAGCCCAGTGGACCTTAGTCTCCTGCATGCTCCATCTGTTGTGAAGTTTCCTTCTGGACCCAGGTCATTCTCAGTGGCCACGCAGGTCCTCCCATAGCTCCGCGTTTCTCAAGTATGTGATGAAGTTGAGTTTTGGAGTTGGGCTGCTTGACTTCAAATCCTTGGTCTGCTCTGACTGGGCCTTGGCGACTTATTTCCACTCCCTGTGCCTTTTCCTTTTATGTTGCTTTTGACACAGTCTTGTTGTGTAGCTGGGATTAGAAGCAGATGTTGCCAGCTTCAGCAGCATTTTGTATGGATTTGTTTTGACTGCAACATTCCTTTAATCTAAGCACTATTGTGTTCCATTAATTGTATGATATCAGGGATGAGAGACGGCTCAGCTGTGAAGAGCTCTTGCAGAGGACCTAGGTTCTGTTCCCAGCACCCACATGGCAGCAACAGCTGTCTAAAACTCCAGTAATAAGGTGTCCAGTACCTTCTTGTGGCCTCTGTGGACACCAAGGACACGTATGGTACACATACCTACATGCTGGAAAAACATTCATACACATAAAATGAAAACAAAATCTTAACAAATTTGTGAAGCCATCAATTATATGCTATTACTATGTGTTAAGAGAAAAACCATCTCTCAATTAAGTTATGGCCTGCCTGTAGCTAAAATTCTCTCTGACTTCAAAGATGTCAAAATGTAAAAAATGAATAGAATTTTTTAAATTATCTGCTTTTAAATAAGAAGAGAGGCCGGGGTCTGAAAAAGCATGGGACAAAACCGGACTCGCTGAACATAGCAGACAATGAGGACTACTGAGAACTGAAGAACAATGGCAATGGGTTTTTGATCCTATTGCACGTAATGGCTTTGTGGGAGCCTAGGTAGTTTGGATGCTCACCTTAATAGACCTAGATGGAGGTGGGTGGTCCTTGGACCTCCCACAGGGCAGGGAAACCTGATTGCTCTTTGGGCTGAGGAGGGAGGAAGACTTGATTGGGGGAGGGGGGGGAATGGGAGGTGGTGGCGGGGAAGAGGCAGAAATCGTTAATAAATAAATAAATTAATTAATTAAAAAAAAATAGAGCCATGGATATAGGTCAATGGAAGGGTGCTTGCCTAGCAGCTTATGTGAAACTGTTAGCTAAATTCCCATTAAAGTAAAATAATACTACTAGTAAAAAAATAAAAATAAATAAATAAATAAATAAGAAGAGAACTGTGGGTGTAGCAATATTTTGTTTGTGTTTTAACAAATAAAGCTTACCTGAAGATTGGAGTACAGAGCTAAGCCACTAGAAGTTAGAGCATGGTGGTACACACTTTTAATCCCAGGAGACAGAGGCAGAGGGATCTCTGTTAGTTCAAGGTCACCCCGGGCTACACAAGATTGAATCTGTCCAAAAAAGATACAGAGCTCACACAAGGGTGATCCCAGTGCTTGGGATCCCACACCTCCAGTCCCAGCACTAGGGGGGTGGAGACAGGAGCTCAGTGCAGTCTGAAGATGATGATGCAGTCTGAGGACAGAATCGCGCTTTCGGTCTGAGCATTGGTAGAGGTAAAATGTCTCCCTAGAGGCTGCTGCTGCTTCTCTGATCTTCAGCCTTAACCCCTATATCTGACTCTGGGTTTTTATTATTAATACCAACTAGGATGTGTGCTACATGTGGGAGCTGGAGACGGCTCAGCGGTTGAGAGTGCTGGCTGCTCTTCCAGAGGTCCTGAGTTCAGTTCCCAGCACCCACATGGCTGCTCACAACCATCTGTAGTAGGATCTGGTGCCCTCTTCTGAAGTGCAGGCATGCACGCAGACAGTCACTATATGCATAATTAATAAATAGATCTTTTTAAAGGGAACTGTGTATGGTGTCTCCTGCTATAATCCTAACATTTGGAATGTATAAGCTGGAGAATCAGAGTTCAAGGTCATTCTTGGTTGCATATTAAGTTCAAGGCCAATCTGGACTCCAGGAGACCCTGAGACCCTATTTTCAAAAACAAAACAAAGCAGGATCTAGAGAAATGGTTCAGTGCTTAAGAGCGCTTGTTGCTCTTACAGAGGACCTGGCCTTGGTTCCCAGCACTGGCAACTGTCTGTAACCACAGTTTCGGGGGGGGTGCCACGCTTCTTCAGAACTCCAGATTCCTGCATGTATATGGTACACATGTGCGTACACACATACAAAATCAAAAGTGTAAAAAGCAAAAATTAAGAAGGATCTGGGTGATAGTGGCATATGCCTTTAATTCCCAGCACCAACATGGTAGCTCATAACTGTGACTCCAGTTTCAGGGGATCTGATAGCCTCACACAGACATACCTGCAGGCAAAACACCAATGCACATAAAATAGAATTTTTTTTTAAAAATGAGAAGGGTGAAAATGATTGTGTGGTTTACTGTTAGAATGCTTGCTTGTCATAACTGAGAGTCCATTGTCCTATTCCTATCAACCAACCATACTATTTTTTTATTATTTATTTATTTATTTATTTTATTTATTTATTTTTTTTTTTGGCTTTTCGAGACAGGGTTTCTCTGTGGTTTTGGAGCCTGTCCTGGAACTAGCTCTTGTAGACCAGGCTGGTCTCGAACTCACAGAGATCCGCCTGCCTCTGCCTCCCGAGTGCTGGGATTAAAGGCGTGCGCCACCACCGCCCGGCCAACCAACCATACTAAGGCTGGTGATGTAGTTCAGTGGTGGAACGCTTACCTGACAAGACCTGAGTACACACACACACACACACACACACACACACACGGTATAGCATAGGTCTGCATTCCTTGCACTGGGGAGGCAGAGACAAGAGGATCAGAAATTCAATGTCATCTTCAGGTACATAGCAAGATCAAGGTCAGCCTAGCACACATAAGATCCTGTCTCACAAACGTACCCACTGAAGACATTCCCTGTGTCTTCCCTGCCTGCGGATTGCACACCTCACTTGTTTACTCTGGCTTCCAAGCTCCATCAGCAGCTCGCACTTGTCTCATCTCAGGCCAGAGCTTTCTAAATGCAGACCTAACTGGAATTTCCACTGCTGTGCTCGGGAGCATCTCAGACTCCACATGTCCAAACAAACCTCCCTCCCTGAGATCCCCAGTGCTCTTTCAGGGTCGTTCTCATGCGTCCTCTTCCTAATGCTATAAGCTCTCTCCTCATCAGTAACCGAGTGACCTCCCTCTATAGCACATGAAATCCAGCCGTACTTGGTTAGAACGCTATCTCCCGCGGCTGTCTGCCTTATACCTCTCCTCACAGCCTTGTGGAGTCACTCAAGTTTCCTAAACACCTTTCCTTTCTACCTTTGTCCAGGTTTGACCCTCCATCGGAAGTGCCCTGGTCTGGCTCAGGTAACACTTGAGCAACACTGCCTCTGAGTTACCCTGGGAGAGTAGATTTCTTCCTCAGGTATCTCACAGCTATGGCACCTGTCACGTCAAGGTGATGCGTAGCTTTTGGGGGGAAGGTGAGGAGAGAGGGAAAGAGTTGAAACAGGACTTCATATAGCCCAGGCTGGCCTTAAACTTATTGTGTAGCTAAGGATGATCTTGAACTCCTGATTTTCCTGCTGGTACTACACGTATGACCACCACTTCTGGCTTGATGGTAGATGTCTATTTGTGTGTGTATGTGTTTGTGGTAATTTTTCAAAGCTACTGGAAATATTGTATTCTAACAAGATACGCAACCTGAGGGGTGGGGGTCAAAGTCAGTGGAGAAAGCAGGGCAGAGTTGGTAGGCCAGGAGGAGATTTTTGGAAGAAACTGGATGTGCTGTTTTTGCTGACCACCTTCTCCAGTGACAACAGAGCAGGCCTGTCCCAAGACCTGCTGGAGGCATATAGATTCAGAGGGGACATCCTAGTCTTCGCGTAACAGTGGGAGGTGCCAAATGACCTCTAAGAGCTCCGCTCTTGCCAGCATCATAGTGAACTCAGAGATATTCCTGCTGAGGGTTTGGTGGCCTCGTTGGTTCCCAAATTGCTCGCAGTTACATGACTGCCAAGCAAGGTCCCCAAATGTTTTGGATGAAGTGGACACCTTCCAGGGAGAGGCTTTCTGGGTAACATCAGCCATTGCCGTGGCTGTAGTAAGCCAGGCTGATCTCGGTGGATCCTGAGAACCGCCTGACTTGCTGGTCTTTATTAACCTCTCTAGATCATGTGTTTCCTATGAGCTACCCCAGAAGGGCTTACAATCTCCATTTCCATCATGCCTGACACGTAGGTAACACCAGGAGACATCCTTAATGGCTTCAGGCCTTTCTTAAGCCCTTGTGATATACACACTCATGAAGCAATTCATGAGTGGGGTGCAGAAGAGGCTGTGCTGCTTTTCCACTCGCATGTGTGCGTGGTGTGTGCACACTAATGTGTGTGTATGGGTACACATGCATGTATAGAGGCCAGAGGTCAGCTTGTGTCACCCTGTATTGCCCTCTATTTTTTTTTTTTTTTTTTTTTTTTTTTTTTTGGTTTTTCGAGACAGGGTTTCTCTGTGGCTTTGGAGCCTGTCCTGGAACTAGCTCTGTAGACCAGGCTGGTCTCGAACTCACAGAGATCCACCTGCCTCTGCCTCCCGAGTGCTGGGATTAATGTCCTCTATTTTTGGTATTACGCTCTTTGTGAGGGTCGTGAGGGTGGGTACCACAGCGAGCACCTGGAGGCCGGAGGAGGGCTTTCGAGAGTCTGGTTTCCTCTTCCATCTTGTTGAGGCAGTCTCTCTTGGCACGGCCACCTGGCGTACTCCAGGCTGGGTGACACTTGGGCTTCCAGGTGGATTCTCCTGTTTGCCTTCCATTTCACTCGAGGGGTGCTGGATTTCACTCCAGGGGTGCTGGACTTTACTCTGGGGTGCTGGGATTACATATGCACACTACTGTGTTGGATTTTTATGTGAATTTCATAGATCAGGCTGAGGTCATCAGAGCCGTCTTGCCAGTCCCATTCACCTATTTTTTTTTTCAAGACAGGTTTTTTGTTTGTTTGTTTGTTTGTTTTGTTTTGTTCTTTGTAGCTTTGGAGCCTGTCCTACAACTTGCTCTATAGACCAGGCTGGCCTGGAACTCACAGAGATCCACCTGTCTCTGCTTCCCAAATGCTGGAATTAAAGGCGTGCGCCGCTCCCCAGCTTGTGGTACTTCCTATTTCCATTGCAAGCTCGGGGGAAATGTGGTGGCTTTGAACAGAAGGTGGACACACAGTAGTGGACAATGACTCTAAAAATGAGCGAGAGAAAAGTAAATCGGAAAAAGAAGGGACTTCAGGGTCCTAGAAGGAAGTAGGATGATAACAAGGAGGGGCTAAAAATCCAAGAGCCCAAGAAGAGCCAACTGTGAGGAGCCAAGGAGCATCAAACTGGAGAGAGCACACACTGGCGAAGGTCAGAAATTCCCCATCAGGACCACTCTTGGCAAAGGAGCACTTGGTCTCCTTGGCCTTACCACGTGGTGCTGTGTCCCCTCCTTTCATCCAACGAAGGTTACGGAGCACTAATCACACAGGAGCCAGGCACTAGATACGATAACTAAACAAAGCCTTTGTTATCAGAGGAGGCAGGTTCCTGGCAAGATGATGATGCAATGGCAGAGGCAACCGGAGGACTTGGGATGCAGAGGAAGAGGTGGGATGGGTTAGGGATGGGTTTTTGGCAAGAGATAAGGCCAGGCTGGAAAACGAAGCTGTACAGAACTTGGGAGTGAGCCAGCATGCTGAAGTGCCCTTCCCTGGTATGACACTGCCAGGGGTGAGGTGGCTGCAACAGAGCAGCGTTGATGCAGTTCCAGGAGCAAGAGTCATGTGGACGGGCCTCACGTCACCTGCCCTGAATCCTGCAGGATGGGGAGAATGCAGACACCCCTCCTGTTCCTCTTCCCGGATCTCTACCCTATAGGAGAAATTGTCCATCCTTCTCAGATGCATCTGCAGATGCGTCTGCAGGGAAGGCGGGTTGGGGAAGGGGTGGTGCCCAATCTGGGTTTCCAGGTGTAAGGCATTGATAGGAAGCCATCCTGGCCTGGAGGAGAAGCTTCCTGAGGTGGTTAGGGTGGTCAAACTGCACCCTCCTACATCCCACAGTCCTTTGTAGGTAAGATGAGCATGAGGGAAGAGATAAATAGGGAAGGAGCTGGGGGCCAGGGCGTACCAAAAAGCTAATCCCTTGGGTTTTTTTCTCCTCAAGCTAAAGATGGAAGTGGGGGTGAGCCTCTGCCTGTGTTTCCTGCTGAAGCCTGATGGCGTGTGGAAGACCTAGGCCAGGAGTCCAAGCTACAATGCCCCCAATTCTCAGCCTCCTCGCCATCTGTCATGTTGAGATATATTAAGAAAAGTATATTTGGTCTTTGTCCCAGTTCCTGCCACAGAGATCCTAAAACCTTTGGAATTTCTCGAGTGCTGGGGGCCCCAGCACATCTGCTGTTGTTAGGGTTAAGCCCCTTTCAATCTTACCTGGGTTTATGCTGATGAGGAGGCTCAGGGGACATGGGATCCATTGCCAGACGGTTGGGCCTTTCGTCCTCAGTCCCTAGCTGCTGAGATGGGGAGGGGAGCTAGAGATGATTGTATCACACTCATTTGTATGAATCCTGTATGATGTCTACATAATGGAGCCTCCCCATGAGCGCAGCACAGCCCTGCCCAGAGGGCACTGGGCTTGGTGAACATGTGAAGGTACTGAGAGGATATCGGGTATAAAGACCGCATGGACACTCCTGCCCATCCCTGTACCTCACCTGATGCTCCTCTCTGATTGGCTGCTCATCAGCATCCCTGTACCTCACTTGATGCTCCTCTCTGATTGGCTGCTCATCAGTGTCCTTTGTAGTGCTATTTATTTCCTTATTTCTGTAGCCTAGGGTGACCTTGGATTGATCCTTCTACCTCTGCCTCCCAGCTGCTCTGTCTGGTCTGAAGAAGAATGATCAATGTAGACGTACATTTGGTTTTGAATGAGTGTACTCAGGAGGTACATAGCCAGGGAAAGTATAGGAAGTAGCAGGTAGCAGACAGATGGAAGCTGCAGACAGACAGCGAGCCATCAACTCGTGAGTTTATAACATCCGACAGAGGAGACTAGAGTAGCTTGTTTGAGAGAGCAGTTAAATCAGGGGCTTACAAGCACCCACTAGAAATTGCCGGAGAAGCTGAAGCAGTGAGCCAGAGTCCCAGCACTGAGAGTTCCGCTTCCTCGGTCGCTTTCCTGCTGCAGGTGTTTTATACCAGGGACAAACTGCTAGCTTCTGTTGGAGATGGCTCGCCCTCCAGATGTTCTAAGGACAGGATGCTTTATTTATTTATTTATTTATTTATTTATTTAGAGACAGGGTTTCTCTGTGTAGCCCTGGCTGTCCTAGAACTCGATCTGTAGACCATGCTGGATTCAAATTCAGAGAATCACCTACCTCTGCCTCACAAGTGCTGGGATTAAGGGCCTGTGCCGTCATGCCCAGTTCTTTCTTTTCTTGAGATAGAACCTCAGTATGTAGTACTGGCTAGCCTGAAACTTGCTAAGTAGACCAGGATGGCCCTAACCTCACAGAGATTCAACTGCTTCTGCCTCTGAGTAATGGGTCAAGACATGTCCCATCACAGCCTCAGACCTTCAACAAGCGTAAGCAGCATGTACCAATATGCCAATGTAATTTACAGTACACCAACCAAGTGCCAGGATCATAGCAGTGGGCATCCAGGTATCTATCTATCTATCTATATCTATCTATCTATCTATCTATCTATCTATCTATCTATCTATCTATCTATCTATCTATCTATTGCTTTTGAGACAGGGTTTCTCTGTATAGCCCTGGCTGTCCAGGAACTCGCTCTGTAAACCAGACTGACCTTGAACTCAGAGAGATCCACGTTCTCTGCCTCTCCAGTGCTGGGATTAAAGGCGTGCGCCACCTCCCAGCTCCAGATCTCTTTTCCCTCTCCTGCCATGCCTGCCTTTCCATGTTCCCACGTGTCCCATATGTGTTAACTCAATTCCCAGACAAACTCCATGATGACCAGGTCTTGGAGGACATTGAGTATTCAGAGGAAAATCACACAATTTTCCCTCAAGGAACTCATGAAACCATTGTGTTTCTCACCAAAAACTTGGACATTATATTTTATTACATTTATTCACTTAGTTACTTAATGTGCTATGTGCGTGTGTATGCGTGCTCCACAGCTCTCCTGAGGTATGTGCGTGTGTGTGCATGCTCCACAGCTCTCTTGAGGTATGTGCGTGTGTGCGTGTGTGTGCATGCTCCACAGCTCTCCTGAGGTATGTGTATATGTGTGTGTGTGTGTGTGCGTGCTCCACAGCACTCTGTGGTATGTGTATATGTGTGTGCGTGTGTGTGCGTGCTCCACAGCACTCTGTGGTATGTGTATATGTGTGTGCGTGTGCGTGCTCCACAGCACTCTGTGGTATGTGTATATGTGTGTGCGTGTGTGTGCGTGCTCCACAGCACTCTGTGGTATGTGTATATGTGTGTGCGTGTGTGTGCGTGCTCCACAGCACTCCTGTGGAGATCAGACAACTTGGAAGAGCTGGCTTACTCCTTCCATTATGTAAATTCCAGGGATTGAAGGAAGGTCATCAAGTTTGGCAGTAGGGACCTTTTACCCAATGAGTCATTTGTCACTCCACTTTGGACATTAACTTACTCCATTTCTTTGGTCTGGAATGCCTTTTCAACATCCAACTGGTCCTCCGGGGCTCAGCCAATACTCACGCTTCCACAATGCCTTCGTAGTTTGTACAGTGCAGTAAAAACATTCACTCGAGGAGTTGATTAGCATGCATTGAGGCCGTAGGCTCAATCTCCAGATTGAATGGAAGGAAGAATATTCACATTCATTTTTCTGAATTCCCACGTGTTTATTGTATTCAGACTTGGAGCCTCTATTTCTTTCTTTTTTTTTTTTTTTTTTTTTTTTTGGTTTTTCGAGACAAGGTTTCTCTGTGGTTTTGGAGCCTGTCCTGGAACTAGCTCTTGTAGACCAGGCTGGTCTCGAACTCACAGAGATCCGCCTGCCTCTGCCTCCCGAGTGCTGGGATTAAAGGCGTGCGCCACCACCGCCCGGCTTGGAGCCTCTATTTCTAAGAGTATTGTTATTGCATACAAATTTGTAACTTCCCTTCAAGGTGTGGGGTAGATGGAGGCTGCTACAGTAACCTGGAACTCCTGGAAGATGACTCAGGGTGGGTGTAATCTCTAATTCCTGGCAGAAACAAAAGAAATGTCTTGCTGGAGAAAAACATCTCAAGTCCTGGCCCTGTGATTCCTATAGATTAAGATCAATAGTACATCATCTCAGGGTCATGAATCATTAGACTCACAAGGAAACAATTCATCTTAAGTGAGAGTCAGCAGAAACAAAACAGATATATATATATATGTAAGGAGGTATAATTAGAATCAAAACATCAAATGAAGCCAGGCATGTTGGCTCTTACCTGTAATCCCAGCACTTGGGAGGCACAGGCAGGTTTGAGGCCAGTGATACCAGGTCTCAAAACTCTATGTTTTCCAGGTATGGAGGCACACATCTTTAATCCCAGCACTTGGGAGGCACAGGCAGGCTGATCACTGAGTTCGAGGCCAGCCTGGGTCTACAGAGTGAGTTTCAAGACAGGCAGAGCTACATAAAGAAATATTGTCCTGAAGCTGGGCAGTGGTGGTGCACGCCTTTAATCCCAGCACTCGGGAGGCAGAGACAGGCAGATCTCTGTGAGTTCAAAGCCAGCCTGGTCTACAAGAGCTAGTTCCAGGACAGGCTCCAAAGCTTCAGAGAAACCCTGTTTCAAAAAACAAAACAAAGCAAAAAAGAAAGAAATACTTAAAGATGTTTTTAAAATGTTTTAAATTTTATTTTTTATTTTACATGCATTGGTGTTTGGCCTGCATGTCTATCTGTGTGAGGATGTCAGATCTTGGAGTTACAGACAGTTGTGAGCTGCCATGTGGGTGCTGGGAACTGAACATGGGTCCTCTGGAAGAACAGTCAGTACTCTTAAACACTGAGTCATCTCTCCAGCCCCCAAACTATATACATTTATGTTTGTGTGTGTGGTATTTATGTATCATGTATGCATATGTGGTGCATATGTGCGTGTGCATGTGCAAATGAGTATGTATGTCCATGGTCCATCCACAGGAGGGGAACAGAGAAAAGCATTAGGTACTTCTGTCTTAAAACAAACCAAATAGAACAATCACACAAACCTAACAGAGGACTTATATACAGAATATAAAAATCACTTATAAATCTGTGATGAGAAAAACAAGCAGAGAGGTGGTGGCGCATGCCTTTAATCCTAGCATTCAGGAGGCAAAGGCACGCAGATCTCTGAGTTTGAGGCCAGCCAGTACTATAAAGTGTGTTCCAGGACAGGCTCCAAAACTACCCAGAGAAACCCTGTATTTAGAAACAAACAAAAACCAAAACAACAACAGAAGAAGGAGGAAGACAGCGACTTGTTGAGTCTCTGGTTTCTGCTGCTACACTGTGTTCTCCTGGATAACTGTCCTAAAAGAGCTTCTGGGAGAGTCTGTCTCAGCCTCCTATTCCACCAATGGAGTGCTGGGATTTACACACGTGTGCCATGGCAATCAGATTTATTTTTTTAAAGACAGGGTCTCACTATATAGCCCTGGCTGACCTGGAACTCACAGAAACCTATGCCAGGCTAAATATCCTGCTTTTTCATGTGGGTCCCAGGGATTGACCTCAGGCTCAGGTATGCTCTCAAACACCTTTACCTGCTAAGCCATCTCCCAGGGGCTTATAAAGTAAGTTATTTTTATTTAATTTTTGGATTTATTTTTGTGGCTCTGGGAGTTGGTCTCGGGCTTTGCTCAGGCTAGGGTAGTGCTGAGCGACACCTCGAAGCCACCAGGCCGGTTTTGTTGAGAGCAGTGGTGTCTTACTGTGCAGACCAGGCTGACCCGGAACTCACTCTGCAGTGTTGACCTCCAGCTTCAGCTCGGCTGCCTCAGTTCCCTGAGTGCATAGACTACAGGAGTGAGCCACCACATTCAATTAATATAAGACTTCTTAAGTCTAGTACCCTGACAAAAGTGTTATTTTTGTTCATTGGATTTCTTTCAAAACACCTTTATTAATGTGTAATTGGCAAAGGAGAAACTGTCCGTATTTAAAGTACGCGACTTGGCAAGTCTTGATGAGCATGAGTCTGTGCACCAAGGCAGCCTTCACTGCAATCAAGACGATGCAGTGACTGCCGTCTGTCCCTGAGTTTCCCTGTCTCCTCAGAAGCACTTCCTTCTTTCTGTTCCTCTAGTTCCTATTTCCTAAAGTCTTATGCAAACAGACTCATAAAGTGTGTTGTCTGTTTTCATCCACTCAGCATTATTGTTTTTTATTTGATTTGAGACAGGGTCTCTCTATGTAGCCCTAGCTGTCCTGGAACTCACTCCATAGACCAAGCTGTTCTCGAACTCAGATCTTCCTGCTTCTGCCTCCCGAGTGCTGAGATTAAAGATGTGTGCCCCCACTGCCTGTAGGTAACTCTTAAAAGCATTATGTGATTCTAAAGGTTGGAGGGATGACTTAAACATTATATGATATTAAATTATCAAGGTGGAGTTATGGCCCAGAGGCAGAATGCCTTCCTAGTGTGCTTAAGGCCCTAAGTTCAATTCCCCTGCTTCCCCCCAAACAAAATGACAACTAAACTTGTGAACTGAAATAAGCTAAAAGCAAATAATAAAATTGGTGCAACTCAACGCTATTTCATTTTGTTTTACATTTATTCATGCATTTTTTGTGCACAGAGGTCAGAGAACAACTTGCCGGAGTTGTTTATCTCCTCCCTCCATGTGGTCCTGGGGACTGAACTCAGAGTTCAGGCCGGGTAGCAGTTCCTTTATCTGCTGATCATCTTGCTGGCCCTGCAACTCTATTTATAAGAGAGTTATGAGCTGGCAAAAATGATCTATAGTTTATAGTTTGTGACTCTTTCTTTCTTGTGTTGTTTTGGGACAAAATTAGAGCCACATGCTACCACGTCCTGTTTATGCAGTGCTGGGGTCAAACCCAGAACCTGGTAAACACCCAGCAAGTCCTCTGTCCACTGAGCTACAGCCCCAGCCCCCTCTTGGTTTTGACTGGAGGAGTATTTATGCACTTTATATTGTATTTCTCTTTATGTATAAGGGTGTTTCGTCTACACTCGTGTACCACAAGTGTGCAGGGCCCTCAGAGGCCAAAAGAGGAGGAACTGTGGCAACAGCATAAAAACTATAGCAAAAGTTGTGGCCGGGGGTGGGGGGGGAGTAGTGGTGCCTGCCTGTAATTCCAGCCATCACATAGTCTGAGAACTGAACCTGGGTTCTGGCAAGGAACAGTCAGTCAATGCTTTTAACTAATGAGCCATCTCTTCAGCCCAATAATATCAGGTTTTTTGTTTTGTTTTGTTTTTCGAGACAGGATTTCTCTGCAGCTTTGGAGCCTGTCCTGGAATTAGCTCTTGTAGACCAGGCTGGCCTTGAATTCCCAGAGATCCATCTGCCTCTGCCTCCCAAGTGCTGGGATTAAAGGTCTGCGCCACTACTGCCCAGCAGTACATCCTCCTAACTCCTAAACCATCTCTCTAACCCCTAAAAGACATTTTTTTTTAAAACACAGATTTTTCTTTTTTAAATTGTATGTGTATATGTGTCTTGTTTTTGTGTGTGTCTGTGCAGTGCCTGGGTGCCTGGTGCCTATGGAGGTTTGTGATGATTTAAATGTATCTTAAAGCAGCTGCTCTTTCAGAGGACCTGGGTTTAGTTCCCAGTACCCACATGGTGGCTCACAACAATCTGCAGCTTCACATGCACGCAGTGGTGTCACACAGACACACATGGAAGGAAAACATCCATACACATACAATAAAAATAAAATTTAAAAAAGAAATCAAGTCGGGAAGTGGTGGCACATGCCTTTAATCCCAGCACTTGGGACGCAGAGACAGGCAGATCTCTGTGAGTTCGAGGTCAGCCTAGTTTACAGAGCGAATTCCAGGGCAGCTAGGGCTGCTATACAGAGAAGCCCTGTCTCAAAACAAAACAAAAAACCATCAAAATAATAGCTGCTTTTGAGATATGTATTTTTTCAGTGCTGTGATTATTGAACTTAGGACCTCGCACAGCCAGCAAGCGCTCTCCATTGAGCACATCCCTACCTTTCCTCACTTCCCTGTGAGACAGGGTCTCACTGTGTTGCCCATCCTCACCGTGAACTACCCTGACCTTGGGATCCGGCCCCAGCCTCCTGAGTAGGTGGATTCCAGACCTTCCATTCTCCACTTGGCAGGGTTATTGTCTGCTGGATGGATGTGTAAACTGTTACTGTCTCATTGAGCTGTATATTTAAACGTGTTACCGGGTACTGCATGTATGTTAGACCTCATAAAGGGATACCACGAAGCCACATCGCACAAGATCTTCCCACACAGCTCCAGGTTGACCTGAATGCTGAGATTACAGGGTATGTGTAGCCCTGGCTGTCCTGGAACATATGCCACCATCCCTGCAATACGGTCATTCTAGTATATTCCTGCTTATAAAGAAAAGTTTACTGGGCATGGCAACACACACTTATTATTCCAGCACTTAATAGGCCAAGGTAAGAGGATCTCAAGTTTGAAGCTAGCTACATAAGGAGACTCGGCCTATAAACAGAACATAGGCGAATATAGATACAAAAAATGATGAAAATATAGTATAGTAAATATATATATACCACTAGCAAGGTTGTTCAAGTATCATACATTGTACCCAATCCTGTGGGCTCTGTTTCTATCCCACTGTTACAGGCTCACCACAAACCCATGAGTCATCTGTTGGACTAACACTTCGCTTTTTTTTTTTTTTTTTTGAGACAAGGTTTTTCTGGGTAGCCCTGGCTGTCCTGGAACTTCCTCTGTAGACCAGGCTAACCTCAAATTCAGAGATTCACCTGCTTCTGCCTCCCCAGTGCTGGGATTAAAGGCGTGCGCCACCACTGTCCAACTGGTATCTTTAAAAAATGTAAAGTCTTAGCGGGGCAGTGGTGGCACATGCTTTTAATCCCAGTACTTGGGAGGCAGGGGGATCTCTGTGAGTTCAAAGCCAGCCTGGTCTACAGAGGGAGTTCCAGGACAGCCAGGGCTACACAGAAAAACCCTGTCTCAAAACAAACAAACAAACAAACAAAAAGATACCTACAAACGTCACTAGGCAACAAGAGACACTGGCTGAGAATTTTCCAATTCTGATAAAAATTGAGGTGATAGAAGAAATATAACACAATGCACAGAATAAATAGAAAAGAATCGCTAAGTATACTAGGAGAAAACAAAAATGCCAATGACATTTTAAAAGCAGGGAATAGTGACAGATCATCTACAGAGACCATCAGATTAGACAGACTGACACATTGCTTTACAACCAACACACTGTATGCCTACGCTGTTCTGTTCTCGGGACTCAGAACCCCAGGATGAGTAAGCCCGGCCCATTTCCCACCCTGCAGAGCCCACAGTGTATGTGTATGACAGATGCGATCACAGCGTGTCTGATTGGAGGACAAGAGAACCAGTAAGGAATGGTACTTGTAGAATTCCAGTGTGATTCCCCCTTCACTTCCCACCAGTGCTGGAACAACCGTGTGTTTCCCAGTACACAAAGGGCTTTTACCACTAGAGAGGAAGGACGACAGCTGCTATGTTCATCATCTAACCTTCCTTGGGACAGGAGGCGGGTCAGATGTTCAAGACGCGAAGCTTCCTCTGGGACCCCAGAAGAAAAGGGAGCAAGCATGAGCCTCTGATCCTCCTTGGAGTATTCTTCGAGATCCCAGATGGCTGTCGAGTGCGGTGGTTTACCCCTTTTATCCTAGGACGGAGGCAAAAGCATGCAGATCCCTGTGAGTTTAAGCATGGGCTACATAGTGAGACCTTGTCTCAAAACAGTGGTGTGGTGGGGAGGAGGCTGGGGAGACGGTTCAGCTGCTCTTTGCAGAGAACTGCATTCAGTTCCCAGCACCCACTTCGGTGGCTCGCACCCACCTGTAACTCCAGTTTCAGGGGATCCAACACTCTCTTCTGGCATCTGTGAGCACCAACACCCACGCACATGGTGCCCATGTATTCATGCGGCCGCACAGACACAGGCTACACAGGGCTGAGTTAGAGAGGAAGCGTCTGTGAGAGGGAAAGAGGCCCTTGAGGATTGAGGGCTCCCAGCCTCACTTCTCGACTCGGTCCAGGACCAGAACTGACTTCTGGAGCAACATAAACACTGCCCTGGCTCCGTTCCAAAAGCATTCTGTCCCTTGGATTCCCTTCAAGAGTTACAAAATGCCTGTTAGCGCCTCTCTCCTAAAGACAGTGCCTATGTCCTGCTTGACCCATACCTGGGCCGAGTAGACGGTGCCTACTACTTCGGGTGAAGTCTTTGGGGAGCGACAGCATGTGGGGCAGGGTCGGGAGATGTAGGGAGAGTGGGGAAGACTGCCAAGGCTGTGCAGAAAGGCAAACGGAAGGGAGGTTAACGACCGCCTTAGAGGCTCACCTGTCCAGCAAGGGGGAGGAGCGCAATCTGGGCGTCCGCCACCAAGTGCCACCAGGGAATTGGTCCTCGATTGCTTAGGGCCAGCTTCCAGGACCCGCCCTCCGCGGCCTGGGGTCCCGCCCTTCCTAGGATTTAATGCCCTCCGCTTGGGCGGCTCCGCAGCAGCCTCTTCCGGCTCTGCCAGGTGAGAGTCCGCACCTAGAAGGGGCGCCCGGGGCTGGGACCAGCAGGATCCCTTTGGGGTGCGTCGCTGAATTCCTTTCTCCAGTTCAGCATTTCCTCCCGCTCAGCATTTCTTCTTGGCTGCCTTCTCTGGTTCCTCCCTTCCTACCTGTGGTGCAACTCAGGATCTTCCTGGGCCTGAACTTTCTTCTACTCTCAGTTCCTAGGCCTTCTGGGGGGGATTCTCCATGCCTCCCAACCCCACCCCCACCTGCAATCCAGGGCTTCCTCGTGACTTAACTACAGCGGGATCAGGGAGAGGGTCAGGTGTGTAAAGGCGAGTGTTTGAGCAGGCAGCCCGGACCCAAAGGCCTAGAGTCTTATTTAATAATGGCTGGTGGCACTGCTTGGAAGCCAACTTGGGCGAAGTGACGTAGAAGAGCACCTGGGCTCTACCTGGAGCTGAGCAGGGCAGGTGGGTGTGGGAGGACCACACACCTGGCAGCCTAGGTGGCTTTGTGAACAGTATCTGAGCTTGGCGATGATATTAGCCTTCAGTTAGCAGCCCAGAACAGACACCTATCTCCAGTGTTGTTATTGCCTTGAATGTTTAAGACGTGTGTGACACTGGGTGTCCCTGGGATGAGGTGACAGTAAGTCCTCATTATGTGTTTGTGCTTATAGGATCCTTAGTGTCTCAGATATGTGTGGCGGTATATCTAGGTATCTTTGGTTTGTGGAGAAAGTGAGCTGTTGCCTCAGGCACACCTGCTTGAGGGTGTGTGGCAGCAAGCCTGCATTTCACGGCAAAATATGAAAATGTCTCGGACTTGAGACATGTATCTGATTGTCTCAGGCATGTTTTGTAGCATATTTGTAGGTGTGTGTGTGTGTTTGGTAGTGGGTGGGAGGCAGTGTACCTTGTTTATATGTCTTCCTTTGTGCCTGAGGTATGGTGTTAGTGTACCTGGGCATCTCCAGTTTGTGTGTGGCAGGCAAGTTGTCTCATTTGTGAGGAGGAGTGAATGCGTGCAAAGGTGTGGCTCAGAACTAAATGGTCAGTGTTTGCGTGTTAGGGGTATGGGGGCAGTGTGGCTCAGAAGTAAATGGGCAGTGTTTGCGTGTTAGGGGTACAGGGGCAGTGTGGCTCAGAACTAAATGGGCAGTGTTTGCATGTTGGGGTACGGGGACAGTGTGGCTCAGAACTAAATGGGCAGTGTTTGCGTGTTAGGGGTATGGGGGCAGTGTGGCTCAGAAGTAAATGGGCAGTGTTTGCGTGTTAGGGGTACAGGGGCAGTGTGGCTCAGAACTAAATGGGCAGTGTTTGCGTATTAGGGGTATGGGGGCAGTGTGGCTCAGAAGTAAATAGGCAGTGTTTGCGTGTTAGGGGTACAGGGGCAGTGTGGCTCAGAACTAAATGGGCAGTGTTTGCATGCTGGGGTACGGGGACAGTGTGGCTCAGAAGTAAATGGGCAGTGTTTGCGTGTTAGGGGTACAGGGGCAGTGTGGCTCAGGAGTAAATGGGCAGTGTTTGCATGTTAGGGGTACAGGGGCAGTGTGGCTCAGAAGTAAATGGGCAGTGTTTGCGTGTTAGGGGTACAGGGGCAGTGTGGCTCAGAAGTAAATGGGCAGTGTTTGCGTGTTAGGGGTATGGGGGCAGTGTGGCTCAGAAGTAAATGGGCAGTGTTTGCATGTCGGGGTCCGGGGGCAGGGTGCCATATCTCGAAAGATGGTTTGGCTTGGTAGCCTGGGAGGCAGGATTCTGAGATCTCAAGGGTGTGGGGAGCAGATTTCCCAGTCTTGGGGATGGGAGTAGGTTACCAGAGATAGGTGTGTATGTGGCCAAGTTCCTCACCATGTCTGATCTGCCTCTCCTTGTGTTCCTGAGTATTTCTGATGTGTTGAGGGTGGCAGCTGAGTCTGTCCTTTGTGTCTTTGGTGCCTACTATAGGTCACACATTTAAAGCAGACTGCCATTCGCCTTAGAAGTCGACTCCAGACATGCTCCCCGAAGCCAGTTCCCTGTGGCTACTTCGGCTGCTCCGGGACATCCAACTGGCCCAGTTTTACCGGCCAATCCTTGAGGAGCTTAACGTCACTCGGCCAGAACATTTTGACTTTGTGAGGCCTGAGGACCTGGACAACATTGGCATGGGCAGGCCTGGTGAGGACCCTTTGCCTTGGGGCCCTGCAGCTTCCCCAGCCTTCTCCCAGGACCAGGTGTTGGTCCTGTTACCCCACACTCCAGACCTCTCGCCTGTCAATTTCCCCATCCCCACTCTACTCTAATTGTGACCTCTCCCAGCCCAGCGCAGGCTTGCTGAAGCCCTGAAGAGGTACCGCTCGGGTGTCAAGTCTAAGAACTGGGTCTACAAGGTATGTGGGGGTGGTGGTGGGCTGGTATTTGAGGAATGATAAGCTGAGTGGCTGGGAGGGTTAATCAGGGTTCCACACACCTGAATTCGCACTCCTATTTCAGATCCTTGGGGGGTTTGCACCTGAACAGAAGGAGATGGCTCCACGCTCAGACAGTCTTCTGTGTCTCCACGAGCCAGAGGGGGGACTCAAGAGTCTGATTCCAGAGGGTGCTGTATGCAGAGGGGAGCTCCTGGGCTCGGGTTGCTTCGGTGTTGTCCACCGAGGGCTGTGGACACTGCCCAGTGGCCAAAGTGTGAGTGTTCAAGGGGCTTACTTGATCCAAGGTGCCTAGGCAATCTGCCTCCTTCATTCAAGGCCTCTGCACTGGCCCTGGCCTGTTATTCTGTAAACACTTTATGGTGTTTTCCCCACCTCCAGATCCCAGTGGCTGTCAAGTCCCTCCGTGTTGGTCCTGAGGGTCCGATGGGCACTGAACTGGGAGACTTCCTGCGAGAAGTGTCTGTCATGATGAAGCTGGAGCACCCACACGTGCTGCGCCTGCACGGCCTCGTACTGGGCCAGCCTCTACAGATGGTGAGCAGACACAGGCAGTGCAAGGCTTTCCTCATAGCCCCGGGGCTAGCTGCAACAAGAAAGACCAGTGGGGCCACACTAAGGCTTACATGGTGCTCTGTTTCTGCAGGTGATGGAGCTGGCGCCACTGGGCTCCCTGCATGCGCGCCTGACTGCCCCAGCGCCGACACCCCCACTGCCTGTGGCCCTACTGTGCCTTTTCCTGCGTCAGTTGGCAGGAGCCATGGCGTACTTGGGGTCCCGTGGGTTAGTGCACCGGGATCTCGCTACCCGCAACCTGCTCCTGGCCTCACCGCGCACCATCAAGGTGGCAGATTTTGGACTTGTGAGGCCGCTGGGCGGCGCCCGGGGTCGCTACGTGATGGGCGGGCCCCGTCCCATCCCCTATGCCTGGTGAGGGCGGTACTTGGATGGTCTGGCTTGAGGCAGGACTGGGAGGTAGAGAACAGCAGCCTGTTGGGAGCTAGGGCGGCGGTATTGTGTGTTTCGGGGAGGGGTGGTTGTTAGTCTCCTAGAGGAGGCAGGATGGAGGCATCATCGGGTCAAGAAGCACAAAAGGATTTCTGAGGCTGATGGGGCGGGGAGGGAATCACGGGAGTGGGTGCACAGTGGATGAGCTGGGCGTATTCCTAGCCACCTTCAACTTGTGTTTGCTTCAGGTGTGCCCCAGAGAGCCTCCGCCAGGGAGCCTTCTCCTCTGCCTCTGATGTGTGGATGTTTGGCGTGACACTGTGGGAAATGTTTTCTGGAGGCGAGGAGCCCTGGGCGGGTGTTCCACCATATCTCATCTTACACCGGCTGGAGAAGGACCGAGCCAGGCTGCCAAGGCCTCCTCTCTGCTCCAGGGCCCTCTACTCACTCGCCTTGCGTTGCTGGGCCCCTCACCCTGCAGACCGGCCTAGCTTTTCCAACCTGGAAGGGCTGCTTCAAGAGGTGGGGATCCCCAACTCTGCAAACACACAGCCTTTCTTCCCTTTATTCTCTCACCCAGAACTCCACGCATAAGGCAAACATGTCTTGATGCCTGGAATTTGGAACTTAGCTCTGAATCAAACGAGTTAGTCCCAGCAGGAAGCTCAGAGCCTGAGGAGGCAGCTAGGGGCTACAAAGACGCAGCCAGAAGAGGCGATATTTGCTTCTTGGCCACAAAAGAGGCCCAGAATAGAGAGTAATCGGTTCTCATGGGCGCTTGACCAGCAAAGAGAGAGAAGTTCTGTGTGGAAGGGCAAGCGGAAGTAATGGGCTCCAGTTGGGAGCAGGGCTTCAGGGAGAGTTTAGAAGACTTGGCCAGTGTGATATACTCCTCATGTATATATGTATACAGGTGTCTTCCATCACTCGTTTTGTCCTGAGGTAATTGTTCTTAATCTCTGTCTAACAGAGGGACAGTTCATGCACTGATGGGACAGTGACTTATCTAAAGTCACACCGGAAGTGGAGGCGCTAAGAGTGGTTCCATCCACATGAACTCAGATCTGGTCCCTAAGTCAATCTATCTACTTGTTAAAGCACTTTGGTCTTTGCTCTGAGGGAACCTGGGAGCTCCCGGATCAGAACTGTTATTTCAGTCCAGCTGGGTCTGAGAATGCTAACAGGGACGTTCCTGACAGCGGCTGGGAGGCAGAGTGGGAGAAAGAGCCCCAGAGCAGAGGTGAAACAGAGCGCCTGGAAAGGAGTGTGCATGCCCCTGAGATGTGTGGGGGCAAACGTGTGGGCTTGGGTATGGAATAAAAGAAGTGAATAGGGTGGCTGCCCCTTACGTAGAGGCACGATTTCCCTTTGTGGTTTATTGCATCCCGTGTCCAGCATGGCATGGGATCCATGTCAGCAACCCTACCTTACTTTGGGTTACAATAGGGAGACGGGGATGGGGCTAAGCACAGAGGACATAACTGGTATTATTTGATTGATGGATACAAAGGAAGGTCCTTTCTTTGGGTTTCTTATTACCCAGCCACATTTTCCTGTCTCCACAGGCTTGGCTTTCTGAAGGACGTTGCGTTAGGGAAGTTACAGAGCCAGGTGCTTTGCGGATGGAGCCAGGTGACCCCATCACTATCATCGAGGGCAGGTAACAAACTCAAATGCCCTAGACATCCCCAGGGGAGGCATCCCCCCAGCCTTCTTGACTCCCGGTCTCTTCATTTCCCCCCATCTCCTTTACTTTTTTTTTTTTTTTTTTGGTTTTTCGAGACAGGGTTTCTCTGTGGTTTTGGAGCCCGTCCTGGAACTAGCTCTTGTAGACCAGGCTGGTCTCGAACTCACAGAGATCCGCCTGCCTCTGCCTCCCAAGTGCTGGGATTAAAGGCGTGCGCCACCACCGCCCGGCTTCCCCCCATCTCCTTGAGTCTTGGTCTTGTGGGTCTTTTTCTCTCCTCTCCACTGTGCCCCGAGCTCCAGTCCTGCCCTCCCTGCTGGAGCCCTGCCTGGCCCACAGAGCCTTTTTTGTGCTGTAGAGAAAAAGGCTTCCCTTCCTTCAGGCAGATGTGGCCACAAGACAGCTTGATGAGCCGAATGTGACCCAAGAGCAGCTGCCACCCTCCCTGGTCCCATTTTCTTCATCAGCTCCTCTTCCCACAGCCCCGACACCACAACCTGGAAGGGTCAGAACGGCCGCACCTTCAAAGTAGGCAACTTCCCAGCGTCAGCGGTGATACTGCCAGATGTGGGGGGTTCGCCAGTCACCCATCCAGCCCCCAGAGCCTTCCCTGCCCGGGGAGAGAAATGCCGAGGAAGCATGGACGGGTGAGTCACTGAAGGGTAGGAGGGGACAGAGCTGGGCTGGAGGGACTGACCCAATCCTGCAACTTCTCCGGAGTAAAAACTGGGAACAGGACTAGCATGATCTAGGAGTAAGAACTTCCCCCCTGCTTGAGCTTTCCCTGTGGGTCTCAGCACATGTGGGACCCATTTTCTTTTGGGGTTGGAGGAAGGAGGCCATGATGTGGGTGAACTGGAGGATGAACTGGATCTCTCTTTGACAGGGACAGAGAGAAGACAAAGTTCCAGGATGTAGCATCAGCACGGGGCCAGAGAAGGAAGGTGCCCCTGCAGAGGATGAAAGGTGAGTGTGGTGGTACCCAGGGTCTCAGGAACAACCTCCAATTCCCCTTCCCAACCCTGAATCCATGTTAGCATATATGTTCTCCTTCCCCAGATTCCATCCTCGGACAGTCTACCTTTACTTTAAGATCTTTTTTATTTTATTTTTATATTTTATGTGCATTGGTGTGAAGGTGTCCAGTCCCCTAGAACTGGAGTTACAGACAGCTGTGAGCTGCCATGTGGTTGCTGGGAATTGAACTCAGGTCCTCTGGAAGAGCAGTCAGTGCTCTTAACCTCCGAGCCATCTCTCTAGTCTCCTACCTTAAGATCTTTTTTGGGGGGAGGGGGGGAGACAGGGTTTCCCTGTGTAAGAATCCTGGCTTTCCTAGAACTCCCTCTTGTAGTTCAGGCTGGCCTTGAACTCAGAGATCCACCTCCCTCTGCTTAACAAGCGCTGGGATTAAAGTTGTGTGCCAACACTGCCTGGCATACTTTGAGATTTTAAGAGATTGGAAGTACCCTGATTTCCCACTGGACAGCGTCTCCTGGGTCTAGCCCCAAATACCGTTCTTTGGATCCCTAGCTGCCTTGGTGCATTTGCATACCTGGCCTACTGGCTACTGTCCCACCTAACTTATAGACACCTGAGGACAAGGCCCGCTAGCTTACCTAAATATTCTTTCAGAATCACACGGTTCAGTGCAGACAGACAGAGGACAGGAAGGTAGGCCTCCTTTCAAGTTGTTTCTTTTTCAACTCCGAAGGAATATCCAAGAGTCTGGAGTCAGTGCTGTCCCTGGGTCCCCGACCCACAGGAGGTGGTTCAAGCCCTCCGGAA
The DNA here is from genome assembly GCF_950005125.1 of Chionomys nivalis. NCBI lineage: Eukaryota > Metazoa > Chordata > Mammalia > Rodentia > Cricetidae > Chionomys > Chionomys nivalis. Next base: position 51,367,274 of record NC_080092.1, on the reverse strand, counting down.
CTTCGACATACTAGAGCTATGCCCCAGGGGCTCCCAGACCTGCCTCCGCGCCCACCGGACCTGCCTCCACGCCCACCTTTTATCTCCAGCTCTTCTCAGCCCATCCAGCCCCACAAACCAGGGCCTCCCTGGCCCAAATCACACAATCACCGCACCGGAGTACCTGGAGCCAGCAAAGCCACTGTTTCTTCTGGAGGTCCGTCGTCAGACCCCGAGTGGCAGAGGAAGATTATAGAGGTGAGGTCTCAACTGAAATGACGTGGTGTTCAAAGGGCCTATAGGTTGGGACAAGAGCTAGACAAGGATTTGTCCCCCTCAGGTGGAGCTAAGTGTACACGGAGTCACCCACCAGCAGTGTCAAGTGGCACTGAGAACCTCTGGGGGAGATGTGGCGTCTGCTATCCGGAACCTCAAGGTAAAGCCAACCCCTTCTTCAGGCTCCCTCTTCTCCTGCTCTGCCCCCTAGTGGTCAGCTTCCCTCCTTCCTGCTCCCACAGGTAGACCAGCTCTTCCACCTCAGTAACAGGTCCAGAGCAGACTGTCGGCGCATCCTGGAGCATCATCAGTGGGACCTGTCAGCAGCCAGCCGCTACATCCTGGCCCGGTCCTGAACTCTACATCCTTGGGGATGGCTACCAGCATGGAGAACCTGGCCCACTTAGAGCCTGACCTTATGGGACCGAACAGAAACCATGAGGTCTTGACAGAGGCAGACTTTCACACCAAGGGAGAGCTTCCTTGCCGTGGAGGAGGTACAGGACGTGTGCAGGGCACCGGGTCAGGCGCTGATGAGAGTTTCCTCCGTGCCCTGCTCCTTGGCCTCTGGGGGCTCTGACTGGACCAAGAAGGATCTAGTTCACTCTGCCTACACTCCCACTTGAACAGGACTTGAAAGAACAAAGCTGCCAAGGAATCCTCTGCTCACAACAGACAACGATCGAGTAGCTGTACTGGACCATGGACCAACTGTTAGACCTGTCACTAGCTACCTCACTAGACTCCGTGGGACACCCGTCTTAGACACTGACTTGGTTTGGTTTTGGTCTGGAATCACCATGGGTGATGAAAACTCAGTTTTTGGACTCAAGTATTTTTTTTCTTTAATACAAATGCTATAGATTATGAGATGGCCACTTCTAGCCCCGCTGCTATTCCCTTTGTTTTATCCCACACCAGTTCTCTCTTCTTCCCTCTTCCATCACATACATCTTCCAAGGTTTAAAAAGTTGCAAACTTTATATGAGTACAACATACAAAGACACAGCCTCCTTCCTCCAGCAGGGGAAGGAAGGGGTTAACTAAGGCACAGGAAGCTGCAGAAAGCACCGGCAGGGCCCAGGGGGTTAGGAAGTTGGCACTGGGTCCCTGCCTCTCCAGCTACTAATGAGGAGGCGGGGGTCCCTTCAAAGTGCCACCATCTGAAGCTAAACTAACTGGCTAAGGTGACGAGAGGGAAGGGTGGCGTGGCTGCCGTCTTTGGTGCTGCTTGCTCTTTACCCACCAGCCCTGGATAAGTCTCCTCCTGTGCAGAGGCCCTGGGGGAAGGTGGGAAGGAGAGGGCAGGAAAATCTAGTAGTGTGTGGGTAGGGGCTGCCGGGAGATGGTAAGACACAGGAAGGGTTCTCATGCATACTCCACGGCAGGCCACAGGTGAAAGAGGGAGGAGGAGAGGGAAGGGATGGGACACAGTGGTCCCCACCACTCAGCCACCTGTCTGTCTGCTGCAGTGTATGCCAAGGAAGGGGTTGCCTCAGGAGGAAAAGGCCAGGGCGGGTGACCATCTTGAATTCTGGTTGAGGTGATGGTCTCCTCATACTGAGCTGGCTTCTAACTGGTGACTGCAGAGGGCCCGGCGCCTCCTCGTTTCTCGAAGAACATATAATCCTAAGGAAAGGTCACTGTCAATGGGACATCTGGCTGGGTCAATTCCGGACCTGAAACCCACCACACACGTGCCTAGCCTAGTAAGGGCCCAGGAAGTGAACAAAGCTTTGGCTAACAGGAAAGGAGCAGCAGGCAGGGAAGGGACCGCCAACTCACAATGAGGAATGTGGCTCCCAGCAGCACAGCCTTCACCCTCACGTCTAGATCTAGTGGGAACTGTAGGCCGAAGTCATCGGCATCTGTGAGGGCTTCCCGGAGCAGCCCTCCCCACTGCTTGCTGATGCGGCCCACACTGCGAGATTCATCCTTAGTTTTCACCTGTTTGGAGGAAAGAAGGGTCCCACTGGGGAACACGCTGTCCATCTCACGTGCCTCCTGCCTCACTAGACAGTGGCACGCATGAGTTGGGTAGACTGTGTCCTCAGTGAGTCTTCTCATATGACGGAAGGGCAAACGCACCCTAGGCTGCATGAATACACCGTGAAGACTAGAATTTAGATTTAGATCTGTTGCTTTCCAAAGGCCATGTGCGACATAACTGCATTCAGAGATAAATGACTCGCTGCTAGGCCTGTTTTGGTTACCGGTATTCCCGACACCCAGGGTTGGTGCTGTAGGCAAAGTATGTGCTCTGTGCCAAGGAGCAGAGCTGAGAGGGCGAAGGGAGGTGCCAAAGACCCTCCCAAAAGTGGGATTTTCTGCCTTTCCAGCATTGCATGTGAACCCCATCTGAAGGCTAGCCAATCCTAGCCGACAGGTGCCAACAGGCATCCTCTGAGGACTGATTCCCACTGGCCTCTCAGCTCAGCAAGAACAAGCCAGCCATGTGGAGGTCAGTGGTGACTCAGTGACTTCCTGGTCCAGGGATGAGAACTGAAGCGATTTCCTTCTACATCCTCTGCATCCTCTTCCCAGCTTGTCCTGCAGCTGCAGGGAACTTCCTGCAGCCTAGTTCCTTGGCTCGGCGAGTCTGCTACCAACTCTGCGTTCCCGAGAGGGCAGATCATGAAAGGGACACCGGCTCCCTGAGAACCCCACAACACACATGTTCCCATCCAGGGGTCACACAATTATCTCCTTTCCAACCAGTTCTCAGGCCAACAACTCCCTCTGACTACCAAGTGACTCACTTTCTGCAGACAACCTTAGGTGAGGCACCTCTACTGGATGAAACCTGTTGTTTCTCCTTTATCTGAACGAAGAATCATTCCTTAAAGAACTCCGAGCAGGCCGGGCGGTGGTGGCGCACGCCTTTAATCCCAGCACTCGGGAGGCAGAGGCAGGCGGATCTCTGTGAGTTCGAGACCAGCCTGGTCTACAAGAGCTAGTTCCAGGACAGGCTCCAAAACCACAGAGAAACCCTGTCTCGAAAAACCAAAAAAAAAAAAAAAAAAAAAAAAAAAGAACTCCGAGCAGTGCCTCTGTCTTCTAAGAGCCAAAGGCATTTCCCAAGTCTCATTCTGAAATTCTCACCACTTGGGTTCTTCTGGTTCTGGATTGGTAAGAGGAAGCCACCTGGACTTCAGGTTGATCGGGTCATTTGGACTTTTAGGTTTGCAGGACAAGTCAAGGGTTACAGTACTGCAGGCCTATGCTTACAGATAGGTCCAGCAGCTACATGGGTCCAGCCTACAACAACCTTAACCACTGAAAGAAGACGAAGATAAGTCTTCCACCTTAGATCTAGGCTGGCCTCAGACTCTCCCCTAGACCTCTTACAGGGCTGCAGGGAACATTCAGCCTTGGCCTGAAGGTGAATTTTTTTTTTCAGACAGGGTCTCTATAGTTCTGCCTGTCCTAGAACTCACCATGTAGACCAGGCTGGCCTCACACTCACAGAGATCCACCTGCCTCTGCCTCCTGAGTGCTGGGGTTAAAAGTGTGAGCCACCATGAAATCTTTTTTTGCGGAATCATCAGAGTGAGGGACTTGACCTTAATCCATCCATTAGCAAGGAAGCTAACCACCTTGTTTTTCTAACTACACTTGTTGATTGATTGATTGGTTGACTGTATGTGCTCCATGGTATGTGTGTGGAGAGCGGAGGACAGTTTTGCAGGAGCTGATTTTCGTCTTCTACCATGTGGGACTCATGGTTAGAACTCAGGTTGTCAAACTTGGTGGCACAAGTGCCTTTCCCCTCTGAGCCATCTCATTAGCCCCCATCTTGGTTTATGAAGAGCCTAGGAATCGCGCCCTACTTATAATACCTCAAAGTTGGTGTCTGCACCACAGCTACAGGTCCAGCAAGGCCCCACAACTCGAAGCACAGTCTGGCGATCAGCATCCAGGATGGAAAACTTAGGAAGGAAGGGGTGCCAGGTCTGCAGCACGTGGCCGATGGTGGTACCAGGTGGAGCCTGCACTTCCATCTGGAGAGAGAGGCAGACAGGGTTAGACAGGATACCGTGGCCAGAGCTCTTCACTGGTGCCAGCCGTCTTCGGTTCAGAACCTCACTAAACCTTCCCCTCCAATTAAGCACAACTCTTTCTGGGCCAGTCTCTATACTGTCTACCAACCACCACAAAACCTACGCTACCCACCTCCTGAAGGCCACAGGGGCAGCAGCTGCAGCCACAGTGGAGTGGGCGGATGAGGCGGAGCACCTCGCGGTCCGCAGGGTCCGCTAGGCGGACACGAAGTGGCCGGCGGGCACCACAGCACAGACGGGCACAACAGTTGCTCTCCTCAGCTGCCTGACCCAGTTGCTGTCCGGTCCCGGAGCGAAGTTCATACCTGTTACAGGTCTCCCAGCCTAGGAACGCTGTTAAGGGTAACATGCTGAGGTTCAGGGACCTCACCTGCCCAGAAGCGCAACACTGTCGCAAAGATCATGAAGCCCAACTTGGTCCTCCTCCTACTCACTTTCCACTCGTTCAGCCTTCTGATGAATCAAGACTTGATCAATCTGTAAAGAGTTAAGAGAAGCGGTGACCTTTTCCATCAGCCCAAACATCAACAGTCCTCCCAGCCATCCTCCCTCCCACTCACCTGCACTAGGAATTCGAGGCCAGAAGGCACCCCTGGCAGTGGCAAGAAAGGAGCAGGAGACCCTGGGGCCACGGGGCCTGGCGAGGGGAAGAGAGCGAAGCCGGGCGCAGGGGCCGGCACCTGGGCAGGCACTGGTGCCTGTCCGGGTCCAGGATGCAGCGCAGGCTCTGGATACCCAGCTGTCACGGGATAGGGAGGTGGGGGCGAAGGGGCGTAGCCTTTGGGGGGTAAGTAGCCTGTAGGGGAGCAGGGGTAGGTTAGAAAGTTACCTGTGGCTTTATCCTCTTCTTTCTCAGCCCAAGGGACAGGAGCACCCGAGGGAAACATAAGAGGCAGAGAATGATGGAACGGGGGGGGGGGGCGGCAGGGCGGTGGCTCCCCAGGAGGAAGGGAGGGCCCCACGCAGCCAGTCTGAGCACATTCCTGGAGAATGTGTTCTGGAACACCCGGCACCCAAGTTCTTGAAGGGGGATAATGCAGACCCCAGCCTAGCGCCCACGTACCTGCCATGGGAAAGGGGAGGGGAGGCTTGGGCTGTCGGCGTCCGGGAGGCTTAGTTCTGGAGTAGAGACAAGCTCGGGAACAGCCAGACAGACACAGACACAAAGACGGACAGGCAAAGGCGAAGAGGCAGCTGCGCCTAGCGCGGGCCCAGGGTCTCTTGGGCGGCGCCTACGACTCGGGGAGAAACCGAAAGTGTCAGCGGGCGGGGCGGGGTACCTGGGACCCTGAATTTCCTTAGGGGCCTCAGGACCGCCCCCTCCCTTTGTTCTCCCATTTTCTGCGGAGATGGCTGTTGGCAGACGGCAGGTCAGATGGACCTGCGGTCAGACTGACGACCTGACCTCGAGGAAGATCTCCCTGACCCTTCTATGGTCCGGCTCACCTGAAGCCCCCAAAATAAGCCGGGGGGCCATGCACTCCAGGGCTCACAGGCGCTGGTGGAGGCGGGCCCGGAATCTAACCCCACCCCCAGGTCACCTAAGCCCCGCCCCCGTCCCGGGCGGGGCATTTGGGCAGAAAACAGACGCTCCCCCCCCCCCCCCCCCCCCGCGCCCCGGGCCGCGGACCTTGGACCTTCTGCGCCTTGTTCGCAGCGGTCCCGCCCCTTCCGCTCCGACTGCAGAGGCGTGGAGACCTGAGCTGTCTGAGGGACTGCGGCCCAATCCCCACTCCGCGACCCTAACCTTCCCGGCGGGCGGCAGTGTTGCCTCCCCACCGCGTGGCTTCTCCGGACCCCGCGATCCTCCTCCCAAGGGCGGGCCGGGCGTCGCTGACGCAGCGGAGCAGCGTTCACACTCACGGGCTTCCAGAGTTGGCTCGGCGTTCTCCTACCACCGGGCGGCCTCGCTGTGCTCTCTCCCTGTCGCAGCGTTGACCTACTCTGGTACCTCTCAGTTCAGGTGCACTATCACACGCGTGACAGGCTACTGCCGAGAGGGATCAATAATGAATGTGCGTGAGGTGAGGCTCAGGGAAAAACACTTGAACAGAACAGGTCCCCATTCCCCTGCATGGTGGCACACGCTTGTAATCCCAGCATCCAGGAAGGGAGAGGCAGGAGGTATGAGGCCAATGAGTTCCAGAACAAGTCAGGTCAACAATAGCAAGACTCGCTAAAGACCCCCTCCCTCAAAAGAAAGCATAGTATCTAGGTAGGTGTCGATCACGACCGAAATTGCAGTGCTTTGAAGACCGAGGCAGGAGGGTCACCATGAGTTCCAGGTCATCTTGGAAGTGAAATGCTATTTAAAAACAAACAAAAAAAGCCCACCACTTCTGCCTGGATCTTGTTATCAATTATATTTTAATGTCTGAGACGAGGTGCAGGTACAGGAACTCTGAGGATTCCAGCTTTTGTTGTACAGGCCAAACTGAGAACTACAGTGTTAGAACTCATGAGGCTGCAGGTAGGCAAAGGCGAGGAGGAGGGAGGTTCTTGCAGAAATCTGAGTATAATGAGATGGATTGGACCAGAAACCAGGGCAGTAGCACCAGTGGTAAGTGCATTTGAGGAAACGACGTCATCATGGCTCAGAGATAGGATGTAAGAAAAAGAGAATTGGAAGGTGAGTCACACTTGACTTGGGAGACCCCGCTGCACAACACAGATGCCCCTCTTGCTCTCGTCAGTCATTTCCTGCCTGCCCATCCAATCCCTGCTTTCATGGGTGTTCTTTTCCCTGTTGGCTTGTTACTTCTAAGATCCTGTGTCTTTTCCTTTGGTGACTTCTTACTAACCCTGAAAACACAGCCTTAACAATCCCCAAAGTCTAGACAAGCCCACCTCAGTGGAAGACTGAGCACACTGGCCTGGATGGTCTTGTTATTAATAACCAGGGCCATGATTCCATTGCTGAAGTCTGCATTGTTTTCCATTTCTTATTATATTATGTGTATAGATGTTTTGCCTGCGTGTGTGTCTCTACACAAGGTGCACGCAGTGCCAGTAGAGGTCAGATTAGAAGGTGTTGGATCCCCTGAAACTGGATTTAGGGTTGTAAACTACCATGTATGTGCTGGGAGTCAAACCCAGGTCCTCTGGAATAGCAGCCAGTGTTCTTTTTTTTTTTTTTTTTAATTTTTTTATTTATTTATTATTTATACAGTGTTCTGTCTGCATGCCAGAAGAGGGAACCAGATCAAATTACAGATGGTTGTGAGCCACCATATGGTTGCTGGGAATTGAACTCAGGACCTCTGGAAGAGCAGCCAGTGCTCTTAACCTCTGAGCCATCTCTCCAGCCCCGCAGCCAGTGTTCTTAACCACTGGGCCATCTCTCGAGACCCTGGAATTAGAAGAGTTTAACCTTGGGAGGTGTTAGGAAAATGTGAGCCCCAGCTCACCCACTTTAGCTTACAACCACACATGCAGAACAAGTTGCTCATTTTTTATTCTTTTCTTTTTCTTTTACTTGAGACAGGGTCTCATTATGTTGCTCTGGCTGTCCCGGAATTCTCTATGTAGACCAGGTTAGTCTCCAATTCACAGAGATATATGTCTGTCCTTGCCTCCCAAGTGCTGGGATTGAAGGCATTTACCATTATGCCTAGCTATGTAGTTCATTCCACTAACAACAAGCCTGACTTCAGCCTGGCATAATGATACATACCTTTAATCCCAGCACTCGGAAAGCAGAGACAAGGTCAGCCTAGTCTACATAGTGAGTTCTACAGGGCCAGACTGCACAGTGAGAGCCTGTCTTTAAAAAACAAAAAACAAGCCGGGCGGTGGTGGCGCACGCCTTTAATCCCAGCACTCAGGAGGCAGAGGCAGGCGGATCTCTGTGAGTTCGAGACCAGCCTGGTCTACAAGAGCTAGTTCCAGGACAGGCTCCAAAACCACAGAGAAGGCCGGGCGGTGGTGGCGCACGCCTTTAATCCCAGCACTTGGGAGGCAGAGGCAGGTGAATCTCTGTGAGTTCGAGACCAGCCTGGTCTACAAGAGCTAGTTCCAGGACAGGCTCCAAAGCCACAGAGAAACCCTGTCTCAAAAAACCAAAAAAAAAAACCACAGAGAAACCCTGACTCAAAAAAACCAAAACAAAAAACAAACAAACAAACAAAAAAAAAAAACCCCAGAAAACAGAAACCTGCTCAGGAACTGTCTCTATTCTTATTATCAATATCATCTTTACAGTACCCTCCTGTGTGCGTATGTGAGCGTGTGTGTGTGTGTGTGTGTGTGTGTGTGTGTGTGTGTGTGTGTGTGTTTGGTGCTAGGAAGCCCATCTATGCTAGTCAAGTGGTCTGCTACTCAGCTATGTCCTAGCCCTAGGCTTCTATTTTGTTTTCCTGTCTGGGTTTATCATATTGACCTACATGGTTCAAGGCACTCTCTACCCTGTCTGGCTTTAGTAAGAGAAAGTCCATACTGTGAACCACTTGGAAACCTTGCTGTGGTTGTAAGCCTGGTGAACCAAACCATCGAGTTCCCCACTGTTGGCTTGTGTTCCCTCCAGGTTATGTAGTCCAGTCCTGTCATGGGAAACTAACACATACGGGAAATGCTGTGGGCCCCAAAAGAAGCTTCAGCCCGGGGACCCCTCTCTTGATCCCTCCCGTACGTTCCATATGTGTGCTCTGGATGCCTGTGCCCTTCTGTGGCAGCTCCTGGGCATCCTGTCACACTGATGCATATTTTCTCTTGATGTGACCCTAAAAGTTTTGGCAGGCCAGGCCTGTTGCTCAGGCCTGTAATCCTAGCACTTGGGAGATGGAGGCAGGAGGATCAAGAGTTCAAAGATACACAGAGGATACACAGGAGGATCAAGAGTTCATGGATACACAGAAATTCTGAGACCAGCATGGGCTACAGGAGCCCACTTCACACAAACAACTGATTTCAGTGAGAATGGCCCCCATAGGCTCATTTTGTTGAACACTAAGTCTCCAGCTGGGAGAACTGTTCAGGAAGTGTGGCCTCACTGGAGGTGGTCTTTTACTGGAGGCAGACTCCACCTCAAAAGCCCACACCATTCCCAGTTAGCCATCCACCTGGTGCTTGTGGATAGAGATGTGAGCTCCCAGCTACTGCCCCAGTGCCATGCCTGCCTGCCTGCCTCCTGCCTGCCTGCCTGCCCTGTCAGGCTGGTCATGGACTCACTCTCTGAAATTGTAAGCCCCAAACAAACTCTTGTATAAATTGCGCCTTGGTTAGGGTGTCTAATCGCAGCAGTAGAAAAGTAACAAAGACACAAGCCACACAAAAGCTATTAGCACAGGAATCTGCAGCTCAGAGCTGGTGGGATGGCTCAGGAGGTAGAAGCGCTTGCTCTGCAAGACTGAATGAGGGCTTGGGTTTATTCCCGGAGCCCATGCCTGAAGGAGAGAACCCCTGAGGTTTGTCCTTTGATGTCCACACTACACACACACATATAATAATAACAAATTTATTTTTTTTTTTTTTTTTTTTTTTTTTTGGTTTTTCGAGACAGGGTTTCTCTGTGGTTTTTTGGAGCCTGTCCTGGAACTAGCTCTTGTAGACCAGGCTGGTCTCGAACTCACAGAGATCCGCCTGCCTCTGCCTCCCGAGTGCTGGGATTAAAGGCGTGCGCCACCACCGCCCGGCAATAATAACAAATTTAAAAAAAATAAAAGGAACCTGCATCTTAGCAGGGCTGAGGGTAGGAAATAAAAATCCTAATCTTAAAAGTATGCCGATATAGCTGGGAGGGTGGTGGCTCATGCCTTTAATCCCACCAGAGGCGGGTGGATCTCGGTGAGTTTGAGGCCAGACTGGTCTACAGAGTGAGTTCCAGCACACCAGAGGGAGATAGATAGATAGATAGATAGATAGATAGATAGATAGATAGATAGATAGATGATAGATAGATAGATAGATATAGATAGATAGATGATATAGGTAGAAAGATAACTAGATAGACCCAGTCTCAATGCCAACCCCCTCCAAAAAAATATCAAGAGTTCAAAATCACCCTTTTCTATATAGGGTCTTTGTGTCCAGTCTGGAATACAGGGGACCCTATCTCAAGAACATAAAATCACGGACACAAATAAGAGCCTAAAAGGATGACTTAAAACTTAGTAACTTAACTACTGTACTGCACATAAGAGTTAGACAATTTAACCGCCATCTTTAAGGCCTGCTCCCACCATCTGGGGTCTCTTAGCTCATGGATGTCACGCTGGTTTTGTCTTTACTCCTATTCATCTGACTTTTCTCTCCAGGACTTGGGGCTGCTTCTTTCAACCTGTCTTGTTAGCCATTCCTTTTGCCTGAATACACATCTCCCTTTCGGCCATGGTCAAAGCAAGACACCCAGTATGCAGATACTGCGGCTACCACCGACCTGGGACTGGACCACTCTGTTTTTGTTTGGAGAGAGTCTTGTTACATAGCCTGAACTGACCTTTGTAATCCTTCAGCATCTTGTTTTCCAAGTACTGCACGTACTACCACATCTGGCTTTGTTTTTTAAAGCACAATTTATATAATATATCGAAGGTGCACACTTTGGTTTCTGAAGGTGTGTGGACACGGTCTAAATGATAGACATTTTATGTGATCTTGTTCAGTTTTTGTCTTTTTGGTACTTTTTCACTAGGACCTCCTTGCTGGGTGGGGTCTTCCCATCGGAGTGGGAACATGCTCCACGGCCCAGCCCAGCTGCCCCACTATTCTTTCCCTTTAAGTGCATAGCAACCAATGTATCTGTGTGTTTAGTTGTTTCCAACCCAGTTCCTCCTACTAGTTAAGGAGCTAAGTCAGGAAAGGACAGCATCCGTCCGTCTTGCCCAGGCCGGCCCTCTTTGGTGTCTGCCACTCCATCAACACTGGCTCACTAAATGCTGTCCCCTAAACAACTTCCATTTCTCTCCATTCTGTGAGTGTTAGTCAGATCTGCTTTGCAACTGTGTGTCTCTTTGCCTGCCTCAGTTCAAAACTCAGCCACAGAGAAGACTCACGCCACCGCCACACCCTTCCCCTTCTACTCCAGTCTCCTTACACTGAGTTCCTCCACACACTAGGACTTAGGGTCCATCTCAAGCACTGTGAGTCATTTTCTGATGCCCAATAGTAACACTCTGCTCTGTGCTGATGTTATTATAACAGTTTACAACTAATCACATGACTCTTCTGTCTTGGCTGGCTCTCACGGCTAGAGTGTGTCAGTATGTAACACATTTCTTTCTTCAGGTGGACACTGTTGAAAAGAGCAACCCTGGAATGACAGGGCTAAAGCCACCACTCTCAACTAACCAGATTCTAATGAAGCTGGTGTACACACCAGTAATCTCAACTAACAGGAGGCTACGGCAGGAGGCAGTTGGGCATATAACTCAATGGTAGAGAAATTGTCTAACATTTCCAAGGCTTTGGGGTCAATCCCCAGCACTGGGGGAAAACTTTCAATGAACTACCCGAATGGACTAAAATCTACAATTCCCGTGTGCTTCTTGGGTAGGAAGCTGCATTATTTCAAGCATTCTATATGAGTCTTGCCCACCATTAATTACCACACCTTGTAAAGCACAGGATTCCAGAGCCAAGGCTTATTAGTAAGTCTGAGAAATGCAAGGAATTCAAGGGTTGACTCTCTACCCTTCCTTGCTCGGATTAGATGAATGAAGATGCCAAAGTTCTTTATTTCTTTATTGCCATTTTCTTTTAATTTCTTTTCTGCTTTTACACCCCCCCCCCCAAACACACACAGTTACACAGAAAGTCCAGGACAGGACAACTAAACAGGAGACCTCACAAAGCCAAGGCAAGCCAGCCCAAGATCAGCAGGCTCCCCCCGACAGGACCCGCGGTCTGGATGCTAGTGTCTCCACTCAGAGCCTGGTAGTAAAAGCTGGTACAGAATAAGGTAGTTCCAGAAGCTAGCAGTAATCCTGCCTGAGAGAAATGGAAAACAGAATACAGTGTTTTAAGAACAAAGCCGTATGAGAGAATGAATGGGGTTTGGTCAGAATTAGGCAAAGGGCTGATTACCCAGAGGGGTTTTCTGCAATAGGGCACCCCTAACAGGGCCAGGCTGTGCAAAAAATGGTGCTTGTTGGCCTTGTCAAAGAGCTGCAAGGAAAAAAAAAAGAAAAGAGAGAGATTTCTTTTTTCTAAGCAATACAGAAGCCCAGGAACCTGAAGTGCCACACAGGACCAAAGTCCACTCTCTGCACTTCAAGTCCCAGTTTACTGCTCCCCCAGATCCCCAAGCCACAGGCTTGCAGCCCCTCCCATTCATCTCCTCACCCTCTACTTTAAACATCCCTCCCCTCCCCCAACTTTAAAGACACCCAGATATTGCGCCTGTAGTTCGGGATCCCCAGTGCTGTTACTTCACCTCCTTCCCGTAGGCATCCGGAAATTGGGCGCCTGTGGAGAGAAGCAAAAGTTATCAGATGGGTTTTAGTCTCGACCGTCCCAATCCCCGGGGAACCCACGCAGACACTGGCGGAAAAAGGGCATTCCCGAAAGCTTCCGATTGGTGGAAACAGGTGTCGAGTTGCTTTTAGACCCACTGAAAAACTGGACTCCAAAGGATCTCTACTCCATAAGAGACAGAGCGTTCCCTATAGGTTCCTTCCCGCACCAGACCCCAACGATCTCCCCCAGCCCAGTTGCATCCCACGTCCCCTGACCGTGTGCCCCGTAGGTGGCCAAACCCAAGGCCCCAGCTCCGGACAAGGCACCTAGGCGTCGGAAAGCAGCCCCTACCACGGCCATAGCTGTGGGTGGTCACGCGCGGAACCAACACCGCCCTGGCCACCCAAGAAGTCAGCCAATCCAGCTTGCCCATGCAAATAAGGTTCAAAAGTGCCCAATCAGGGCTGTGTTCATTTAGTGTCCCGGTTCCTCCTATATACACCTTTGTAAAACTTGTGCTGAGTGGAGAAGACGTCTGGCGGGCGGAGAAACTAGAGCCAATTAGGAGCAGAGGAGCGGAGCAGTGGGAGGCGAGGTTGTGGGCGGGACTAAGGGATTTGCGTCACGGGTTGGCCCACTTTCCAAGTTGATCGCCCCTTCGACACCCCAACCCCACACCTCCAGCTAATTTGCAAAGATATCGGTCCCCACACAAAGTTCCGCCCCTTTTCCCTCAGGCTCCTCCCGTTCAGCTTCAAACCAGACCCACTCCTCAAAAGGGGCCGCTCCACGGATTTCTAAGCACCACCTATTGCCATTAAACACCTCCCACTTCAAGGATGGCCCCTCCTCTGTGCCTGGAGGCCCCGCCTTCTTGTGTGATGCCCTTCCCTCTATATTTCAGATTTTCTCCCCCCCTTGCTAGACCCGGAAAGCCCCGAGGGTGGGAGATCCGGGGAGAATGTCTTCACCCTGCCCCAGCCCGCTACGTCCATCCGTCCGTCTGTCCACTCCCACCCGCTTCACTGTCTTCAATCCCCCCACACTCTAGAGGGCGGGTGGGCAGGCGGGTGCGAGCGAGGGGTGTGCGCCGCTCTCTCGGCAGGGGGCGGGGGAGGCGGCCGCGCGGTGACGCGCGGGGCTGCTGCGGCTGCTCCGCCGGCGGATCATCACTCTCGGGCTGGGATGGACGCGGGGCGGGCGGGCCCTGGCGCGCAGAGCCAGGAATCCGGGCCTCCTGGATACTGAGCATTCCCCAAAGCCTCCCCCAGCCCTTGCCTTCCTTCCTAGGAGCCGCACCGACCTCTGCCTCGAGGCTCCGGACTCGGCCCCCGCCCTCTTCTGACTCCCCGGATCTCCCTCTCCCGCCCGCCCTCGGGATCGACTAGATCCCTCCCCCTCCCCGAGGATTCCGGCTGGATCCCTGCCCCTGCACCGCGGATTCTGCGCTCCGGGGCCCCGGGCCCCTGGGGATTGCTGTGGACTCCTCCTCCAGCGCTCGATCCCTTAGGATCTTCCGCCTGTACCGCCTCCTGGTCCCTCGAAGCCGGCCCAGAGAGCCAGTGGATCTTCAATCTAGTCCTGTCCCGTTGCTCCCTCCTGGCTCAACCTTCCCCACTGCGGGGTTTCCTGTTCTTGAGCTCTCTCTGACCCTACACCCTAGCTTTCCTTTTCCTGGGGATCGACTGGATCCCGGCCCCGCCCCCCGGGGCTGGGGCGATCCCCCTCCCCCGCCGGGTGAGGCGCTGCAGGCGGGGGCTGGGCCTGCGGGGCCGCGGGGGCTCAGAGGCCGCCGCCCCCCTTCTGAAGCCCGTCAGCCCCCCACTCGGAGCCCTGGATGGAGGCACCACGGCCCCAGGGCTGATCCAGGTAGGAGCTAAGCCAGGCTGGGTGGAGGGGGCTGCGCGGTGGTCCGTTGGGGTCTTCCTCTTCCCATATTCCTCCCTGCGCCTGGTTTTCCCCAGCCTGCTCTGTCTGCGTGTCTCCGCCTAGGGATGCTCTCGCCGTGTCTCTGCGTCTTGGTCTCTTTGTCTCTGCCTCTCTCCAGTCCATGAATGATCCTTTGAATGGGCCCACAGACCCCGTGTGTTCCCATCTCCCCCTCCCCCTCCTTCTCCCCTTCCCGGCCAAGCCGTTTTCCCCACTGCAGGAAGGGGGGGGGCTGCGGCCTGAGCCCCCGTCCCTCAACTCTCCTCGGTTGGGGGAGTCAGGCCTGGGCTGGAATGGAAGAGCAAAGCAGAGGGATCCGGAGGAGGGGGAGCAAGATGTAGCAGACAGAGATGGAGAGAGAAAATGGGGGAGAGAGAAATAGAGAGAGAGAGAGAGAGAGAGAGAGAGAGAGCACTTGAGGAAGAAAATCAGACAGAGAAGGTATTTGGAGGAGAGAGCGATGAGAAACACCAAGGAGACAGAAATGAGAAAAGACCGAGAGGTGAGAGACTGAAGGCAAGAGCTGGAGCAAGCCGGTTAAGCCTAGAAAAGATGCTCTGAGGGACCCTGTGCAGAGGAGAAAGATGGTGGGAGGGCTCTAGTGGGAGGGAAGAGAGCAAAGCTAGTTGGAGGAGAGGAGGCAAGGGACCCAAAGTACCTTAAGGGAAAGAGGTGACTGAGGCAGGCCATGTTGGGAGGAGGGAGGAGGGACAGCAAGGCCCAGCCTGGAATAGGAAGAGAAGATGGGGTGGGGGGGAGTCCACTCCAAACCCCCTTCAGGTGATGGGAAAACAGAATCCTAAAAAGGGCCTGAAAAGGGGGAGGGCATGACTGGGTGTGAGTGGTGAGGACTCCTGTGTCCCCATCTCTAGAATAAATTGACACCTGCAGAGAGCCACCCGCGGGCTGGTGCCTGGCTCTGAAAAACCCGGCGTCAGCAAACAGCCCTGGAGACTGGGGGGGGGGGGTGCTAAAGGGGGGGCTTGGTGAAATCACCTGGGTGTCTGCCCCTTCTATCTCTTCCGTGGTCCTGCCCCTGCTGCCTTGAGCATCCAGGTTGGCAAGGGGAAGGGGAGGGAGGGCTAATAGAATGGACAGGATGAGAAGAAACCTGAGGTCAAGATGCAGAGCAGAACAACCCTAGATGGGGTCTAAGGCTGTAGAGATGATGGGAGGGGGAAGCCAGTAGGCTTATCTGAGAAGCCCATCTCAGCACAGCTCCTGTCCCCTCACCTGCCAGAGACCTGGACAGTAGGGTTAGGCTCTGATTGGCTAAGTGGGTTGGGGGGGCATCTGTTTTAGGATTCTCTGTTCTAGACTACCCTTCCCCTCATATATACTTCCTCTCTGCTGAGATTGGCTGGATTAGCATTGTGGCTCATGCCTCTACCCTCCCTCTCATGGCCTGAATGGACCCTTCAACCAAGCAAGCCCCTTCCCCTCTTCCTCTAGACCACCCCCTTCCAGGGTTAAAGCTGCAGCCCGTTGCCGAGGTAACATTGCGGGGCAGCATCCTGTCGCCCAGCAACCGGCTGCAGGATCATACATCTGTCCCTGGATTTGCCCCTTCAGCATCCCCTCCTCACTTTAATTCCTGTCTTTGGGCACCCCAACTTTTAAGGGAAGACATGGAAGGGCCTGGGGAGAAAGGGCTTTCCAAGTGCACAGGTCTTTAGGGAATGATGGGGACAGAAAGCACTGGGGTTTGTAGTTCAAGAAGGCCCAGCGTCTGGCCTGGGGTGGGGGTTCAGCGCCATGAAATTACAGCTCAGGAGTAATTAACACGTATAAACAAACCCGCCACTTCCTGCTAATTAATGACTTGGTATTTTTATTTTCTCTTCCTTGTCTGTCTCATTGTCTCCCAGGGAAGTGGGGACTGGGACGCCTGAGTCCCTAGGGGGAGCCTGCCTGGGAGGGATAGAGGCAGGAAAGGGGCACTCTGAATCTGGGAAGCTGAAGCTCCCTCCTCCGACCCTGCCCTGGACATTTATTTACCATATCTGACTCCACCCCAAACTTGGGTCTCTGCTGAGGGGAAGAGGACAGTTGGGGGAAGGGGGTAGGTGTCAGGGGGTCTGTGGGTGGAAGAAAGGGGCAGCTTGATCTGAAATGCAAGCCACTAACCACTTGTCTCTTGTTTCCCCATCCTTTCTGTCCTCCCCATCCAATTTCCCTTCCCTTCTTCACCTCTCTGTATTTTTCTGTCTGTTTGTCTGTCTGTATCTTGCATACCCTATGCGGGTCCCCTGTCCTCTCCCGTCACCGGGCAGGTCGGGCCTGCCTGCACCTTCTTCTACCTTCTTCCCCTTCCCCACCCCTTACCCCCTCCATGGAGAGAAACAGACTACTCTTCTGTCCCTTCTAACCCAGGTCCCTACCCGTCCCCCTCCTCCTTCCTTTCCCCGCCCCCTCCTCCCTCCTGGGGCGAGGGGGGCCTCCCTCCCTCTCCCCCCCTTCTCTCTCTCTCCGAGGGGGGGGATCAGGGGAGGGAGGGGGGGTCCCCCAATCAGCATGTGGCTCCTGGCGTTGTGTCTGGTGGGGCTGGCTGGGGCTCAACGGGGAGGAGGGGGTCCCGGCGGCGGCGCCCCAGGCGGCCCAGGCCAGGGCCTCGGCAGCCTCGGGGAGGAGCGCTTCCCGGTGGTGAACACAGCCTACGGGCGAGTGCGCGGTGTGCGGCGCGAGCTCAACAACGAGATCCTGGGTCCGGTCGTGCAGTTCTTGGGCGTGCCCTACGCCACGCCGCCCTTGGGCGCCCGCCGCTTCCAGCCGCCTGAGGCACCGGCCTCGTGGCCCGGCGTGCGCAACGCCACCACCCTGCCGCCCGCCTGCCCGCAGAACCTGCACGGGGCCCTGCCGGCCATCATGCTGCCTGTGTGGTTCACCGACAACTTGGAGGCGGCCGCCACCTACGTGCAGAACCAGAGCGAGGACTGCCTGTACCTCAACCTCTACGTGCCCACTGAGGACGGTAAGGGCACGGGCACAAGGCCGGGCACCCTGTGGACACAGCCCACAAACGCACACGCAGACCCTCAAGCACAGGACCGACTCCTGCCCCTAAGCTGTGCCTTGATGGGCAGTAAGGGGCAGTGTGTCTCTACAAGCCACAGCTCATCCTCTCAGGTAAGGGTGTCTGCTTCCTAGGAGCACCCTATAAGTAGCCTCGTCCACAGCAGAAACTCTTGGTGCTTTAGAAGGAAGGCTAGCTGGCATTAGGACAGGCTCACCCATCCTCTCCCCAAAGAGGCACACAGATACTTACTCTCCATGTTGGTGGCTGGTGTTCAGGTGATGGATATCTCCATGGCTGGCTTAGCCACTCCAGCCTTGCCGCTATCTCCTGCCTTCCTCCCACTTAGCTATACCCACAGTTTAGTTCCAGACATACCACTTAGAGTCCCCATCCTCAGGCCCACCTGCTCTGACTTCTATCATATGGCACCTCACAGTCTTTTACCTGAGTTGAGTGCCCTTGTCAGTGGTACTCCGTGACTCCTTATGGGAGATTTCTGTCCTCTATCCAGAAATCCCTACACAACCCTGAAGGGTCAGGGAAGCTTCCGCTCATAGCACAGTAACCCATCAGGACGTTTCCTTGGGGTTGAGATGCTGTTCTTGTGAATGAATTCCTGTTCACTGCATGACAGAGCTTGCTCCCCTGTAGTTCTCCACTCACTGAGATTAATCAGAACCTCTTCTACTGTCTGCAACAGATCCCAGCTACAAGGGGGGGGGGACAGCATCACAAACAACCCCCACATTACCCTTCTGACATACAATCTCACCACTCCAAAACATTCTAACACCTCCACAGAGCAGACTGCTGCACACTTCCCCCGTCTACTGTTTCCAGTAACTTTACACCCAGGCCTGGCAACCAGGAGCCCCTAAAGAGCCCCATAGCTCCGCACTGTGTACTAAAGTTATGCAGTCACTGAGTCTCGACTGCTAAAAATGACCATTTGCCCAGCTGACCGTGTATTCCAGTCTCTTTTTTTTTTAAAGATTTTATTTAATTTTACGTACATTGGCATTCTGTCTGCATTCATATCTGCATGAGGTCCTTGAAAACAGTTGTGAGCTGCCATGTGGGTGCTGGGGTTTGAACTGGGGTTCTCTGGAAGAGGAACCTGTGCTCTTAACCACTGAGCCATCTCTCCAGCCCTGTGTTCCAATTTTATAGCTCTCAACCCCTTCACAGAGTGCACATGCCCAGTGCTTCCCTAAAGTGGTGTTGGTGTTCCCGTTACTCTCATAAACTCCAGTGTCCGTGGATGCAAATTGTGCGCTCTGGTAATGGCCACGTGTGCACTCTATACCACATAACCCTGCACACAGACTGTTGTTGACAGGTGTGGACAGGCGCCCCACGCCACGTCATCAGCATCCTCAGCACTTGGCTTTACTCCATCTCCTCCCTGGAGTTCACTCTTCTGGAAGGTTCAATACTAACAGCTTAGAGCTTGCACCAAGATTCCCCTATGCCAATAACAGAATGACATGTAGACTTTAACCTGCCATGTCCACCCTAGTATCTCTCATATGGACCAACTACTTCCGTTCGTCCCAGCCCTGCATACTAGCTAACTGCTCCTCCCCAGTAAAACCATGACTTCTAACAATCTGTCCACAAGATTTGTCTGCCCTTCCACAGACCACCTATCCCAGCGTCTTCCCACTTGTGAGTCCTTCACCCTAACGTCTCCCATAGACGCCCTCTCATCTTTTCTATTCATTGACGCTCCACTGCCGTGCGTGTGCGCATGCAAGTGGTTCTTTTGAGAAAGGGTCTCACTCTGTAACCTAGCCTGGCCTAGAACTCACTATGAAGTCCAGGCTGGCCTTGAACTTTTGATAATTTTGCTTTACCCTCCTGAGTGCTGAGTTTCCAGGCATGAGCCACCATGGCCAATAACGTCCACACTTTCACACAGGCGATCCATGCATGTCTCCCTCCTGGGAGCTTTCTCGTCCCTCCTTGTATGAAACACCTAACGCTCCTCACCGCTGGACTAGCCACTCCATCGCCACACAAACTGTCTCTTCCCTGCCTCCATACCACTCATTCCCACACCTTCTGTATTTTTAACCGTTGCATATTGCAGACCTGATTGGGGCCTGACACATTCAGGTGATCTCACTGAATCTTCACACCTGCTCTAGGAGGAAGTAGTTCGCATGTGCGCGCGTGTGTGCGCGCGCACACACACACCCCAACACACACATACACCACAGTCTCATGGTCACGAATACCTGCTGACTTCACCCCTATCCATATCCTCTCACAACAGAGGCCCTGTTTCCAAGTGTATCATCTTGTCAGTTAGTGCTAGCTTGAACCTTGTTGGCCCATCCCTCCTTGAGCCCGGGGAACTTCCTGAGACCCGTCAGAGATCCAGTACTCCCCCACCAATCCCCAATCCAGAAGCAGTCTGACATGAGGCTCTGGGCTATTAGGACCACTCTGTCTCCCGGGACAACACCTACTTTATGTGTCAGACTGGCCTAAGGCACTGTTTCCTATATGCTGTTGGCAGAAGGAAATACCCCAAGTGGGAGGAGGGCCCTTCAGCAGTGGACCTAGGGCGGGGCTGGTGATCCTATGGGAAAATCACAATTTGGTGGGGAGGAGAAGAGGCCGGGACAAGGGGTGAGGTTGGTGGGAGTGTGGAGGGGTAAGCTGGAGTGGAGGGCAAGACCTGATGACCCCTTTCCCTGCTTTGCCCACATGGGGGAACTGGGATGGGATGAGAAGCCAGGCCCGCGAGTATGGATGGAAGAGAGATGCTGGCGGGTGAGGCTGGGCAGGTGGGCAGGTGGGCAGCCCTAGCTGACCTACCATAGCCCTTCAGCTGGAAGCAGAGGGCTTCTGGAGGCAAGGAACCACAGAATGGTCGGCCCCTAGCCCATCCCACCTTCTGACCTCCAGAACAGCGCAGAGAAGCAGGGTCTTTTGAGCGCAGCCTCTTGTTACAGCCCGAAGTGGGCAGCCTGTAGTACATGGCTGGCCCTGCAAGGAGCCTGCGTGAAAGGTGGCCTGGGTGGCAATCCAGTCTTGGTGTCCCTAGGCCCCCTCCACCCCATCCCCTAACACGGTTTCATTTCCAACAAATAGCAAACACACCAAAAAACCAAATCCTTTCCAGTTCAGCCCTGTGTCTCAAAACAGCCTCAGCCCACTCAGGCTCCCACCCCCAGACCCACCTTTTCTTTGGGGCATGACTTTTTCTGGGGAGGGGAAATCGGGTTATAGAAACGTTTTTCTCTTTTCTTGATTTCTTTTTCTTGCAAACAAATTTTGCTTTTTTTGGCTTATTTTTTCTGCCTCTCCCCACCCTCCCCTTTTCTGCTCTCTCTCCCCCCTCCCCATCTACCGCCTCCCCTGACCCCATCTTTCCCCACAAAATTGTCCTTTTTTCTCTGTTTTGTGTTCCCGGTCTTAGGTCCGCTCACAAAAAAACGTGACGAGGCGACGCTCAATCCGCCAGACACAGGTAGATTTAAAAATCCCGCTGATGCATGTGGTTGCTTTGAAGAGGACGTTGATGCCCCTAACTAAATGTCCCTGTAGCCCCCGAGGCCCCTCAGTCGTTCTCCTGACTAAAAATGAAAAAGAAAAGAAAAAATTTTATTAATTGGAAAAAAGAATTATGAAAACTTCAAACAAAATGTGAACAGTGCTGGACCCACTAGTTAACCTTGGAGACAAGCTAGCCCTGACGAAAGTGAGGTGGAAAATGGAAAGCAATTGGATTGCCAGGAAAAAAAAATTGGGCAAAATGTTGAGAGTTTGAAAGAAATCTGGACTGCTTTGCAACATGTGGACTGCACCATTTGAAAAAAAAAAAAAAGCTTTAATTTGAAGCAAAATAATATTTGAAAAAATTGACAAATTAATGACTTTAATCAAAACATCAGAAGCCTGCTACGATTTCTAACCAAAAGCCTGTCAGACTTTAAAAATGTAAGCATCTGAAGCGAATCAAAGAATTTGGAAATTTTTAAAAACAGGGCCCAATATCTTGAAGTTTCACCACAAAATTTTGAAATAATGCAAAGAATTTTTTTCTTGTTTTCTTTTTTTCCCAAATGGAGCTTTTTTGTTTTTTCTTTTCTTGTTGAATCTGCCCCAAGAGCTTCTTGCTTTTTTTGTTGTTTTTTTCTTTCTTCTTTCTTGCTCCTGGTTTTTGTTGGTGGTTTTGAATTCTTGTTGCCCCTGCCCCTCTTCCTGCTCCTTCCCATCTAACTCCCTCCCCCCACACCGGGAGAGGGCGCGCGGGGAGGCGGGGTAGAGAATGAAGACATTTAGGACAGGACCCTGGAAGGAAGGACATTGTCACCTGAGAGTTAGGGCTGGAAATAATAGCAGGATCTTGTGGGTGAACACAGAGAGCTCTGGCTCAAGAAGTCCAGAGACAGTCTCCGAGCAGAAGCAGAAAGCCAGCCTGCAGGGTTGGAAAGGGTATGTCCTATGACTGGCAGGTTGACCTTCTGGCAGGGCGAGGGTGTTGGCACAGGTGCTGGCTACCAGCTGGAGGGGCCCAAACCTGGCTCCCATGGGCAGGAGTTAAGCAAGAGCTCTGCCGCTGAGCTGGAACCCACCAAGCATGCCGAGTTCGAAGAGAGCTGGAGTTGACCCCAGCCTGGGGACTGAAATCAGGGTAGCAGCAGGGAAGCAGGTTGTAGTCTTGAGGGCCCTAACAGGCCCTCCCAGACTCCCACACCCTCTCTAGGAATTTTCATTTCTTAGTCCAGTCCAGATGCTCCTGGCCTCCTGCACGTGGCAGCTGTGTAGAAGATCCCTTTAGAGGACGGCAAGAGGGCTTCTGGGCAGCAAAGGCCAGTCGGAGGGCGGGGAGTCCAGCAGTCAGCTTTACTCTGACTTCATTAAGCAGGCTTTTTCCCACACTGCCTCCTCCTGCCACAGTAATTAGGCTGGGGGTTGCCATGGTAACTGGGGAGGTGACCTAGAAAGGAATTAGGGCGGGGAGGAGACCAAGCCCCCAGGGACCCTAGGGCCTGGCACCCCTCACCCACAGACTAGGGTGCCATGTGGAGCTGAGGCCCAAGCCTAAGTCTGAGGAGATGCCAGGAACCTCTGAGAACCGCCAGCCTAGTCCCAGCCTTAGTTTGCTCTTCCCAGGAGCAGGAAGGAGTTTTGCTGTGTGTGTGGAGGGGTCCCTGGCTTCAGGAGAAGCCCCTTCCTACCCTTAGCCTCTGTTGGGCTTCTTGGAAAGTGCGCCCAAAATTTGAAGTGTTTGGAGTCATGCTGGCCAATGATGAAGAGGGACCTTCCTCTAGGGTTAGCTGGGGAGGGAGGGAGGGGAATCCGGTCTTGCCCCCCCGCCAGGGATGGTAGTGAGAAGTCCCCTGAGCTCCAGGCTGGTCCTCAGAAGGCCTGGGAGCTCGAAGTGCTACTTCTGGTCTGACTGTGTCCTTGTCCCCGATCTTCTGGCCCACCTGCCATCCCCTTCCCACGCAGATATCCGGGACTCTGGAAAGAAACCAGTGATGCTGTTTCTACATGGCGGCTCCTACATGGAGGGTACTGGGAACATGTTCGACGGCTCAGTCCTGGCTGCCTATGGCAATGTCATCGTAGCCACGCTCAACTACCGTCTTGGGGTGCTCGGTGAGGGTGGGCAGCCAATTCTTGGGGGGCAGTCCTGGTGGGCCTGATCCTCCCACGTACAGCCTTATAGACTTAGAGCAAATCAAGCTCCCTACAGAGGGGGCGAGGACTCTGTGACGCCTCCAGGGAGCCCCCTTCTTCTACCCCTAGGTTTTCTCAGCACTGGTGACCAGGCTGCAAAAGGCAACTATGGGCTCCTGGACCAGATCCAGGCTCTGCGCTGGCTCAGTGAAAACATTGCCCACTTTGGAGGCGACCCTGAGCGCATCACCATCTTTGGGTCTGGTGCGGGGGCCTCCTGTGTCAACCTGCTGATCCTCTCCCACCATTCAGAAGGTACCAGCAACCTCCTCACCTGCCTTCCCTTCCCCCGGTCCCTACCGAGTCTCTCCTTTTGGCTGTGACAGCCTAGCCTGAGGTCTGCCTGTCCCACCAGGACTGTTCCAGAAGGCCATTGCTCAGAGTGGCACCGCCATTTCCAGTTGGTCTGTCAACTATCAGCCGCTTAAGTACACGCGGCTGCTGGCAGCCAAAGTGGGCTGTGACCGGGAGGACAGCACCGAGGCTGTGGAATGTCTACGCCGGAAGTCTTCCCGAGAGCTAGTGGACCAGGATGTACAGCCTGCCCGGTATGGGGATGGGAGATGGCTGGGTCCAGCTCTTTGCATTCCTAGCTGATTCTAAGGAGGTGTGGTGAGAGGTTCCTGGGCACATTCTACTGGGCAAGGAGAAGGGGATTCAGGCCCTCCTAGTGGCTGTACCTTAAGTGAAGGTCACCTCATCCCATAGATCAAACACAGGGTTTCACCGAAGGCTTTCAGTGGGTGTTCAGAGAAGCCAAAATGCCCTGAAAGACTCTAGGAGTCTTCCAGTCATGGAGAAGGGTCTTCTAGGCAAAGGGGTGGCTTAGGAGGCCATGGGTCCAGGGAGGCCAGCAACTGGATGGTGAGACCTTGCCCCCTTCTCCCCAGCTACCACATTGCCTTTGGGCCTGTGGTGGACGGCGACGTAGTCCCTGATGACCCCGAGATCCTCATGCAACAGGGAGAATTCCTCAACTATGACATGCTCATCGGTGTCAACCAGGGAGAGGGCCTCAAGTTCGTGGAGGACTCTGCAGAGAGTGAGGATGGTGTGTCTGCCAGCGCCTTTGACTTCACCGTCTCCAACTTTGTGGACAACTTGTACGGGTACCCAGAAGGCAAGGACGTGCTTCGAGAGACCATTAAGTTCATGTATACGGACTGGGCTGACCGGGACAATGGCGAGATGCGGCGGAAGACCCTGCTGGCACTCTTTACTGACCATCAGTGGGTAGCCCCAGCTGTGGCCACTGCCAAGCTGCATGCCGACTACCAATCCCCTGTCTACTTTTACACCTTTTACCACCACTGCCAGGCTGAAGGCCGGCCAGAGTGGGCTGATGCCGCGCACGGGGATGAGCTCCCCTACGTCTTTGGTGTGCCCATGGTGGGCGCCACTGATCTCTTTCCCTGCAACTTCTCCAAGAATGACGTCATGCTCAGCGCAGTGGTCATGACCTACTGGACCAACTTCGCCAAGACCGGGTGAGGGCCAGAGGGCCTAGCGGGGCTGGGCGGGGCTGGGAGGGGCACCCCGTAGGCTGAGGTCCCCTTGCCTTCCCTGGCTCTCCCAACACTTGTGTTCAGGCCCTGAGAGTCAGAGTCACTGGTGTTGGAAAGATTCCTGTCTTTTCTGAGGGTGAACTTTCTAAGTGGCTCTGTTGTGACTGCTGTCCAACTGCCTTGGTCTGTCTGTCACTGTGTCTCTGTCTCTTTACCCTCTTTGGCTTTTGTATCTCGGCTGCTCTCACCAGCACTGTCTTTCTGTCCCTGACTGTCTATCACATGCCTTTGTCCCTGTTTCTGTCCCTCGGTCTCAGCTTGTGTCACTGGATCACTCTTCTAACTTCATCTCTGTCTCTGTGGTCTGTCTTCATAAGTTTTGGTTTGTCTGCCTGTTTCTCTCCCGCCCCGCCCCGTGTGTGAGTGTGTGTGTCTTCTCTTTCCTCTCCCCGCTCTGTCTGTCTGTGTGTCTCTTATCCTCTGTCTCTCTCTGTGTCTCTTCTCTTCTCTCCCCATCAATCTGTCTCTGGTAAGATCCCACCATTACAGCCGGGCAGTGGTGGCACACGCCTTTAATCCCAGCACTTGGGAGGCAGAGGCAGGCGGATCTCTGTGAGTTCGAGGCCAACCTGGTCTACAAGAGCTAGTTCCAGGACAAGCTCCAAAGCTACAGTGAAACCATCTCGAAAAACAAACACAAACAAACAAACAAACAAATCCTCACTATTTAGCCCAGGCCAAGCCTTGCATTTCCCTCAAGTGCTGGGATTGCAGGCCTGTAACATCATGTCCTGCCATTTCTAGCTCTCTGAATCTCTGACTTCTCCCCACTCCTGCTGCTCCACCCTCCTCAGGAGCCCCACCCTCACTCCTTTCCTTGCCCTCCTGTGCCCACAGTGACCCCAACCAGCCCGTGCCACAGGACACCAAGTTCATCCACACCAAGCCCAACCGCTTTGAAGAGGTGGTGTGGAGCAAGTTCAACAGCAAGGAAAAGCAGTACCTGCACATCGGCTTGAAACCGCGCGTACGCGACAACTACCGCGCCAACAAGGTGGCCTTCTGGCTGGAGCTCGTGCCTCACCTGCACAACCTTCACACGGAGCTTTTCACCACCACCACTCGCCTGCCTCCCTATGCCACACGCTGGCCGCCTCGCACACCTGGCCCTGGCACTTCCGGCACACGCCGTCCTCCCCCACCTGCCACTCTGCCACCTGAGTCTGATATTGACCCGGGCCCACGGGCCTATGACCGCTTCCCTGGTGACTCGAGGGACTATTCCACGGAGTTGAGCGTCACTGTGGCCGTGGGAGCTTCCCTCCTCTTCCTCAACATCCTTGCCTTTGCCGCCCTCTACTACAAGCGGGACCGGCGACAGGAGCTTCGGTGCAGGCGGCTTAGCCCACCGGGAGGCTCAGGCTCAGGTGTGCCTGGTGGGGGCCCCCTGCTTCCCACTGCTGGCCGAGAGCTACCCCCAGAGGAGGAGCTGGTGTCACTGCAGCTGAAGCGGGGTGGTGGTGTTGGGGCGGACCCTGCTGAGGCCCTGCGCCCTGCCTGTCCACCCGACTATACCCTGGCTTTGCGCCGGGCACCGGACGATGTGCCTCTCTTGGCCCCTGGGGCCCTGACCCTGCTGCCCAGTGGCCTGGGGCCCCCGCCCCCACCCCCACCTCCTTCCCTCCATCCCTTTGGGCCCTTCCCACCACCTCCTCCTACTGCTACCAGCCACAACAACACGCTACCCCATCCCCACTCCACCACTCGGGTATAGGGGGCAGCTTGGGGAGGGCTACCTCCCTAACCCTCCCCAGCCCAGGCCACTTGAAGGCAGGGAGGAGGACTTGGCACCGGGCTCTTCCCCTGTGGATTTGTCAAACGTCATGGAGCAGCGCTAAGGTGGACATGGGATTCCTCACGGCGATGCAAGTTTTTCCCATGCAGAGAAGCCCATTCTCTTCTCTGGACCTGGGCCTTTGAACACCTGGGGCTATTTTTGCCCTCCAATGGGACACCAGTCTTCGGTGTGTGGAAATGTGGAAGTCTTTTTTTTTCCCACGTGGAGATGTGCTCTCCTCATGAGGGGTGTTTTCCCATGTGCAGGGTGTGGGTTTTTGTTTTTGCCACCCTGGACACATGTTGGCCCCCTCGAAGAATTTCTGCGGGGATTTGTACCCCAGAATCCTGTTCCCTCATGCCTTTGCCTTCTCCCCGTCCCACTCCCTGGAGACCCTGGAAGTGATGTGTTCACATACAGTGACCCTTGGCCACCAGACAATACAGGGTGGTACCTGGGGAGCAGCAAGGAAATCACAGGCCCCCTGGACCCCACTCCCCATCCACCCCTGAAAAGCATGTTTCTCCCCCACGGCACAAGTCAGGCGAAGCACGTTCTCCTTGGAGGCCCTCGCCTTCCATAGACAACACAGATTTCCTGCTGGAGGGAAGGGAGATCTGCGCATCCCAGCACTGTCTGGAAGCTCGCCTTCCGTGGTCCAGGACACATTTCACTGAATGGAAACATGTTCTTGCATGTGGATGTGTGTTTCCCAGGCAGAGGGTCCCACTCTCCCCAGCTCTTCCCTGCATCCCCTCACACCTCAGGCCTAGCACACAATTCCTCCTGACATAGCAGGTGGGAAAAGACTTCAAGGTGACAGAAGCCACGGGGGCAGGGGGAGTACAAACCTGGCGGGAGATGCTGAGGTGGGAGGATGTGGCGGGCATGGCACATGTCACACAAGAGGCCATGCATGCTTGACCTCATGGGGCCTGAGGACAGCTTTCCCTCAGTTCTTGAGATCATTGCTCATCCGTGCCAAAACTGGGTAGGGGGTTAGGAGACTCAAAATGTGCCAAGGATCCCCTAAGTCCTAGTCCAGGGAAGGGAAATGCCAGGGACAGGTGGCAGCTAAGCTTCCCCCCCCCCCCATGTCTCATCCCTATGTCATTTCTCCTTAACTGCCTTTCTCCTTCTCCATCGCTGGCTCCTTCTTTGATGCTCTCCCCATCTCAGGGTCAGACCAGCCTTCTCTCTTCACCTTCTTTGACCTGCCTCCCCTTCCTGATTGGCTGAGCTGAAGGAAAGGAGCAGTAGAAGGGGGAGGGGAGGAGACAGGGAAAAAGGTTACATGGACAGGTTGGGGAGAATGAGGTCAACTGTACCGAGGAGCAGATGGAGGGGGGCCGTGGGGGACAGGGCTTGGGCAGAAACCAGCAGGGAGATTTCAAAAGGAAATGGGGGAGGCAACTGCCCAGAGGTCTTTAGATTTGGACCTCCGGGAAAAAGAACGTCAGGAAAGGTTTAAGGGACACGGGTGGAGGTGTGACTGAATCCTCTTGTATTGTGTGGCTTTCTGTGGGATGTTAGTGCCAAACTTGTATAGGGGTAGGGTGCTGTCTTCCACTGACACCCAGAATCCTTGGTCTTGAGTCCCCTGTCCTTTTCCCCACCTCTGCCCATGGAAACTCAGTTCTTTTCTGGCCCTTTCCCTGCCTGGTCTAGCAATTCTTGGAACAGCCATGCCTTCCAAATGCTATCAACCTGGGCCCTGAGCCCTGTAAGCGGACGCCCCAGAGCTGGGGTGTGGGGGGGGGGCTGGGGGACCCCATGATACAGCCACGGACTCCAATGCCCAGCCCCTTTCCAAACAATCCCATGTCCCCACCCCAACCCTTTGCGGCTCTGTACACATTTTTAAACCTGGCAAAAGATGAAGAGAATATTGTAAATATAAAAGTTTAACTGTTGGTGTGTCTGCTGTGGCGTTAGGTGCTGGAGAGGGCGCCCAGCCCAGCTGTGTCTGTCATGTTAGGTGCTGGGAAGAAGTACCCAACCTTTTTCAGGAAACTCAAGATCTGAGGGGAAATAGCAAGAGAGGCTGCCATAATGAAGGGTTTGGATGGCTAAGGTAAGGAGCAGGATGGGCAAATAGCTAGACACCTGCATCGTAGCATCCAGGAGGCTGCTGTAGAGGACCACAAACTGGCCAGCCTCAACTACATGCAGTGGTGGTGGTGGCTCACACCTTTAATCCCAGCACTTGGGGATTAAAGGGGGTGCAGAGGCAGGCGGATCTCTGAGTTCAAGGCCAGCCTGGTCTACAGAGCAAAGTTCCAGGACAGGCTCCCAAACTACAGAGAAACTCTGCTTCAAAAAACAAAATAATAATAATAAGATGCTAGACATGGTGCGCACTGTGATCCCAGTACTTGAGAGGAAGAGCCAGGAGGATCCGGATTTCAGGTCACTCCTGGCTCTGGAGGCCAGGATCGGAAGCTGTCGGGGTCTAGAGCCTGGTGTTACCTTAGCAGGAACAGGAGCTGAGGAGAGCAGATGCTAATGGACTGGAGAGCCAGCGACGCTGGCTAGAAGAGACGCATGCAAGGAACGGTTTGCCCTGCCAAGGCCTGGGCTAAGGTCGGAGAGCCAGCCCTGGGCTAAGGTCGGAGAGCCAGCCCTGGGCTAAGGTCGGAGAGCCAGCCCTGGGCCTAGGTCGGAGAGCCAGCCCTGAGCCAAGGTCGGAGAGCCAGCCCTGGGCCTAGCGCCTTGAGTAGCATCTTGACACATTGTGAGGGAAAGCCTCAGCATCATTGTGACCCGGTCACTCTCAGGGTCAGGCTGGCAGGCCAGTGGGCACTAGGGTTAGTAGACTGGGGTCCTAAGGGCCCTGGTGGCCCTAGGGACCGCCATGGCCATGGCTGAGAGGCCGCGGCCTGAGTGGGCCTCATATCAAAACCCCAACACCAACAACTGCCAGGACATGGGAAATTCCATCCTCCTGCTGCTGGGTCTCATCATCTGTATCAACATCGGCATCAACCTGGTGACCCTGGTCAGGGGTGGAGGGTGTGCATGGGGGTGGATGGGAGGCAGGCCTGGTTACGAGAACCTACTCGTGGTCACCATGTCCTCCTATACCTAGCTCTGGGGCCGTCTCCGCATCATCCTACACCAAATGTTCCATATCATTTGTGAGAAAGGTAAGGACAGCTGGGTTTGGGGCCTCTGAGCAGCAGAAACCAGGCTTCTCTCCTACCTGACCCTAAGCGGCTCCTTATGACTGAAGGGCGGCTTCTCTCTCAAAGCCCCACCCTCCCTCTCTGTAGAAGCCAGTCTCTCCAACAGCCTCACCTTTCCCCAATTCACAGAAACTACTAAATTATCCTCACCTGGGAGGCAGACCCAGCATTCAAGGAAGCAGACCTACCCTGAAGTCCATCTTCGATGTACTATGGACCCTGTGAAAATGACCGTGACCCCGCCACCAACTCGTCGTCACCGCCGTAGGGCCTCTCCATCTCGCCGTGCCTGCCGCCCAGCACCTTGGGTCTCTGACGCTGACGATGAGAAGCCTCCGCATCAGCACCAGGAAATCTGCTCCCACCACTGGGATGGTCCTAAGGACTGGGAAGGTTTCCAACCCGTGCAGGAGATCTGGGATCCTTGGACTCAGGATGCTCTAGAGCAGCCTCCCCAGACCATCCGCTTCCAGGCACCAGTAGAGGGAAGGCCTCTCAAAAGAGAGGTCCAGTCAGAGCAGGGCCTAGAGGCCTATGTGTATACTGTGAACCCCCCACCTCCCAACCCAGAGGCGCTGAGCCATAAAAACAATGGGGTGGGGCTGGGGACAGGTGCCGAGGGTGAACAAGGACAGTGCCAGCCTCCCTCACCACCCTTCCTGGGTCCAGCAAACATCCCTGAGATACCCCAGCGCCATTCTTCAGGCCGAATAGTGTATGATGCCCGAGATGTGAGGCGCCGGCTCCGAGAACTGACCCGGGAGGTGGAGGCTTTGTCTCATTGTTACCCCTTGGTTTCTGGGTCCAGCACAGCTGAGGGGACAAGCCAGGATTGGGTGTATCGTTCCCTGAAGGGAAGATGACTGGGGGAAAAATAAAAAGGAGAGAAGAGGTGGTTTATGGTGGTCTGAGGGGCGGGTCTTCACAGTGCCCAGAATCCCTGGTTGCTAAGAGAATGACCTCCCTTGAAATAGCCTAAAGAGCCCTGGGAACCCTTGTCAACTTATTGCCTTCATAGGCCCTGTCCTGAGCCCTTCTCAAGGGCCTTCTTGACTCCAAGGCTCCCAACTGGCCTCTGCCCTGTTTTCTTTAGTGCCCAGAGAAGCCACCAAATCCAGCCAGATCCAAAGGCAGTTCTGAACTAGAGAAAAGGCCTCAGATCCCATGGCCCTAGCTGAGGTCTAGGGAGCCCAGGTTTAGGCTACAGATCCAGCAGAAGCAGGGGTCCCTCCAATGCTCTAGTTTCCTTGGGCAAGGGAGGGTCTAGGCTCTTACAACCCCCCAGGCAGAACCTGGAAATCCTGCGACCCTCGAGAATAGCTTTAGAAGCGGGAGGTGAAATGCCAGGGATACTCTCAAGAGACACCATCTCATCTCTTAGCCTTCTGTGGTTTTATGCCTCTCCATGTCACAAAGTAAAGATGGAGGCTCAAGTCACCAAGAAACCTGCTTGTGGCCACAGATACTTAGGGTTTTCTATCCCATCTTCCCCATTCCTGCTGGTGGATAAATTCCCATTGCCAATGAATCAGCCTACATTTTACCATGTGACCACTTCTGAATATTCCATCCACTGGACCAAAGAGAAAATGAACCCTGCCCTGCTCCCAGATGGCTGAGATTCTCCTATGCATGTGGACACAATCTTGGGAACAAGAAACCATGCGAGCCCAGGCTGGAGGGGATGGACATCCTGGAATATGAGCATATTTTCTGTGAGTCACCTGTTTTCTGTTTGCATCCAACTGGAGCTACTGAAGTTCAGTGGTAGCACAAGGCTGTAATCCCGGTTCTCAGGAGGCTGAGGCAGGAGGATAACTGCAAGTTCAAAGCTAGACAGGTTTACATACCCAGGTGTAGGCTAGATGGGGCTACAATAGCAAGATGCCATATCAGCAAAACAAAAAAACTCCAAGCAAAATGTTATTATTTCCAGTTAATTTTATTCTGTGGGGACACAGTAAGCATGCGCTGTGTATTCGGAGACCATAGAAAACACCTTTCCTCCATTTCTGCTGAAAAGTATGCTGTATAAAACATTCTTGGCAGGTGGAAGCAGGAATATCCTTAACTACGGAGATTGCCAAGGTCACCCTTGCTTACACACGACCCTGTCTCAAAACAACACAGAAAATGATTTGTTGGCAGGGTGTAGATGGTACATGCCTGTAATCCCAGCACTCTGGAGGCAAAGGCAGGATGCTTCTTACAAGTTCAAAGCCCATTAGATCTTAAGTTCCAGACCAGGGAGGATTACATAAGACCCTATTTTATCTTTTTGAGACAGGGTCCTTGGCTGGCCTGGAAGTCACTGGAAGGTGGTCTAGAACTTAAAGAATCTGCCCTGTCTCTGCCTCTGGAGTGCTAGGGTTAATGGCATGTGCCACGCCATACCTGGCCCTCTTTTTTTTTTTTTTTTTAGACTTTTATTTTTTTTAATTAGATGTCTATATGAGGGCAGGTGTGTGCACTTGAGTGCAGTTGCCAGTGTAGTCCAGAAGAGGGCGTTCGATCCTCTGGAACCAAAGTTCTAAGTACTTGTGAGCCACCCAACCTGGGTAGTGGGAACTGAACTTGGGTCCTCTGCAAGAGCAGTATGCCCGCTGAACTGCTGAGCCATCTCTATCTCTTGCTAGATTTTATCATTAAAACAAACAAAAACCCCACACTTGCAGTCAGGGTGCTACTTTCATAGATAAATGACTGTTAACCTAGTTTACATGAAAGACTGTTCCTCATATCAACAGTTACATCTATTTTATGCTTTGTTAACTTTGTGAACTGTTTAATGTTTTTTTAGAACTGAGTAAACATGTCTGGAAGTACACGGAAGTACTTCACTAACGTGTGTGGTCTGTGTGTGTGTGTGTGTGTGTGTGATTGAGATGGCATCACTAGCTCCAGCATGGCCTGGAACTAGACCTTGCCTCAGCCACTCCAGCAACCAGGACTGACAGCCCTCTCAACCCAGGCATGAACTGGGACATATCAACAGGCTACGTATGCTGCCATGTCTCAGAAGAGACATGGATATCTTGGCCCTGTGAAGACTGTCTCATGACTGTAGCTACCATACTTTCTGATCAGAAGCCAGATGTGGGGTGAAGAGTGGAGGTGGAGCAGACTGACCTCAAGTGCATCAAGTTCTATCAGACGGAGGGCAAGGATAAGCATTGTCATATATGGAGTCAGATCAATGAATAAAAGAGCTTCTGTCTCTCCATTATGACTCTAACCTGCCTCATTATGACCTGGCTCCCTCTCCCAGATAGTAAGCATCTCTCGGTACTGGCATGAATACAGTGTGGGTTGGGCTGGGTGGGGGGGTAGTGGCCCAGGTGGCCTTCGGACCCCCCCACCATGGAAAACCAGCTGTGGCAGGGCACATTGGGGTGCTGCAATCAATACCAAGAAAGCTCCCAGGATGCTGAGGACATCCTATTCCTGCTGCTGGGTCTCATCATTCTTGTCAACATCAGCATCAACGTGACAACTGTGGTCAGTGATTACTGGGGCTCACCCATAGGGATGAAGAAAGCTGACTTCGCTTGCAGAAATGGGGGGGATTGTTAGGAATGGAGATGGTATTAGAAAGCTGGTCTTCATTCCCATCTCCCCACCAACCCCAGGTGTGGCATGGGATCCAGAATGCCTTAGACAAGATGATCTGTTGGATGTGTGAGAGAAGTAAGTGTGCTAGACCACAGTGACACACACACACACACACACACACACACACACAGAGATCCTAAAAATCAGGACCTACTGTTCTTAACCCTGAACTTTTTGGCTCTTGTCTGTAGCAGATGAAGTCCAGGCTACCGAATGTGCCCCCACAGAGCCCCCAGCCAACGTCCAGGACGTCCACATCCATTGTGTCCTGGACCCTGTACAAGTGAAGATGGCACAACCCACACACTGCTCCTCTTCCTCCTACCACTATCTCCGTCAGCGCTATAGCAGCAGGCGCCGCCGCAGGCGCTGCCGCAGTCGCCGTCACCAGCAGGGCAGCCACAACCGCTACCCACAGGGCCTCCACAGCCACCAGCAGAGGTTTCCAAACAACAGGCAGCTCGCCCGTGGCTGCCCACCCTTCCGTAAACAACCTCAAAGCCACAAGTCGTCACAGCCGAGGCCACTGCCCTTTTTTGACCTGGAAGACCGGGATTCCCTTCCGGAGGATGACCAGTCCTGTCCGCATCCCAAACACCCGCACAGGGGCTGGCGAGGTTTTTACAAGCCAATAGGTCGGGCCTCCAATGTGGGACTGTGGGGCCGCCAGGGCGGAATCCTGGCCAGCCTCCCGCTACCCTCTCTCTACCTGTCACCAGAGCTGCGCCGCTTGCCCAAGCGGGTAGAAGCCAAGTCAGAACTGAGGCTACAGGCTTTCGGTCCCCGTTACTCACAGTCCCGGATTTGGGGTAACGTGGAAGCTGAGCAGTGGGCCTCCTCGCCACCACCTGCCCGCCGGCTGCTTCCTAGTCCCTCCTGGGTCACTGTGGGCTACAGCCCTTTCCCTTCAAGGGGGCACATACCGCCTGATGCCTGGGATCAGCGGCGGCGTGGGGTAGAAGACTCTGAGGCACCACCGGCCTTTGCATGCAGGAACTCCAGGCCAGAGGCCCAGGGGTACCGGGAGCACAACTCCCCACAGGCCCACCGGCAGAACTTCCCTAGCTATACTCACAGCCAACCCACCTACAGCCCACCCCAGTCCTTAGGACACATGGGTTACAGCTCCAGGGAAT
This sequence comes from Chionomys nivalis, assembly GCF_950005125.1. Taxonomy (NCBI): domain Eukaryota; kingdom Metazoa; phylum Chordata; class Mammalia; order Rodentia; family Cricetidae; genus Chionomys; species Chionomys nivalis. The sequence goes on along the minus strand of NC_080092.1, from coordinate 51,332,647 downwards.
CTCATGAAGTCCGCAGGCGGGCAGCTGACTGGACTGAGGTTTTCCCCTCGAGGCATCCTCTGACCACTTCCACCTCCCTCACGGTATTGGGCGAGGCTTCATACAAAAGGGCTCCAGCTGCTGGCTCGGGCTTGACGATGCCTCACTCCTCCCAGCCCTTGCCTGAAGTGCACGCTTCCGATCCAGCCCCACCTCCAACCACCTTTGTTCCGCTCAGTCGGAATCCAGGTGGCAATGCCAACTACCAGGTGTATGACAGCCTGGAGCTGAAGAGGCAGGTGCAGGAGAGCAGAGGGCGGGCCAGCTCCCTGCCACCACCTTCCACCTCAGCTTCAAGGCCCTCTCTGCACAGAAGTCGGACAGGGAAATTTAACTGACCAGCAGGTGAACGCCGGCAGCGGAGCGGGGCATGGAGAAAGGAATAAAGAGGAGTCGGGAAACCCTTGTCATCTGTGGTTTGGAAATAGCTCTTCTCTCATCAGCCAGGGATTCCTGTTAAAGGAAGGCAGTCTCCTGTAGCTCAAGGGGCCATAATCCTGCCAGTGGGCCCCTCTTGGTCCTGTCTGCAAAGTCTTAAGCTATAAACTGCGAAGCCCAGGTCTTCAGAGCTCCCACTGGGGTTTAGCTCTTCTGCTTCCCAAAAGAGACAGACTCAGTTCTGCTCAAGAAACTGGGCGGAGGTGGCACATGCCTTTAATGCCAGCACTCGGGAGGCAGAGGCGGGCAGATCTCTGTGAGTTCAAGGCCAGCCTGGTCTACAAGAGCTAGTTCCAGGACAGCCTCCAAAGCTACAGAGAAACCCTGTCTAAAAAAAAAAAAAAAAAAAAAAAAAACAGCAATAATAATAAAAGGATGAAAGTGGGACCAGGGCTTGGTAAAGGTGGCTCTTTGGTTGAGTACTTGCCACTTTTGCAGAGGACCTGGATTCAGTGTCCAGCGCCCATGTGTGACTCACAACCATTTGTAATTCCAGTTCCAGGGAGATCCAATGTCCTCTTCTGACCTCCATGTATACCAGGCAAAATGTGACACACACATATACAGTCAAAACACTCATATACATAAAATTGGGGGGAGGGAAGGGAGAAAAAGAGACTGAGGTCAGACATCTGACAGATAAAATCTGGGCTGGAGAGATGGTTCAGTGGTTTAAGAGTTCTGGCTGCTCTTCCAGAGGTCCTGGGTTCAATTCTCAGCACTCATATGGCAGTTCATAACTGTCTAACTCCTGTTCCAGGGGATCCAACATCCTCATACAGACATACATGCAGGCAAAACACTGATGTATACCAAATTAAAAAAATAAAAAATAGGGGCTGGAGAGATGGCTCAGTGGTTAAGAGCATTGCCTGCTCTTCCAAAGGTCCTGAGTTCAATTCCCAGCATCCACATGGTGCCTCACAACCATCTGTAATGATGTATGGTGCCCTCTTCTGGCCTGCAGACATACACACAGACAGAATATTGTATACATAATAAATAAATAAATATTTAAAAAAATAAAAAATAAAAAAATCAAGCGTGAGGCCAAGTTCAGGAAGACGACCAAGGCTCTAAACTCAGCCCGGGCTTCCCAGTCTTGAGCAACCAACCATAAGAAGATGACCAAGGCTCTAGACTCAGTCAGGGCTTCCCAGTCTTGAGCGACCAAGCACAGGAAGATGACCAAGGCTCTAGATTCAGCCAGGGCTTCCCAGTCTTGAGCGACCAAGGGCTGAGACTCTGGGCTTTCTACTGCAGGAGTGATGACCTCAGCTCGCTGTGGGGGGATAGTTGATAAAACGGAGGGGTGCTGCCTGCCTATAGGTTTAGGTTGCTAGGACCTGGTTACTAGGGAGCTTCATCTTGGACCCTTCTCTTCCACCATCCCATTGTGATCCCAATCACCTGCTCCATTATGATGCAGGCCTTCTCCCCTCCCCCACTAGGGAAGTCTGCTTCCTAGTATGTGGGGGCCATGGGGCCCAGGTAGTCCTAGGACCCCAGGTCATGGGTGAACAAGTCTACCACGGAGCCCAGCCATGCTCTGGCACCAATCTCAGGAGATGCCAGGATTTAGGAGATTCAATTCTGCTGATTCTGGGCAGCTTCATCTTGCTCAACGTGGGAATCAATGTGGTGACTCTGGTCAGGCATCAGGTGGAGGGGGCAGGGTCTGGGCATCAGGGTGGAGGGGGCAGGGTCTGGGCATCAGGGTGGAGGGGCAGGGTCTGGGCATCAGGGTGGAGGGGCAGGGTCTGGGCAGCAGGTGGAGGGGGCTCTAGGCTTTCTATCACTATGTGGCACGATTTGAATTCCAAACTTAAGGATTAAGGTCTCCTTGCCTCAGTCTCCTGAGTACTGTCATTACAGGTGTGTGCCACCATGCTTAGCCTGAGATCTGGGGTGTTCGAGGGGCTAAAGTGGAAGGGCTGCTAGGATACGGTCAGACAAATGTCAGCCTTCGGGGCTCGCCTCACTTCTGGGCTCTCCTTCCTCTGCTTCCCTCAGCTCTGGAAGCATCTGAAGAACTCACTGCGGATTCTTTTCCATCACTTTTTCCCCAAAGGTGAGTGGGTGCCTACGTTGTCTCCCGGGTATGTGGCTTGTTCCCTTTGCCCCAGTCCCGGTTCCCACCGGGCACCTGTCTTTCCCTGCAGACAAACTAGCCGCTGGTCTGAGCAGCCGCCCCATGTACATGCGCTGCATCACGGACCCCAAGAACCTGTGCTCAAAGATGTCTTCCCGATTTCATCGCCCCAATTTCCTCCTGGGGCATCTCAGTCACTTTGACTCTTGGATACCAGACACAAATGACGAGAACGTTTCTAGGTGCTGCTGGATGCCACCCCAGTGTGGACATGGCAGAGCTCCTACAGAAGATCCGTGGGAACTGTGGAAAGAGGAACTGATGGGCGCTGGGGAAGCCCCTCAGGCCACAGTCATGAAGACTCAGGCGTCTTTGTTTTTCAGGTCAGAGGTTTCTCCCCAGATTCCAAAGATATGCCAGCTGAACACGAACATACTTCCACCTTCCTCACCCCAGGAGAACAAGACTAAGTCAGATGACAGCCCACCCCACACTCTGGCCCAGGCTCTAACCTCTTCCTCAACCAACTCTCAACAGCTCCCCTCCACTCAGTCCCAGACTCAGCCTTCAGAACGCACTCAGTCAAGGGCACAGGGCCTTGAGTATACCTCAGCCCAAACCCCACCAGCCCACGTGCCAGATTTTACCTCAGCTCCTATCCCAACCCTCAGTGAAGGCCCAATGCCAGCCAAGGCTTTACCCCCAGCCCCCACCCTGTCCTATCCCCAAGTCCAGGCCCCAACCCATAGTCAAACCCATACCTTCGATCAGGCCCAGTCCCAGAGCCTGCCCCCTATCACACTCCAGGGGCCAGCCCACAACCCTGAGCAAACCTCAGCCCACACATCACCTCAACTCCCAATCCAGGCTCCTGCTGATGCTTCCTTCCAATCCCAAGGCCATGACCCAGTCCAAATTCTAGTACACACCTTGACCCACCCCCACACTGAAGGACCTGAGCAAACATCTTCAGCCTCAGCGCATGGGCCATCCCATTCCCTACTTCCCTCATGTGCCCATGCCCCAGTGCCTAGCCCAACCTCTGCCCCACCCCCTTGTGGTCTGGCCCCTGTCCCAGCCTGTGCCCCAGATCCTGCTCTAGCGCTGTCCATGACCATGACGACTTCCCAAGCCTCTGCTCAAGTCCCTGTCACCACCTCTACCCCTACCCTACCTCCCGTTCCTTCTATGCTGACTTCCTTTTACCCCCACCTCTCCACTGGCCATACGGTTTATGATGCTCGCCGAGTAAAGCAGAACGTCTCCTGTAAGTACAGCTCCCAAAGCTCGAGGTGTTTCAGGAAGGACTTGAACATCTCCAGGCCCCACGAAGTGAAGGGTCTGGTAAATTCTGGCACTGCTGAACAAGCACAAAAGCAACATGGGGAAGACAGTGCTGAGCCTCCCACCGGCTCTATACTTGGTTACATGGAGTTGGGGAACATGGAATGGAAGATCTCAGATAATGCCAAAGATAAGTTCTCCCAGCCCAAGACCTTCCCTTTCTGCAGCTTTCATCCTTGCTGTTCTGAGAGCCAAGACAGAGACTCCCAGGCGCCAGTCCACCCCAAGTTCCTGGTCTGCACACAGGACATCACTCCTGCTAAGCCTTGTTTTCATTCTCCAAGCACTGCTCAGTACAAACTGCCCCCCGCGCCCCCACCGTGCACTCTTGCTCTGCCCCTTGTTTCTCCCAGAACGTTTGTGCTTCCTCAATCTACCCTTCAGAAGCCCCCCAACCTAGCCCAAACCCCTGCCTTTCTCTCAAACTCCAAGTCTCCTCAGGCTGCTCACTTCTCTATCCCTCCTCAGTTCTCCACTATTTCTCAAACTTTAGTCCAACCCCTAAACCCTGAGAATCAGAACTTTAACCAAGACTTTGGCCTTCAAACAACCCCAACCCTTGTCAACGATTCTGGAGTTCCCAGGAACTCAAGTCTTACCCAAGATCCAGGACTCCAGAAGAACCCAAGCCTTAACAAAGATCCAGGACTCCAGAAGAATCCAAGCCTTAACAAAGATCCAGGACTCCAGAAGAACCCAAGCCTTAACAAAGATTCAGGACTCCAGAAGAACCCAAGCCTTAACAAAGATCCAGGACTCCAGAAGAACCCAATCTTTGCCCCAAATCCAGAACACCAGAAGAACCCAGGCCTTGCCTCAAATCCAGGAATCCAGAAGAACCCAGATCTTGCCCCAAATTCAGGACTCCAGAAGAACCCAGGCCTTTTCCCAAATCCAGGAATCCAGAAGAACCCAGCCTTTGCCCAAAATCCAGAACACCAGAAGAACCCAGGCCTTGCCCCAAATCCATGCCTCCACAAGAACTCAGGTTACTATAAGCTTCCAGGCTGTGTTCAAGAGTCTTACCTCTGCATGAATCCAAGCAATTCCCAAGATGCTTGCCTTCAAAAGAATCTAGCTATCACTCAAGATTTCGGCCTAAGGAGTTCAGATGCTGGTATTCTTAGGAACTTAGCTTTCCTGCAGCCTTCCAGCCTCCACAGGAATATAATATTCAATCAAACATCTGGTCCGAGGACTTTGAGTTTTATGCAAGACTCTGTCATCTACAGAAATGTTGCATTAAACCAAGACACTGTAATCAACAAAAATAAAGATGTCTCCCTAGTAACTGACCAAAAGAGGCCAGACCCCCTTCAAGATTCTGGAGGTAACAATGGTTTAGGAAATGTACAATATCCAGGAGTCTGCAGGAGTGTAAACCTGACTCAAGACACTAGACCACAGAAGATCCCGAGCCATACCCAAGATCCTGAAATTAATAAAAACTCTGGACTTACCCAAGAATCTAGTTCCCCCAAGAGCCCAGGTCTTGTCCAAACCTCTTGCCTCCATAAGAGCTCGGGTCTCACACAAGACTCAGGAGACAACAAGAATTTAAGCCTTACCCAGGCTCCTGGAATCTACAGAGTCCCAGCTCTAAACCAAGACACTGGCTCCCACAACAGTCTTGGCCTAATCAATGTCACCACAGCAGAAAAACGATCAGACCTTAACCAAGATGTTGGCGTTTACAGTTCAGAATACGGCCAAGATCCTAACCTTCAGGAGTACCCAGCAATTGATCAAGATTCTGGCTGTCAGCAGGACCCAGCACTTGGTCAAGGCTCTGGCTTCAAGACTCCAGGCCTTACCCAGAGAGCTGGCCTCTGTAAGGACTCAGGCCTTATTCCAGACTCTGGCCTCAACAAAAAAACAAGCTTTGCTCCAGGTACTGATTCTGCCCAAGTCTTGGGCCCATTTCAAACACTAAAACTGACATCTTCCCCAGTGGAATCCCTTGAAGGTAAGGTGACTTCTCAGAAGGACAACACAGAGCAGCATGTGTCCTGCACTTCTGTCCCAGTCAACCAAAGCTCCTGCCCTTCCAAGGACCAAGTGCTCTCCCCTGACCTGAAAACTTTTTCAGAGGTCCCTGTCCTGATTGAGCTACAGCCTCCCTCCCGACAGCTAGACAGCCAAGACTGGGTATACCACACAGTAGACACAGCTGTTTCGACCTGCCAGAAGTATCGCCAGATGTCTGTACCTCCCCAACTAGGCCGGAAGTCCCATTGCCCTGGACCAGGCACCCGGACAGGTCACGTGGTCTTTGATGCCCGCCAGAAACAATTAGTAACTAGCAGGGAAAAGTGCGAAGCTCTGTCTCCCAGGCGCCCTCGTCCAGAAGCACCCCAAAACTCAGAGGCGACCCAGAAGGAATGGGGATATCAAAATGTGATGAGGACCTTGGACAATGAGGGGGCAAATACACATCAGAAATAAAGAGGCAAGAGAAACATTCTGTGGTTGTTTGAGGCTCTCCATCCCAGCGCTACCACTTCCATGGGCCGTCCTCATCTTAGAGACACAGATCGCTTGACTCTTCTTCCTCCATAGCTCCATAGTCAAGCCCGTTGTCTTCCAGGCTCAAGAGCTGTGTGTCAGGAACAAAGATAGTAGCCACTATTCAAATGTAACTGTTAGGATGTCAATTAAAATTCAAAATTCTCACCAAGTGTTATGTTGCACACCTGTAATCCCAACACTTGGTGAATGGAGGCAGGAAGTTTAGGAGTTCAAAGAAACCTGCAGCTATATAATGACGTCAAGATCAACATGGGTTACTTGAAATCCTGTCTCAAAAATTTAAAAAAAAAAAGATTCTGAGAGGACTGGAGAGACAGCCATCTGTAATTCCCAGCATTCTCCTGGTGGTTCGCAGTAGTCTGTAACTCCAGTTCCAGGGCCTCAATGCCATCTCATCATCTGGTCTCTGTGAGCACTGCACACATGGTACACAGATATATATGCAGACAATTACCCACACATAAAAAATTGAATTTAAGCTGGGCATAGCGGTGAATGCCTTTAATCCCAGCACTCAGGAGGCAGAGGCAGGTGGATCTCCGTGGGTTCAAGACCAGCCTGGTCTACACGGCTACATGGACTCAGTCTCAAAAAAAAAAAAAAAAAAAAAAAAAAAAAAAAATATATATATATATATATATATATATATATATATATAAATGAGCTGAGTAGGGTGTGCACGCCTGTAAGATCAGAATGCAAAAGACCGAGGCAAGGTTATTTCCAGGTTGAGCCCACACAGAACAACATAGCAAGAGCCTGTGGCAAAAGATAAAAACAATTCCCATTCTCTTCTTCAATGTCTACATTTTTAAGTTCTGACAGCTACAGACTCAGGACATTTCTATCATAGAAAAAAATTTTTTGGCCGGGCGGTGGTGGCGCACGCCTTTAATCCTAGCACTCGGGAGGCAGAGGCAGGCGGATCTCTGTGAGTTCGAGACCAGCCTGGTCTACAAGAGCTAGTTCCAGGACAGGCTCCAAAACCACAGAGAAACCCTGTCTCGAAAAACCAAAAAAAAAAAAAAAATTTTTAATATTTTATTTTATTGGTGTTTTAGCCTATATGTATGTCTGTGTGAGGTTCCTGGGTCCTGGAGTTACAGACAGCTGTGAGCTGCCATGTGGGTGCTGGGACTTGAACCCGGATCCTCTAGGAGAGCAGTCAGTGCTCTTACCCACTGATCCATCTCTCCAGCCCCAGGAAAAAAATTTAAGACAGGTTTTTGCTATGTAATCCAGGCTAGCTATGAACTCATTCTATAGGCTATGCTGGCCTCACAACCATGGACCTGCAACCCATGTAGCCTTAGCGTCGTGAGTGCTGAATTATAGGCATGCATCACCACTATGCCTGGCTTTTTTACAGGAGAAGGGAGGTACTGTCTTCTCTCTCTGTCTCCGTCTCTCTCTCTCTCTCTTACACTCTGTTGTGTAACTTGCCTTTTGACAAGGGTACATAGGAGACAGGGTTTCACAATTTCCCCTGCCAGTTACTGTTTCTGGCGGGAATCAAAGACCACATGACGTATCCGGGTGCCTGGTCCAGGCCAGCAGAGCTTCCAGCTGGTTTTGGGAGGCAAAGACATCTGGTGATACTTCTGACTCACTGATGGTAATACTTCTGATTCGCTAATGGCGATACTTCTGACTTGCTGAAAGGACTGTCCCTATAAGTGCAGGCTGGTCTCAGACTGGAGGCAAACCTCTCCTGCCTCAACTTTCTGAGCATTAGAATTATGGATATGAGCCACCACAGTTGAGGGCTTTTCTTTCTTTTTTTTTTTTAATATATTTATTTATTTATTATGCATACAATATTCTGTCTGTGTGTATGTCTGCAGGCCAGAAGAGGGCACCAGACCTCATTATAGATGGTTGTGAGCCACCATGTGGTTGCCGGGAATTGAACTCAGGACCTTTGGAAGAGCAGGCAATGCTCTTAACCACTGAGCCATCTCTCCAGCCCCTGAGGGCTTTTCTTTAAAGACTGGACCATGGTGGTGTGTGTAACCTCAGAACTTGGAAGGTAGAGGCAGGAGAGTTAGGAGTTCAAGGTCAACCACCACACATAGTAAATTAAAGGACAACCTGACCTTCATGAGATCCTGTCTCAATAAAAAGGAATGGGGTCTGATGAGAGGATTCAGAGGGTCAAGGCACTTGCTGCTAAGCCTGATGTGAGTTTGATCACTGGGTAGAAAGAAATAATCAATTACTATAAGAGGTCCTTTGAGCTCTCCACGCCGTTATGCCATGGTATATCAATGTGCATATGCACAGACACACAAAATAAAAATGTAAGCCGGGCGGTGGTGGCGCACGCCTTTAATCCCAGCACTAGGGAGGCAGAGGCAGGCGGATCTCTGTGAGTTCGAGACCAGCCTGGTCTACAAGAGCTAGTTCCAGGACAGGCTCCAAAACCACAGAGAAACCCTGTCTCGAAAAACCAAAAAATAAAAAAATAAAAATAAATAAATAAAAATGTAATTAGGGAAAAGGGGGAAGCAAGCTGCAGTGGTGGCGCACGCCTTTAATCCCAGCACTAGGGAGGCAGAGGCAGGCGGATCTCTGTGAGTTCGAGGCCAGCCTGGTCTACAGAGTGAGTGCCAGGACAGCCAGGGCTACACAGAGAAGCCCTGTCTCCAAAAAGAAGAAAACAAGGAGAAAAAAAAGAGAAGGAAGGAAGGAAGGAAGGAAGGAAGGAAGAAGGAAAGAAAGAAGGAAACGAGAGAAAGAAAGAGGGAGGATGGCCAGATGGCTGAGTGGGCAAAGCAGTCAGGTCTGATGACTTGAGTTTGATCCCTGGGATATTCATGCTGGAAAGAGAGGACCGATTTCCACAAATCTTTTGACCTCCACACACACTTGAGCATGTGCACACACATGCACATGAACACATATACACACAGGCATGCACACGCACACAGAGAAAGTTTAAAAATAAAAAATAAAAGGGAATTCTATTTTATTAGAAAGTAATGCTTTAGAGTTCTCTTTAAAGAACATTTCATTCATTCCCAATATTTTCATTTATTTACTTTTTGTTTTTTGTTCTTTTTTGAGACAGTGTTTTTCTGTGTAGCCATGGCTGTCCTGGAACTCACTCTATATACCAAGATAGCTTCGAACTCCGATATCCACCTGCTTCTGCCTCCTGAGTGCTGGGACTAAAGGCGTGAGACACCAAATACTTTCTATTACCAATATCTTCAAGGGTTTCAGAAAACTCAGGGAACCTTGTTGGTTTTTAGAGTGATTCAGAAAGATATGTACAAATGCCCTTTGCCTGGTACCCCCAAGCTGTGAGCCCAGCCTTCAGGGGCTGGAGAGAAGGCTCAGCAAATAAGATTACTAGCTATTCTTACAGAGGACCCATGTTCAGTTCCCAGCACCCACACAATGGCTCACAATCGCCCATAAATCCAGTTCCAGGGGATCCAATTCTCTCTTCTGATTTCTGAAGGAACCAGGCAAGCACATGTAGGCAAAAACACCCATACACGAAGCTTGAAAAGATGACTCAGCAGTTAACTAAGGTTCGATTCCTAATGCTTACATGGTGGCTAACCACTATCTGTAACTCCAGTTCCATGGGGTCTGAGGCCATCTTCTGGCTCCAAGAGCTCCAGGCATACAAACGGTACACAGACACACATGCAGGTAAAACAATCACACACAAAAATAAACTGAAAAAAAAAAACAAAAAACAAAAACAAAACCAGTCTTGACTCCTCTTGATCTGGCCTCTAGGGGTCATAGTCAGACAAACAAACCCGTGTCCCTTGCTCCATCCTTCAGTTTCCCTCATTGTGGCTGAAGGGGAAGGGTACCTCCTTGGCAGTGACTTGAAACCCCTAAGTCTGGGCTTCCCAGGTAGGCTCTGATTCCAGGAATTTTGCTTTGTTTTGTTGTTTTGAGACAGAGTTTCTCTTTGTAACAGTCCTGGCTGTCCTGGAACTCACTATGCAGACCAGGTTGGCCTCTAACTCACTGAGATCCACCTGCCTCTGCCTCCAAGGGCTTGGACTAAAGGCTGTGCCACCACCTCCTGGCCTCCAGGAGTTTCTTTACAGACTCCCTCCAACCCCAGCTTTGGGGTGGTGTCTCACTGTTGGCTAGGTTCACCTGGAACTCACACTGCATCGCAGCTGAGTCTCTAGCTCATGGTAGTCCTCCTGCCTCTGTACTGGGATTAAAAATTTGAGCTACCACACATCATTATCCTCTAGCTTTTCAAGACGTTCCAGTTAACAGTCAGAGGCAGATGGCATGTAAGAAGTCCCGGCCTGGGGAGGGGTGGTCTGGTCTGCGAGCCTACTGCATGTTTACTGGTTTACTCCCTGTCCCATTATCACACTCCCAGCCCCGTCCTGTGTGTGTGCTACATTCTGCTCCCTTATTCTGGTCTCTGGGAGCATAGGTTACTGAAAGTAATTTCCTGCCCTAGTTTTTGTGGCCTGAGTTACCATCGCTGGGAGTTTCCTTTTGGACTTCAATTTCTGTCCTAATAGCTTCTATGTCCATGTAGCCTCAGGTTCTCATGTGTTTGCCCTGCCATGATTCTGCATGTCTGGTGTGGGCATTGTTGGTCACAGTCCCCCGCCAGGATTCGGATGTCCTCTTCTGCCTCATCTTGTAGGTTTCCTGCCTTAGTATTAGTATTGATTCAAGGAAGATGTCTTCCCACCAATCCATAGAGCAGTTTTTCAAGCTGTCTCACTCAGCTCTGACTCTGAATGAGTCATATGCATTATTATTATTATTATTTATTTATTTTGTTATTTTTAGACAAGGTCTCACCATGTAGCCCTGGCTGTCTTGGAACTCTCTATGCAACCAGACTGGTCTTGAACTTACAGAGATCCACCTGCCTCTGTGTCCCAAGTGTGTATTAAAGGTGTGTATCACCTCGCTCAGCTTCTTCCTTTTTAAAAATAGAATCTAGCTGGGCAGCAGTGGCACACGCCTTTAACCCCAGCACTTGAGAGGCAGAGGCAGGCGGATCTCTGTGAGTTCAAAGCCAGCCTGATCTACAGAGCAAGTTCAAGAACAGGCTCCAAAGCTACAGAGAGTCTAAATTGCCTAGAGTGGCCTTCAACCTGCCATCCTCCTGTCTCTACCTCCCAAGCCCAGCACAATTTTTCTAAACCATAGTCTCTAAAATGACCAGGAGCCCTTAATCCCAGCCCTTGGGAGGCAGAGGTAGGTGGATCTCTAGGAGTTTAAGGCCAGCCTGGTATACGTAGTTTCAGGTCAGCCACAGCTGTACAGCGAGGCCTTGCCTCAAGTGAATAACCTAAACTAAAATGAAGTCAGAATTTCTTTAAAGAGCTTCATCTAAGAGACCACGGAGCCTCACGAATGGAATGAAGTGTGGGCTCTTCATTATTGTTTACTATTCAAATTCAACCAATTATCCCTCGCCTCCAATTCAGGGACTGTTTATGTAGGATTGATTAGACAGAACAATATGCTGTCGCGAAACAACTTGAGGCTGGGTGTAGTGGCGTGAGCCTGCAAATCCAGCACCAAGGAACCTGAAGCAGGAAACTTGCTAGGAGTTCAGGGTCAGCCTGGACTGCACAGTGATTCTAGGCCATCTTGGGCTACATAACAAGACTTTTTATAAAAGTAAAAAAGAAAAAAAAGAAAAAAGACAAGCATGTAAGCAGGGATCCCTTTCCATTCGAGCTGCGATGCTTATTAAGCATGGTGCTGTCTGCCTTTAATTCCGGAACTTAGAAGACAGAAGATGAGGCAGGCTGAGTTCTATGAGTTGCCTGCTCTACCTAGCGAGTTCCAAGCCATCCAGATCTACACAGTGAAACCCAGTCTCAAAAATAAATTTGAGCCTTTAATCCCAGCACTTGGGAGGCAGAGGCAGGCGGATCTCTGTGAGTTCGAGACCAGCCTGGTCTAGCTCCAGGACAGGCTCCAAAACCACAGAGAAACCCTGTCTCGAAAAACCAAAAAAATAAATAAATAAATAAATAAAAAATAAATAAATAAATTTGAAATTAAATAAAATTGAATGGGGGGGAGGGAAAAAAGAAGAAACTACAGCTTCCAGTAGGCACTACTCTAGCACGGTGGGAAGGGTGTGTAGGTGCGGTTCCCCAACGCACCAGTATTGCCGGGAAACAAACTACAACTCCCAGGGTAGCAACATGCCAGCGGGTGAAAGGCGGGACCGAACTCTCACGGGAGGCGGGACCAGTCCAGAACCTCCCAGACAGCTTCCAGAAAAGGGCGTGGACATGTGGCCATCAGGAAGTTACCTGTAGACTTTTACTGTGCTTTCTGCTCACAACCTTTTGAACTACCCCTTAATCGGAAAGCCGTGGAGCACTTAGCCTCTTCTGAAAAACAGGTAAAGGAAGGTGGAGAAAGGGTGGTGGCACTGGCTGTTGCATTCCCCAGGAGGACCCAAATAGCCATTTTTTACCTGCTGAGTCAGGTGAACCGATTCACCGGGCCGCAACCCGCATCTAAGAAAGGGACGAAGGAGGTAGTCATCTTGTTCTTCTTGAAGACGAAACACGGAACACTTCATCTGCAGGACCCACTTGTGGACTGTCTGTGGCCTTTGCTCCACCTCAGAAGGCAGGGAAAACTGGAGAACATTTGGGCAGCAAAAGAAAGGCCGGACAGGGCTAACTCCGATCTGTTCGCTCTAGCCCCAAACGATAGAGAACCATGGCTTCCACCGTCTGGGGCAGTGCCCCCTGGTGGGGCCCGCCACCCCCAGCCCCAGCCCGGCCGCTCACGGACATTGACTTCTGCTCTGGCGCCCAGCTGCAGGAGCTCACCCAGTTGATTCAGGAGCTGGGTGTTCAGGAGAGCTGGAGCGAAGGGCCCAAGCCTGGAGCTGATCTTCTCCGAGCCAAGGATTTTGTCTTCTCTCTGCTCGGTAAGTAATTCTCAACTGTAGGAATTTGCAAACCCCAACCTCACCATTCCCCACCCCGGCCTTGGACCACGATACCTTCACGATCCCTTTTCTTCCTTTAGGTCTAGTTCACCGCCAGGATCCTCGTTTTCCACCCCAGGCAGAACTCTTGCTGCTTCGCGGTGGAATTCGCGAAGGCTCCCTAGATTTAGGGCATGCCCCCTTAGGTCCCTACGCCCGGGGACCTCATTATGACACCGGCTTTACACTCCTTGTGCCTGTGTTTTCTCTGGGTGGCACTGGGCCTGAGCTGTTACTGGATCTGGAATCCTGTTATGCGTGGCTCCGCCTTCCAGAGCTGATGTACGGAATTTCGGTCCGGGAGACCTGGCAGGATTGCCTAGGACCCCCTGTCCCAGAAGAAAGTGATTTAATTCACCAAACCCATGGCGAAGAGAATCCCACGGAGCAGGAAAGCGCTGTAGACCAGTCACATGACCATGTCCCTGAGCCTGAGCCGCACACATCTGTGGAAAAATCTAGTAACCTTTCAGGGTCCCAATCGCCTTACAATGACATCAATCTTGAAACTTCTAAACCATTGAAAACACTGAGTAGTGACGCCTTGGAAGCCGACGAAAGGCGAGTCCCAAAGCCGTCGGAGGCTCCGAAGGCATGGCCCACATTATGCCCTACCCAAGTGGCTGCATGGTTCTTCGTTAAGCTGACTGAGGTCGCTGAGTCCCTGATCCCGGTCCCGGGCGCCCCGCGGTTAGTTCACGCTGCTCGCCACGCGGGTGTCACTACGGTCCTCCTGGCAACTCCGGAGCCCCCACGCCACCTCCTGCTCTTCGACCTGATCCCGGTGGTGACTGTGACAGGCTGGCCTGACAGCGCTCGGAGCCACTCGTGGGCGGGTCCACTGGCCTCCGAGTCGGCTTCTTTCTACCTAGTGCCGGGCAGCCTCCCGGAGCAGCAGGGCACCCCTGGATGGCAGCTGTGCTTCGCCCGCCAGGAGCTGGCGCTCAAAGCGCGCATCCCCGCGCCGCTGCTTCAAGCACACGCGGCGGCTCAGGCGCTGCTGCGCCCGCTGGTGGCGGGGACCCGGGCCGCCGCGCCCTATCTCCTGCGGACCTTGCTCTACTGGGCGTGCGAGCGGCTCCCGGCGCTCTACCTGGCGCGGCCGGAAAATGCCGGCGCTTGTTGCCTTGGGCTACTGGATGAGCTGAGCCGAGTGCTCGAGGCCGGGACGCTGCCTCATTATTTTTTGAGCGGCCGAAAGCTCTCTACCGGAGATGGCTCCGCTGCCCTGCGCGGGGCATTGGCCCAGCTCCGCGGAGACCCTGCACAGGCCTTGCGTGAGGCGGTGGAGGAAGCCAAGGCTGCCCGCAAAGGGGGCGGTTTAGCGGGCATAGGGGGCGGAACCCATTAAAGATTCTACTCTGACGGACTGCGAAGTGTTTCCTTTGGCGAAAGGGTCGTGGAGGGTCTGCTCCTCCTTCGCAGACAGACTATGTGTCTTGGGTCCAAAGCCTCCTTCCTAAAAAGTCTCCCCCAGTGTTTTGCCCTGCCTGAGGCCCAAGTTCTTTAAATCTGGCCGGCACCCCTCCTATCCCGGTGCTGCCTCCCGAGATGTTTCTCTATTGGAGTCTTTCAGAGTCAACAGCGGACAGGAGTAGCAGCAAAATGCGGGAACTGGCTTTTGGAAACCTGGTTCTGATTAATTTGTCTTACACCAAAACAGGGACATATGAAGGCCGGATTACAGTCCAGACTGGATGGCACAACTACCCCCGTTTCTCCACCGCGCCCCTACCCCCACTTTCCTCATCCATTCCTGTCCTCACTTCCATCCCAGGCGGTAGGGTCCCTTTCCATTTCCTCACTGTCGGCCATTCCGTCTAGGGCCTCCGCCCCCCAGCCCCGCCGCATCAGGCTTCCTTGTCTCGTCTCCTCTGAACCCCGAGACTTGCAGGCCTTGCCTGGACTCCGCCTGCCGCTGAAACCGTCCCCACTCACAGGTTCAGAGGAACCCCAGGGTTCCGCCCGCCCAGCTTCGCCTCCCTCTTTCCCAGCGTCTCCGCCCCCTGCCCCGCCCCCGGGCCGGCTCTCAGAGGAGGGGGAGCTTCTGTCGCCGCCTCAGCTTCCCACAGCCGCTGCTGCTGCTGCTGCCACCGCCGCTCCGCCTGGTCCAACCTCCAGGCCCAGTGCTCTGACTTTGCCGAACCGGGGCGCTCTGCAGAGACATCTTCACTTCTTCCTGGGGGTCTGGGACACCTAGGCCGGCGTTGGGGGGAACCTCCGCTTGCGGGTGACAGGGAGGGAGGAGCCTGGAGCCCGAGCCCGCGGCACCCGTCGCCCGGATCAACAGGACAGGACAGGTTGAGGGGCGTCGGGGAAAGGAAGGGGTGCTATAGCAATCCCCAGGGAGGACGTGGAAACCCTGTCGCAGGAATCTCTGATGCGCTATGACTTATTAAGGCCTGTTTGCGTTTGAGGAGTGGTGGCAACGTGGGTACACTCCTCTCTTGGGGGCCTTGTTAGATTGGAGAGTGTGGGATTTAAGCAGTGCCAGGTGTTCCTCGGGAAATTGAAAGGGGCCACCAGAAAACAAAAAAGCGACTGATGCCCCTTGTTTCGGGGTGACAGAGGGCCCTCCAGACAACCACCTGGTGTATGCACTAGGAAGGGCTGGTTTGGAGGTGACTTCAAAAGGAGTGGAGGGTGACAAAGTGAGGAAATGGTCTCAGGAGCTGGAACCCCAGGTCGTGGAACCCCGTGAAGAAAAGCATTATTCAGCCAGAGGATCTGGGAACCCCTTCTCACTGAACCGAGACAGCTTGGATATTGAGACATATTTGGGGGGATGTTTGAAGAAAGTGAGAGAGACACTCCATTTAGAGTATAGCAAAGGAAAAACATCAGGGCTGGGCTCCTCTCTGACACTGACAGCAGCTCAGGGTGAGCTAATGTTTCCAAAGCTAAAGACCCACACTCTTCAGGTTACAAGAGTAGACTGGGCAGGAGCGCCCCCAAAATAGGGTGGAAAGAACTCTGAGGATATTGAGAACACATCGTAGAAATTTAGGAGGGTCTTGACTTTGGGATAGAGGAAGTGGGACAGAGGCCAGAGAAGAGAGAAGGGGAGAGCTTTCGTTAGGGTACATAATTCATGGGTGAGGTCAGCTGAGGAGTGCATAGGCTATTGGAGCCGCTGGAGCTAGTGCAGGGCCCAAGGGTGAGAGCTGGTGGTTTTGGGGGGAGGTAAGGGGGTCTGCCTTATCCTTAGGTCCTGTGGGTGGGGCGGAGGGTTGGGTCCAGAGCATGCCCTGGTGAGAGGGCTCCTCTAGGGGAGCCCAGGGTGCTCCGGGAGCCTGCTGGTTTGGGGGTGTCTCCTCCCGGGGCGCTATGGCGGCGTTGGCCAGTAGCCTGATCCGACAGAAGCGGGAGGTCCGCGAGCCCGGGAGCAGCCGGCCGGTGTCGGCGCAGCGGCGCGTGTGTCCCCGCGGCACCAAGTCTCTTTGCCAGAAGCAGCTCCTTATCCTGCTGTCCAAGGTGCGACTGTGCGGGGGGCGGCCCACGCGACAGGACCGCGGCCCAGGTGAGTGTGGCTAGGGCGGGGTCTCCGGGTCAGAAGTCCTTCTGAGACCAGGAACCCTGGAGAATGTAGCCGATGATGGGGGGTGGGTGTCCCAAAAGTAAAAGAGGTGGGCCAGATCGGCAAAACCTACGGGACTATGCTTCAGTTTCCTTCCTCTCTGTCCGTTATGCCGAGTCTCCTTGCTTTCGAGGGCAAGGGGAAGGTTTGAGGGGCCAAGTCTAATGATCCAAGCTTCTCGGCTCCTGTCTGTCCCCCTTCAACACAGGACTCCCCACCCCCACGGCTCTTCGCCTACGTGCAGGTTCTCGCGATTCTTTCTATCCGAAGCGGAGGGACCTAGGGGGTTCTGGACGCTTGGGTCACCCCGAGGGTTTCTGCAGCCCTGACTGCCCCGCCCCCGCTCCGGTTCTCCCGCCCCTCCACGCTTGGGCTCTGCTCCTCCTGGTCAAGCTCTCCTGGCCAGGAGCCAATCTCTCCAGCTCTCCCCCGGGTGTCCTTGCAGCTACCTCGTCAGCCAGCCCCCTCCGTACGCCCTCCTTTTGTGACCTGCGCTTCGAGAAGGGTGTTGAGCACCCCCTCCCATTACTCCCGGGCGACTCGGAAACCCGATCCTACAAGCTCCGGGGACCCTCTGCTAGTAGGAACTCACACACAGTTCAGGCTGAAGACCTGCACAGAGACTTGGGGGCTCGTACCACTTACAAGCGGGAACAGGGAAGTCAGCAGAGAACAAGCCGTGGGAAAGGAGAAGTGTAAGGGTTGGTTTGTGATTCCCGTCCAGGTACGACAGTTAGGGAGTCCCTCTGGCTTCTCTCCAGGCCTCTGCCGGTTCCTCCAGGGGTAGCCCCTTGCGCCCTCCTCCCCCACCACCAACGGTAGGTAGTGGTACAGTCCGCAGCCCACCCTCTGAGTGGGACCCAGCCCCCACGTGATGCAGCTCGCCTCTCCATCTCTGTCCCCTCTTCCTTTTCCTTGGTGTGGTATGAATGTCCCCCATCCCAGGCCAGTTACCTGGCTGAAGGGTAGAGTCTCAGCCTCGGGGAGAACTGGACCCTCGTGAACCTACCGACTGACTGACAGACAGACAGACAGACAGATGGGTCAGTGTCAGACAGGCCGGCGCTGAGCCAAAGCAAGGCCCGCGCCAAGCAAGCGGCAGCTGCAGCAGCAGGTGCTGACTCAGCGTCCGTCAAGCCCAGTCCCACCCCTCCTTCTGAGGGGGAGCCCCTTCCCTGTGGTCACCTTGCTGCTCACCCCGACATTTGCAAGCACACTTGCCCTGCGTCTCTAGCACTGTCCGTTGCCTTTTCTGTCCTTCACCCTTACCTCCTCTCCGCCCCCTCCCCCAACTCCGGTGAGGAGAAGGAATTAAGCCATTTAAATAAATTTCAATAAATTAAGCTGACGCTCAAGATTAGAGAAAGCGGAAGGGACCCACACCCCAGCTTCCTCAGGAATTGGAGAGGGGTGGAAGGAAGCTTGCTTGAAGGGTAAGAGAGCTGGGGCCCCCGGAACTGTCTTCTGTGCCTTTCCCCTTCCTTCTAGCCTGTGAGCCCGCCAAGTGTAGGAATGTTTCTGGGAACAAAGATGTCATTTTCAAAGATGAATGTCTCTCTCTCCAGAGCCTCAGCTCAAAGGCATCGTCACCAAACTGTTCTGCCGCCAGGGTTTCTACCTCCAGGCGAATCCCGATGGGAGCATCCAGGGCACCCCAGAGGACACCAGCTCCTTCAGTGAGAGGGGAACCAGCTGCAGGGTGGGAAGTGGGGAGCAGGGGACAGGAGATGACATCCTGTCATCTCTTTAGGCTTTGTTGTCTTCAGTCTGTGCTCTTGAACCCCAGGGGGAGAGTGGAGCTGGTGTGGGGAGGGGACTCGAATGGGAGCGAGGCTCTTGGGTCTGATGTCTGCTCTCTCTCCCCCAGCCCACTTCAATTTGATTCCCGTGGGGCTCCGTGTGGTCACCATCCAGAGTGCCAAGCTGGGCCACTACATGGCCATGAATGCTGAGGGGCTATTGTACAGCTCGGTAAGACCATGAGACTGAGTGACCTGGGGACACCCTCAGCGTGACCATCCTTTGCCACAGGCAGGCCTTGCACCCAGGACTCTGTCCTTCCTGCTTTGGCTGACCACTGCCTGTTCCGAATGTGGTTCAGGAGAGTGCATCCAGTCTCTGTCCTCAAGTACCCCAGGCTCTTGGCCGGCTGACTCTTTCAGAAGGGCCCCACTTCTCAGCCTGTCTCCTGGAAACTTCATCTTTCCTCTGGATAGGAAGTAGTAAGAGACTGGGAATGCAGAGTAGAGATCTTCTTTCCAGGGCCCCTATAAATCTAGTTCCTGTCCCTGGCTGGCCTACCAGGCTCTTCCTTATTCTCTCTGTGCTCTGGTTTCTGTATGGACTCAGTAGTTGCCATCCTCCTTTTGAAAAAAATGTATGGATTATATCTTGACTGCTTCTCCCAAGGACTCCCTTCTGCCAGTGACATAACTCTCCTCTCTCTCTCCCTCTCCCTCCCTCTCTCTCTCTCTGTCTTCCTGTCTGTCTCTGGTGTGCGTGCGTGTATGTGTGTGTGTCTGTCCCTGCTTCTTTCTGGATCTTTGTTCCTCAGCCACATTTCACAGCAGAGTGTCGCTTTAAGGAGTGCGTCTTTGAGAATTACTATGTCCTGTATGCCTCTGCTCTGTACCGCCAGCGTCGTTCTGGCCGGGCCTGGTACCTAGGCCTGGACAAGGAGGGCCGGGTCATGAAGGGAAACCGAGTCAAGAAGACCAAGGCAGCTGCCCACTTTGTGCCCAAGCTCCTGGAGGGTGGGTATGGGCTCAAGAAAAGGTGGGGGTCATGTGGGAGGGTATTGACCTTGACATGAATATTTAGTGTCGCACAGCCCAGGCCATAAATATTAAACAAGATGCTGTAATGATAGGCCAAGACAGGAAGGCTTTAGCCTATGGGGATGTGGGGAGCTCTCTTCCTTTGGGGTTGGGGATCTCCAAAGATGAGTGTAAGGGAAGGGAGGCCTCTCAGAGCTCTGACTCTTCCTGGCTCTCTGTCCTAACTCTCCTTCCGTACTCCTCTCTCTCTCCCCTTCACAGTGGCCATGTACCGGGAGCCTTCTCTCCACAGTGTCCCTGAGACCTCCCCTTCCAGTCCCCCTGCCCCTTGAGATGTAGTCCCTGGACTGGAGGCTCTCTGCACTTCTGGTGAGCCGGCCACCGCCACAGCCTGCCTCCTAGCCCTGCTCCAGGCCTTGCTGCTCCCACCCTGCCGCCACACACATGCCCTAAGCAGCCAGGTCTCACCAGGTGCTGTACCCTGAGGACGCTTAGAGGCTAGCTGGGACTCCTGGAGTTGCTGAGCTCTTAGATCCTGGGGCCTAGGAGAGCTTCTGAGATGGGGGTGCCTGAAATCATCCTGGCTGATCCACCTATTTCTTTCCACACTAGCTTCTCCCCCTCCAAAGAACCCCAATTTTTCCTGAGATGGCGCTGGGGCTTCCAGAACTGACAGAGCAAGGGAATTAGCACTCCTCACCCTGGCTGAGCCAGTTTCTGAAGCCACGCACTCCTTTACATTGTCGCCAAGCCATAGCTTTCTAGGTCGGTCACCGGCACTCAGAACTAGTTTCCTTCTCTCTCTGCTCTACCTTCTGCCTTGGTCTGGGCAGGTTCTGACCCAGCTGAACACCCAGCCAGGGCCATTCTGTGTTCCGTATTGGAACCCAGGCATGGATCCTTTAAACTTCTATTCTTGACCTAGATGGAATCCCCTGGTTTAAAAAAAAAAAAAGAGAGAGGCTGAATTTGAGCCTCCTAATGTAGCCATTGGCCTTGGTCTGAGCTGGAACCAGCCTCTGGCCACACCACACGTGAAACCTTCTATCCCAGAGACGCCCAGTTCTAGAGCACGTGTTCTAGGCCTTTGTGGAGCCATACTTCCTCCTGACTCTCAGCTCTAGCACATAGACCATGACTCTCAGCCCCTTTTCCAGGATGGAACCTGGGCCTGTATAGCCATATTATTGTACTAGAGTAAGTTCTAAACCTACCCTTCTACTTCCTGTAATGATTATTTAAGAATGAGCTATGGATAGAACTGAGCAATGATTCATTAAGAACTAATTGGTGGCACAAGCCTATAATTCAGCCTGGGGACTGAGTCAGAAGGATTTCGAGTTGGAGGACATCCTGAGCTATAATAGCAAAACCCTGTCTGAAAAGCCACGCGTGTGTGTGTAAACACACACACACACACACACGGGGTGGGGCAGGGAGAAAGAGAGAGAGGACACACTTACTAATCAGTACTGAATGGATCAAGAACCACTGTTTTTCCTAGGTAATTTTCTAAAATCTTCTTCCCTCTAGAATGCTAACCTTACTTTTACATGTTTTCTAGTTTTAGCATTGCAGCTGGGGTTCTCCCAGGGAAACAAGAGCCTAGGGAAAGGTACAGGAATTCTGGAAGACTATATCTGGTACATGGTAGGGAAGCCAAGAGGAGGAAAAAGCAGACTTTGACTGCTTTGGGGAGACATGAACACTTAGCTACCTCAGCAGGAATTTCTTACACTTGCCTCTTAAGGCTGAGGTCCTTTGCTTGATATGGTGTGGTGGTTTGTGAGGTGGAGGAAAAAATTGGGAATAAAGCGCTAACCTGGGCTACGTAGGGAGTTCAAGACCAGCCTGGGCTATAGGAGACCCTGTCTCAAACAAAACTGAGGTCTGTAGGGATAATGACTCTAGAATTAAAAAGGATAACTAGTGACACACCTTGAATCCTCCCCCTAGCAAGGAGCCCCCCAACTCAGCAATAAGTCCAACTTCTCCCTCCTGCAGGTCAGGCCTAGGAAAGGAGGGGCCTCTTGGGCTCCCAGACCTCATATATCCCCAGAGCTTCTAACTAAATAGAATTTACTTTATCTACAGCTTATAACCTCAGCTGGGTTTTAAGTACCCAAAAAGGACCTGGAAACGGGGAGTCTCTAGTAAAACAGGGGGTGGATCCCGAGTCTAGCAGATGTAGGTGGACCGGCTATGGAGGTCCCACAGGAGGGGCTGTACCCAAAGGCAGGACACTTTTCCTCAGGCCCTTTTACTTCTGGCTTGTTGCAAGAGATGCCCCCACTCTGTCACACACACCCCGCTCAGGCTCCGCCCATCTCCTGGCTCTACTCTCAGGGGACCGGGTCTCCAAGCTTTCTCTAATTAAAGATCATTTATACAACCGGAGTGTGGTCTGACATTTGTGAGTGGAGGGGGACCGCAGTTGTTCCGGACGGGACCAAGTCTAGAGGGCGGGGCGGGTGGCTGGCGGCTGGTCCCCCGACAACAGGTGCACATTCCTGGGCGCCTCGTCACTTCCCCTGTCCTGGCGGCCTCGGCCGCTCTCCGGACAAACTCACTTGAGCGAAGCGGCAGGGCCATGACCTTTGGGGCGCTGCTGCTGCTTCTGGGGGTGCTCGGGGCACCCCTCGCCCCAGGTAAGTCAGTCTGGGCCTTGAAGAGGCAATGACAGGGGCAATGGTCGCGCCCAGCCACCGGAGGGTCACTTAGGGCTTTCCTTCGCCAGGCGCCCGCGGCTCGGAAGCCGAAGGCCGACTGCTTGAGAAACTTTTCTCGGACTATGATAACTCGGTGCGGCCGGCGCGGGAGGCCGGAGACCGCGTCGGGGTCAGCATCGGCCTCACCCTGGCTCAGCTCATCAGCCTGGTGAGGGCGCCCTGTGGGTGGAGGTCGCTGGGCGGGGCAGACTGGGGGCGGGGTCTGAGGTGAGATGGACAGGCCGTGGGCGGAGATCTGGCGGAAATAAGAACCAATGAACGAGCTTGTGGGCGTGGCCTATTTGACGCGTCCTGAATGCTGCTCTGTTAACCCGCCCGTGGGCGGGGTATGAGGCGGAGCTGAGCCCGAAGGACCGGCTAGCGGGAGGACCTCGAGGCGGGGCCGTGTTGGATTCCGGCCTGGTCCTGCAGAGCTGGGTATTCAGGGAGTCCAGGAACAGCCCGGGGCGGAGACTCTGTGGACTAGCCACTGGGTGTGGCCCGTGATTGAACCAGGAGGTGAAAGGCAAGAGAAGCAGGGGGCAAGATCTGGTGTTTCGAGGCAGAGGCAGGTGATACCCACTCACCTTCTATGAGATGGGGTTTGTACCCAAGAAGATGCAGCTTAGAGAAAGGGGGTAGATTTTTTTTTTTTGAGAAAGTGACCCCGAGCTTTCATTTCTTGCCACTTCATTTTATTTCTGCCTTAAAATTTTCCCTTCTAGAACGAGAAGGATGAAGAAATGAGCACAAAGGTGTACTTAGACCTGGTATGGAGACCCTGTGGGTTAGGGAAGGGCATCCTGCCGCATTATATTAATCTCTTGGAATGCTCAGTTCAGTAAGATTTGTTTTTTTGTATAATGACTTCATAAAACACATATATAAGCCGGGCGGTGGTGGCGCACGCCTTTAATCCCAGCACTTGGGAGGAAGAGGCAGGCGGATCTCTGTGAGTTCGAGACCAGCCTGGTCTACAGAGCTAGTTCCACGACAGGCTCCAAAACCACAGAGAAACCCTGTCTCGAAAAACAAAAAACAAACAAACAAAAAAAAACAACCACATATATAATAACCGAAAAGGAAGCTTCTATAAACAATTCCTTCCTAACTGTTTAAAACACAAATTTGGCGTCATTAATTTGTATTCTGATCCTTTAAAACCACTGTAGTAGAGGATGTCTAACACAGCTTTTTAACAATTATTTTTTAATTTGTTTTATTTTATTTTATGTGTATGGTATTTTGCCTGAATGCGTGTCTGTGCACCTCATGCATGCCTAGTGCCCATGGAAGCCAGAAGAGGGCGTCTGATTCCTGGAACTAGAGTTACAGCTGGTTGTGACTTCCTTGTAGGCACTGGGAATCAAACCTTGGTCCTCTGGAAGAGATTCAGGGCCATTACCCACTGAGTCGTCTCTCCAGGCCCCCTATCTGATTTTAGAGACTAAAAAAAAATAGAGTTGAGTGCAAGAGGAAGGAAACAGTTAGTGTGAATCCCGGAGACTGGAGGCAGAGCCAGAGCCGAGCCCTTGCCCCACAGATCAGGCCTGAGCTACTCCCTTTGCGCCCTCTTCCTGGGTACCCTCTCTGACCTCCCAAGTCTCTCCCCGGCCTCTGTTCCTTAGGCGTGGACAGACTACAGGTTAAGCTGGGATCCTGCAGAACATGATGGCATCGACTCTCTTGGCATCACCGCTGAATCCGTGTGGCTCCCTGATGTGGTGCTAATGAACAAGTTGAGTCTTTCCAAAGCCTGGGGGTGCTTGGTGGGGCTGTTATGAGGTGTGGCTGGGGAGGGTGTCCGGAAGACAGATCCAGATCCCATAGGAAAGGATCTCTTTCCTGCAGCAATGATGGAAATTTTGACATTGCTCTGGACATTAACGTCGTGGTATCCTCCGAGGGCTCTGTGCGCTGGCAACCCCCTGGCTTGTATCGCAGCAGCTGCAGCATCCAGGTTTCCAGGCTTTGTCTGTCCTTGGACTCCCTCACTCCGCAGCTGCTCCCAGTCCTGTATTCCTCCTCACCCTTACCTCTTGTTTGCCCTGACTTCCCATAGCCCTGCACACTTTCTTTGGTTTTCAGTCTTCCTTAGCAATTCTCTGCCATTTCCCTGACGACCCCTTCTCTTTTGTCACCGCCATCCAATGACCTCCCAAACTTCCCTAGTCCTTCCCAGTCCTCTGGCAGCTCCAGTGTCTTCCCCTCCATTCAGGTCACCTACTTCCCCTTTGACTGGCAGAATTGCACCATGGTGTTTAGTTCCTACAGCTATGACAGCTCTGAGGTCAGCCTAAAGACAGGCCTGGGTCCTGACGGGCAGGAGAGGCAGGAAATCTACATTCATGAAGGGACCTTCATTGGTGAGTAGGCGAGGGGCTCACGTCCAAGGGTGACAAAGAAGCTCCAGTATCTATGCCCAGGGTACACGGGTGGGGTCAGCAAGGTGGGGATGACTAGCAACGCTGCAAATATGGACACTAAAGCCAAGTGTGGTGACTAGTATTTCCAATGTTAGCGCTTGAAAAACTGAGGCAGGAGGATTGCTGCACATTCAAGGCCAGACTGGACTACATTCAGAGACCTTGATCTTTCTTTCTTTCTTTCTTTCTTTCTTTCTTTCTTTCTTTCTTTCTTTCTTTCTTTCTTTCTTTCTTTTTCTTTCTTTCTTCCGAGACAGGGTTTCTCTGTGTAACAATCCTGACTGTCCTAGAATTCACTTTGTAGATCAGGCTGACCTCAAATTCACAGAGATCCAACTGCCTCTGCCTCCCAAGTGCTGGGATTAGAAGCATTGCCACCACTAGCCAGATGAGACACTGATTCTTAAAACAGTAAAAAAAATAAATAAATAAAAATAAATAAATAAATAATAATAATAATAATAAAAAAACACTGCACCCACAGAGGAGATGAGATGGCTCAGGGATAAAGTTCTCACAGTGTAAATCTGATGACTTGAATTCAGGCCCTGGAACCTGCGGTGGAAGGAGGGAACTCCCAAAAGTCCTCTGATCTTAGAATTTACATGGTGGCATGTGCAGGCACACACACACACACCACTATAATAATAATATTTTTATTAAAACAGAAAAGTATGGAAGTTGAGAGTGGTTTAAGTTTATTGGAGAAAGGCTGCCTAGCAGTGTGCTATCGCAGGCACTAACTAGACAGCTACTGCACCTGAGTTTGCCTCCTCCGTCCCCTCCTCCAGAGAATGGCCAATGGGAGATTATCCACAAACCTTCTAGGTTAATCCAACTTCCAGGGGATCCTAGAGGAGGGAAGGAAGGACATCGCGAGGAAGTTATCTTCTATCTCATTATTCGGCGGAAGCCGCTCTTCTACCTGGTCAACGTCATTGCCCCATGCGTCCTCATCACTCTCCTGGCCATCTTTGTCTTCTACCTCCCACCAGATGCAGGTAAACAGAGGTCTCAGCTCCGGATCACCAGCCCAGCCTTTCCTCCTCACCTTTAGTCCAGGTTGGGTTTGTTTTTTTTTTTTAATTGCTTTGTTTTGTATTTTTAAGATGTATGTGTGCCTTTAATCCCAGCACTTGGGGGGCAGAGGCAAGCAGATTGCTGTGAGTTCAAGGCCAGCCTGGTCTACAAGAGCTAGTTCCAGGACAGGCTCCAAAGCCACAGAGAAACCCTGTCTCAAAAAACAAAAAACAAAAAAATGTCTGTGTGAAGCCAATGGGAGGTGACACACACATCTCTGTGAGTTCAGGGTTGGCCTGGTCTACAGAGAGAGTACACAGTTACATAGAAAAATCTGTCTCAAAAAAATCATTAAAAAAACAAAAAACAAACAAAAGATGTATGTGTGAGCCAGGCAGTGGTGGCAAGTTCCAGGACAGCCAGGGCTGTTATATGGAGAAACACTGTTTCAACTCCCTCCCCCCAGAAAAGATGTGTGTGTGTGTGTGTGTGTGTGTGTGTGTGTGTGTGTGTGTGCATGCACTCAAATGCCCATGGAGGTCAGAAGTGGGGCACTGGATCCTTTGCAGATGGAGTTCCAAGAGGCATTTGTGAGCCTCCTGAGGTGGGCCTTGGGAGCCGAACTCCAGTCCCGGGATAGAGCAGTGGCCTTGGGAGCTGAACTCCTGTCCTCGAATTGGGCAGTGGTCTAGTTTGTTTCTCTGTAGCTGTGATAAAAGACTTACAGGAACCAAGTTCTGGGAGGAAAGGGTTTTATTTGACTTACAGGTCACAGTTTATCACTGAGGTTAGCCAAGGCAGGAGCTCAAGCTAAGTGAGCACAGACCATGACTTGCTTCCCCTGACTTGTTCTGCTCCGCTCCTTTCTTTACTTGATCCAGGACCCCCTCCCCCCCAGGAATGGCACTGTCCATGGCGGACTGGGCTCTCCTGCACCAATTAGGAAGTAAGGAAGTGCCCCATACACACTCATGGGGAATTCCTCTGCTGAAGTTTCTTTTTCCCATATGTCAAATTGACAAACCGCAGCTAATCTTGACAAGCAGTACGTGTTCTGAACTACTGAGCTATCTCTCTAGCACCCAGGATAGTTTTCTTGCCAACTCAAACCCTCATAGGTTGAATGTCAGCAATCCAAGGTTCCCCCCATGCACAATTAAACCCCAATACAGGCCCTGCACCCCCTCGGCTGCTGGCTTGTCCTCCTCACCAGTAACACGTTCACCTTTCCCTCTGGAGTCCCAGCCTCCCGTTCATGGAGTTCCCACGTCCATGACAAACCAAATTCCAAGCTAAGCCAACTTTCCTTTTTCTGTTTCTCATTCCTAGCAAATAACCCCTCCTCCCTTCAGACATCAACGGGTGCCTTAACTGGCAGTCTCCCTTTTCTCTATAAGGAAGTACAATATAGTAACAGGGTAACCCTGGTCAAATTCCATAATGACTGTGTGTCTGAGTCCCCTGGTCAGGAAATGGGACAGCTAGTGTCCCTACTGCATAGAATTATTCTGAAGATTAACTGGGTTAATAAAACTATACCCAGTACCTAGCTGGATCTATGAAATGTGATTTTTTTGTTTGTTTTTTAATTACTTTTGAGCAGTTGATGTAAGGCAATACAATAGAATTTTACGTATTAATTCTTTTTTTATTAAATTTATTTATTTATTATGTATACAATATTCTGTTTGTGTGTCTGCCTGCCGGCCAGAAGAGAACACCAGACCCCATTACAGATGGTTGTGAGCCACCATGTGGTTGCTGGGAATTGAACTCAGGACCTTTGGAAGAGCAGGCAATGCTCTTAACCTCTGAGCCATCTCTCCAGCCCTTACGTATTAATTCTAATCTTTACAATAACCTTTCAGGTAAGTGCCAAATTCTCATTCCCTTTTCTAGAGAAGGGTAAAGAGGCTGAGGGAGTCGATGCATTTGTCTGGCATTGTATTCAGGTCAGTACCAGTCCTACTCAGAGACCTTCCTTTCTAGTGTTTCCCTCCCTGCACTTGGAAAGCTGAGGCAGAAGAATTACCAAGAGTTTGAGACCACTGAGTATGAGATTACCTGGAGCTTCCTAAGCAAGAGCCTGTCTCAAAAAAAAAATCAAAAAACATAGTAAGCAAATATGAAAACAATTAAACAAAACTCTGTATTTTCCTCATCTCTGGCATCAATCAAGTCCTCTATCCAGGAAGAGAGAGAGATGGAGTTGGAGACTACACTTCTAGGTCCAGGAGGAAGGCTCAGCAGGCAAGACGCTTGCTACCAGGCTTGAGGGCTTGAGTCCGATATGGAACCCACAAGTTGTTCTTGAATATCTCTAGGACTATGACAGGAACATGTGCACACACACGCGTACAATGTTAAAAAGAAAAGGAACCTACTTACAAGAATAATCACTCCTTTCTAGAACAGGGCAATCTTGAAACCTAATATTACAGGACCAAAATAGAGCGAACCATATGGCTTATTTCAATACCTTTCATGAAGTTTGTAAGGCCTCTTGTATGACACAGAAAGAACCGGCCTCTTTTGTATACCGTTTTATTTTTAGGTTCTTCAAATTGCTATATTGTTCTTGGAAAAACTACAGAGATTGGTCTATTCGTTCATGCAACTATATCTGTGGAATTCTGTGATATGCTAGGCACTGCAAATGCATCAGGGAATAAAAATAATGAAATTGATTGGCTGTAGCTCAGTGGTGGAGATCTGGAGCAGGTATAGGTGGAGCTGGTCTGCCATA
The DNA here is from genome assembly GCF_950005125.1 of Chionomys nivalis. Taxonomy (NCBI): domain Eukaryota; kingdom Metazoa; phylum Chordata; class Mammalia; order Rodentia; family Cricetidae; genus Chionomys; species Chionomys nivalis. The sequence goes on along the minus strand of NC_080092.1, from coordinate 51,303,978 downwards.
CAGGAAGCCCTGGATTCCACCCCTAGCACTGCTGCGAGGGGCATAGCAGAGACATAGTATAGTTGGTGGAGTGTTTACCTTGTTTGCGTGCATGAAGCCCTGAGTTCAGCCTCCAGAACCCATCTGTAAACAAACAAACAAGAAAATAAAACCACTGACCTTCCTCAGTCTACATTCTAGTGGGGAAGTCAGTCGACAAGCTAATGTTTACTGTCGTACATTAGAAAAGGGCAAGCTTTTTGTTGTCATTGTTGTTTTTTTGTTTTGTTTTGTTTTTCAAGACAAGATTTCTCTGTAGCCCTGGCTGTCCTGGAACTCACTTTGTAGACCAGGCTGGCCCTGAACTCAGAGATCTGCCTGCCTCTGCATTCTAAATGCTGGGATTAAAGGTGTGCGCTGCCATTCCTGACTTCTAGACAAGTTCTAAAAAAGAAAATAAAACAGGAAGGGGTTTGGGAAGATTAAAATGGGAGTGGACTCCTATATACTAGCTCTCAGAGACAGGAGAATCAAGAGTTTGAGGCTAGCCTAGACTACACAAAGAGTTGCGGGTCACTCTCAGTACAAAGTGAGGTCTTGTCTCAAAAAAGAGCTAGGAATGTAGCTGACAGGGAAAAGTATTTGCCTATTATGCATGAAGCCCTTGACCCCTCTCAGAGAATAAACTAGACATAGTAGCAAAACTCTGTAATCCTAGCACTTGGGATGGGGCTGAAGGTAGAAAGACCAGAAGCTCAAGGTCATCCTTGTTGAAGGAGAGGCCTGCTTTTCATCCCGGCTGCCCCGCTAGCTTAACCCCCAAAATAATCACACAGAAACTGTATTCATTTAAACACTGCCTGGCCCATTATCTCCAGCCCCTTATTGGCTAACACTCACATATTAGTTTAACCCATCTCCATTAATGTGTATCGCCCCTTGACTGTGGCTTACTGGCATGAGTCTAACTAGTATTCGTCTTGGGCAGGATAGCCATGGCGTCTGCCACACTGCCTTCTTCCCAGCATCCAGTTCTCTTTTCCACGCCTATCTAAGTTCTGCCCTATCAAAAGGCCAAGGCAGTTTCTTTATTCAACCAATGAAAGTAACACAAATACAGAAGGACCTCCTACACCACATCCTCTATGAATTGTGAGTGTAAGGGGAGCCTAAGACATGTGACATCTGGTCTCAAAAATTCAACAGACCTGGAGAGGTGGCTCAGTTGATTAAGGCATTTGCTGCCAAACCTGGAACAGCTTTGATAGTGAGGGAATTAGGTTGTAGCCAGGTTAAGTTTGGGATTCTGTTACATATACAACAGAAAAGTTGAGTAGGTATTTGGATGGAAGCCTGAAGTTCAGAGGAAATTTGGGGTGGAGGAACAAACAGCAGAGAGATTTGTAAACAAATGACTTTCCCAAAAGCCTACCCTTAGGTTGGAAACATGACCATTGATTATGCCTTAGAGGCTTCCTTCTGATAAAGACTAATACTTCTGACGGTGTGTTAGCCCATGCCTTTAATCCCAGCACTTGAGAGGCAGAAGTAGGAGGATCTCCGTGAGTTTGAGGCCAGCCTGGGCTACACAGCAAGTTCCAGGCCAGTCAGAACTACATAGAGAGTTCTTGTCTCGATAAAATAAAATGTGGGTTTTTTTTTGTTTGTTTTTTTTAAAAGGGACTAATTCTGGTTTCTCCTCTGTCTTCCAAGGAGAGAAGATGGGGCTTTCCATCTTTGCCCTGCTGACCCTTACTGTCTTCCTGCTGCTGCTGGCAGACAAAGTGCCCGAGACCTCCCTGGCAGTCCCCATCATTATCAAGTATCTCATGTTTACCATGGTCCTCGTTACTTTCTCAGTCATCCTTAGTGTTGTGGTCCTCAACTTGCACCATCGCTCACCCCACACCCACCAAATGCCCTTTTGGGTCCGCCAGGTAAGAGAGATCTCCAACATGTCTTACTTCCTGATCTTACAATCAACCCGGTGTGGGAAAGAATGAAGCTAGCCTGGGCTACACAGTAAGGCCCTGTCTGCAAATGACAGAAAAAAAATATTAAAAGAAGGAAGAGCATCCTTGTGTTTGGCTTTGTGTCCAGAAGCTGCTCCACCCACCAGGCTGGACTTAACTGCAGCTGGCACGGTGTTGAAGTGCGGAAGCCTGCTGGATGGTGGAACACCACACAGTTCATTCTGCCTTCCCATCCTCATTGCTTGCTAGGTCCTGCATGCCCTTCATCCATTTTGCTCATTCAGAGGGCCAGAGAAGCCTCAGTGTAAATGCCATCAGGGTGGAAGACTTTTGAACCCTTAATTTTTCAGGACAACTCCCAGCCCATTAAAGAGCTATTTTGTTTTGTTTTGTTTTTGAGACAGGGTTTCTCTGTGTAGCCCTGGCTGTCTTGGAACTCTGCTGTAGACCAGGCCATCCTTGAACTCAGAGATCCACCTGCCTCTGCCTCTTGAGTGCTGGGATTAAAAGTGTGAGCCACCACTACCAGCATAAAAGAGCTCTTTAAAAAATGATTTTATGTGGTTGAATATGCACTACTATGTGAGCCTGGTGCCTGAGGACCCCTGAAGAGATCAGACGCCCAAACGGAACCAGGATCCTCTGGAAGACCTTAACCACTGAGACATCTCTCCAACCCTCATTAAAAATCTCTTAGGCGGGCAGACCTCTGAGTTCAGCCTGTGCAGCCAGGGCTACACAGAGAAATCCTGTCTCAAAAAGAAAGCATTGTAAATTGTGCAGTTACATTTCTGTCAGTGTAGCTCAGTGGGTCCATGAGTGCGCATGCACGGGAATGAGACCGTGGAGTGGAATAGATAGCTGCTTCCAAGGAGGCTGGAAAGCATTAAAGCCCTCAATGTGCCACTTCCATAGATCTTCATTCACAAGCTCCCGCCATATCTGGGTCTGAAAAGGCCCAAACCCGAAAGAGACCAACTGCCCGAACCACATCACTCTTTTCCTCCAAGAAGTGGCTGGGACCGAGGAACTGATGAATATTTCATCCGGAAGCCTCCAAGTGATTTTCTTTTCCCGAAACTTAACAGGTAAGTCCTACACGCATCAGTCACTTGGGCAAGGGAGAACTACAGCTCCCAGAAGACCGTGGAAAAGCTCCTAGCGATAGTGTTGTCTGGCATCATGGGAGTTGTAGTAACCCTGATGCGGCTTGCTTTTCGAGAAGGTGGCATTTTAAAGTTTAAAGAACCAGAAGTTTGAGAAAGTCTGGAGAACTCTGTGCTGGCAGGGAGATCAGGAAGGGCTTTCTCAGGTTTTGAGGAATACAAGGCTATTGGAGGAGGCAGCTGGAGTAGTCTAGGCCACCGGAACTGCTTGTTCTCTTTGAACCCAGTGTGTGGCTAAACAGTTTCTCCCCTTACAGGTTTCAGCCTGAATTATCTGCCCCGGACCTGCGACGATTTATCGATGGCCCAACCCGTACTGTAGGTCTGCCTCAGGAGCTACGCGAGGTCATTTCTTCAATCAGCTACATAGCCCGACAGCTGCAGGAACAGGAGGACCACGATGCAGTAAGTCAAATGAGGTTGAAGCCCGCAGGCTCCACCCCAAAGCTCAAGCTCCGCCCTTAGCAGTCGCTTCCGTTTCTGATTGGAAGTGTGTGTGTTTTTCTCCCTCCTCCTGCTTGCTAACTGGCTCTTTCATAGCTATCTGGTGGACTGGTTCTTGAGCTAATTGCCTTTTTCTGTAAGGGGGTGGGCTTTCCAGGGCTCCGGCCCTGGAGCTTTATTTTTTCCTGCCTACCCTTAGCTGAAGGAGGACTGGCAGTTTGTGGCTATGGTTGTGGATCGTCTTTTCCTCTGGACATTCATCGTCTTCACAAGCGTCGGGACCCTGGTCATTTTCTTAGATGCCACGTACCATTTGCCCCCTCCTGAACCTTTTCCTTGAAGACCCGAGGACCTTTTTTTTTTTTACCAAGAGTGGCAGGAGCTCTCAAGATGCAACCGCTCCTATAAGAATCTAGTTTCTGGGAAGGCGCGGAAGTGGGACTATGGCTAGGAAGCAGGTGCCTTGGACCCACTTGAAATGCCATTATTTAGGATTTCGTCCTGCTGGGGTTTTTGTTTTTGTTATTTTTGAGACAGAGTCTCACTCTGTGGTCCAGGCTAGCCAGGAACTATGTATCCCAGGCTGGCCTCAAACTCCCAGCAATGTTACTTCCTTACCTACCAAGTGTTGGGACTACAAGCCTGGTGAGCCAGCACACATGGGTTTGGATTCTTGAAGCTACACTGAATTGTAGCTTGGATCTCTAATAAAATAGAATTACATGTCATAAGTAATAGATTGTAAGCCTTTTGAGGACAGGAAATGTGTTGGCTACTCTGATGTCCCTAGCAATGTACACAGGTTCTAGCCTATGAGTGCTTAACATTCATTTCATGAAGAGAGGGGGAAATTTCTGAAATATATAAAAATACTGCCTACAATAGAATGTTGTGATTAATCATTTTTGTCTTTTTAACTTTCTATAATTTATATATTTTTGTAACATTTGCCACCTTTAGATTGAAAAGTTATTTCTTAAAGGTCTGCATTTGCAATGAGGAAACATTAAAAACAAAACAAAATCTCTAAAGATCTAGGAGTGACTGGGAGGTGGTGGCACACACCTTTAATCCCAGCACTTGGGAGGCAGAAGCAGGCAGATCTCAGAGTCTGAGGCCAGCCTGGTCCACAGTGCAAGTTCCAGACCGGCCAAGGATACACAGGGAAACTTGTTTTGAAAACAAAACAAAACAAAAAGAAGATCCAAGAGTGGTAGTGAATGCTTGTTATACCAGAACTTGGAAGTCAGAAGCAAGGGGATTCAAGGCCAAAGTCTGCTACATAGTGAATTTTTTTTTTTTTTTTTTTGGTTTTTCAAGACAGGGTTTCTCTGTGGTTTTGGAGCCTGTCCTGGAACTAGCTCTTGTAGACCAGGCTGGTCTTGAACTCACAGAGATCCGCCTGCCTCTGCCTCCCAAGTGCTGGAATTAAAGGCCTGCGCCACCACCGCCCAGCTACATAGTGAATTTAAGACCAATCTAGATTGAGAGATTGAGAGGAGGGAAGGAGGGAAGGAGGGAGAGAGAGAGGGAGAGTGGGAGAGAGAGAGAGAGAGGTCTCAATTTCTCATTTATTCAAGTCAGGCATAGTGGCTCATACTTAGAATCCCAGTATTGGAAGGCTGAGGCAGGACTGCTGTGGGATTCACCACGGTTAGGATACAGAGCGAGAGAGCCTGTCTCACACAAACAACTTTATTCAAGTTCTAATTTTGGCACACATACCACTAAACTAAGAATGTTTCTATATCTGTAAAATGAAGCAGAAAGTAGTATATGCCCATAGGAAATTCATATGTCACAGCTTTGAAATGGTGTTTTGTTTTGTATTTGTTTTTGTTTTGCCTGTGTTGTTGGGCTTACAATATTTATTGGTTTGTTTTGGAGTAGTTGAAATTGAATCTAGGTCCTTGCAAACAATAGGTAACTACTTACCCTTATTTTTCCTTCATTTTTGAGTTCATGGTTTTGATATCGTTGCTTGAGACAACTTTGAACTCTTGATACTTTCGACTCTTTTAAGTACTGGGATCATGGGCATAATCCACCATGCCTGTTTTGTTTTTAGAAACTGGGTCTTAGTAAGTTGTACAGTCTGGCCGTCAGCTCTAACATTCTATCTTCTTGTATTTGGAGTAACTAGGATTAGAGGTATGCATCACTATGCCCTACTGGCTGTTTTGTTTTGGTTGTTTTTGAGACAGGGTTTCGCTATGTAGCCCTGGCTAGCCTAGAACTTATGTAGTCGAGGTTGGCCTCAAGCTCACAGAGATCCACTTGCTTTTGCTTCCTGAGTGCTGGGATTAAAGGTGTATAATTTTAAGTTTGAATTAAGGGCTGGAGAGAGATGATTCTGAGGTGAAGAACATTGGCTGCTCTTCTAGAGAACCAGGGTTTGATTCCCACACCCACATATGTAACTCCATTCCCAGGGGATCCAATATTCTCTTTTCTGGCACAGTACTCTTGTGGTGCACCCACAGGCAAACAAAACACACATGAAATTAAAGGAAAAATATGGGAAGCTTGGTACCTTTAAAATGTGTGTATTTCACAGACATTGGATTTCAGGCTTCTCTTGAAAATGTTTACACAACTCCAGCGACACTATACCTGCAGCTGCTGTTGGTGGCAACTCGCTAGGGCTTTTCAGTGGCTGTCCACTCCGGCCAGGGAGCTCTCGACAGAATTCCTCGAAGCTCCCATCTACCCTACCAGCCTTCCTCATGTTCCCAACCACCCCTGCACAACACGGGCGGAATACGCAGCAGGCAAGACGAAGCCAGCGAGGACGCTAGTGGAAGAAGGGCTCTGATGGCCACGCTGCAGTCTCTGCCCCCGTGTACCTTCAAACTAGAAAAAGAGTAGGACCTGGTTTAAGGCAGAGGTTATGCTGGGACTCAGAAGTCTTGAGCCTAGCACTTATACTCCTTGAGGATGCTTCTAGAGGAGGCGGCACTGCATTTTGAGAAAGTGGCCCGTGAAGCCCAGGCTAGTCTGGAATTCTATGTGTAGCTGAGGATGGCCCTGAACTTCTGATCCTCTTGCGTTCACCTCCCAAGTGCTTGTATTAGAGGTGCATGCCACCGTGTTGGACTGAGAAACAAACCCAGGGTTTCCTGCAGGCTAGGCAAGCTCTCAACTGAGCTACATCCCAGCTCCTGAGTCAATGTCTCTACCTGGAGGTCAGATCAAAGTAAGCAAGTGTCTAGTGGCTACACAATTACAGTGAAACACCTGGCGTTGACAAGCCTCACATCAACTCAATTGCTAGACATCTGTCCCGGGAGGGAGACTAGGCTACAGGTCTCGGGATCCCTGTCCCCACAACCATCAGCCACACAAACCACCGCACCTGGCACCCCACTGAAAGCACAGTTCATTTGTCTTGTTGGTTTATTGGCCTAGAGAATTGGAAACACACAAATCTGGAGATAAATATTGGTCAGTTTCTCTAAATCTGGGTCCTCACTACGTACAGAGCTAGAATTCTAAATCTTGCGTGCTGTGGTACAGAACCAGTGGCCCTTCTCACTCTGTTGCCCTCTTCCCAGGGAACATGAGGAAAGAGGGCACATGCTGACAAGACTTGATCATTTTCAAATGACAAAACCCAAAATTATCAATACCTGAAACTCACATATTGAAACTTTCCAGCTCAAATACATATTTTTAAGTTTCTGCTTTGCCATAACTTTGTTGCCAAATTCTGGGAGCTATTCTCCTTACCCATATTAAAAAACAAAATAAACACTTATAATCTCGATTCTTCCAAAAGGTGCGTGGTTTTGGAATTTTGATCTATTCTGAAATTCAAATTCCACAGTCCATTTTCACCCCTTCTACTCTCCTGACTTCCTCAGAGGAGTACAGCTGAAGGGGACAGGAGACTTGTCATAGCTGCCCCTGCCTTCAGGCCTTCCTCAGTCTCTCTTGTGGTTCCACTGTATATATAGATATATTTATATATATATAATTTGTGTGTAGATATATATAGGTATTCTTTATTATGTATTTTTTGCAGTTTTTCTAAAGTGCCTGAAACAAGATTTATGGGAATTTTTAGTGATTTTTTTTTTCTTTTCCCCCATTTTTCCCTGTTTGAAACTTTTTCCCCCTTAAAAACTGGAACTTGGTACATTCAGTAGGAAATTCTTCACTCAGGCTGTGGCCAAGACCAAGAAAAGTGCAAAGAGACAGAGGAGGACTGGAGCGGCCCCTCTAGGATTAACATTCAGGAAGCCTGTCCAAAACCTCCCCCTTCCTATGTACTGGGAGGTTAGGAAGGGGCAGGAAGATGCTCCTGGCCTTTCCAAACTCATCTCCCTCCAAAGCCATGATCTTGCCCTCTCCACAGCAGGTCAGAGGGCAGCCATCTTGGCCCCAGAAAGCAGTAGCTGTCAGAAAGCTGTCATTTGGATTACAACAGTCTCTCTCTTTTCAACAGTCATGCTCCTCTAATTCCCACATCAAAGTTGCTCCCCTCAACTGGCTCTCCCCTTGTGAGATTTTTTTTTTGTGGGGGAGGTGTGGTGGGTAATCACACATTAGGGAGGCCCCATTTTCCACAAGAATTAGGAACAAACCTTTCTTTATCTTCCCCACTGGAAGGAAACATAGGGACCCCTGACCAGGGTTAACTAGTGCAAATTAGGGATTAGGGACTATTTAAAATCCCTGCACCCCATCCCTAGGCTGGGATCTTTGGGTGTGGGGAACTGAGTCAGAGATGGGGTATAAGGTGCTATTTTGGAGGCATAGTTGGTGGGGATACCCCAAAGCCCACCAGAAGAGAAGGATGGCGCCCTCGAAACCATCTGGAGTGACTGGCAGGACAGTGACACTAGAGGAGATAAGGTAGAGGCAAGGGTGGAGGGTTTACTCACACATGAACCCCCCACCGATTTTCTGGCTATTTGGTCTAATCTAGAAGAAACCATAGTGAGGGCTGGCAGGGAGAAAGTCGTCTCTTCATCCTACATGGAGTGCTTCAGACATGGTGCTCAAACTCGGTTTAGCCCCAAAGAAGCCATGTATAAAGGCCAGAAGAGATATGATCTATTCACCTCTTTCATCTTAGAAGAATCTGGAGTCACTGGATTTGGGGGTAAAGGTAGGGCCCAAGATTTCCCTGCCCTGTACTGAAAAAGTGCTCGGCCGTAGAACACCTCCCATCTCCTTTTGACCTGGATTGGGTTAGGCCATCTCCAAAGTCTAGGAGCACAGGAAGGAATATGGAAGATCCAAAGGCATGGAAGCCAAGGAAGCATGGCATCGTAATATGAAAGAAACAAGGACAGAGAAACCCACCCTTGGGAAGAACGGAATCCAAAGCCATGCTTCCAGGCTGTTGGGTGGATATCACAATGGTCTGGTCCAGGCCCTGGGCCACAAAGAATGGAATGTGCTAGGAAGCATGGGGGAAGGGCTTAGAGAGAGCTTCAGAACAGCAGGCATCATTAGGTGAGCTTCCCCCAGGTTTACAAATCAGGGGAGCAGGTTAGACATTCAGAGCTGGTGGGGGCTGTAAGTAGAGAGTCAGATAAGTATATTGCTCAGTTGCCCCAAGGGCTGGAGAAGGGATGGGAGCTGGCTCTTCCCCTCACAGGGGCCATTCCCTGGAAAAGACTGAGAGGGGAACCACCAAAAATCCCTTTTCAGGGGGTGGGGAGACTACAATCACACAAAGCAGCCTGACTCCTGAGCTCCAGGGGCCCCCAAATCCCTGCACTAGAGTGTTATGGGGCTCCCAAGAGGCAGGGAAGCCAGGGAGCTGATAGTGGTGGGGGGCTCGGGGAGGGTGGCATCTGGTGAAAGGGGATCTGGCCTTACTGCTCACCCCACATCTCCCTTTTGGGTTCTCTCAACCCCTGCCGGTTCCCCTATTCCCTTAGGGGGAACTGGCAGAGGAAGAGTTGGGGGAGGTGGGGTTGGTGGTGTAAGGGGTGCTGCTTGAGGATTCACTGTGTAGCCAAAGACCCCCGGCAGGAAGGGAAGGGCCCCACCCCCCTTCTCATCAGGTAGGACCATGTTGAGAGCAACTGGAAGAGCAGCCAAGTTGCTGAAGTTGTAAGGGTAGGCAGCAAGAAGCTGGGGGCCATAGACAAGTGGGTACGGTTCAGGGTAGAAGGTGACTTTGGCAGTCCCCAGCCCCTCCACCCGGTCTCCCTCAGAAGCTCCCACTGGCCCCTCATTCCCAGGTTTTCCTCTGCCACCACAGGGCTCCCGGCTGCCTCCTATCAGGGCCAGGGGAAATTCCTGAACAGGTGGGTACACATAGTTGCCCCCACCTGCTACTGGGGGCTCCTCACCCCCAGAGATGACAGGGTCTTGGAGCGAGGCAGTTTCAGGGGCTGCAGCAGCAGCAGCAGCAGCAGCACTGCCAGCCTCCCCACTTGAGGAAGACACTTGCATCTCTTGGGGGGCCTCCTCCTTGATCTCAGTGGGCCTGGTGCCAATGCTGCCTTTGGAGTAGGCAATGACAGGTGTGGGAGTGCCCCCAGGTCGCTCCACAGCATGCCTCTGCCCATGTCGGTTCAGGGCAGCTGCCGTCTTACACACCTTGGCACAGTGGGGGCAGGTGAATCGGGTGGAAGACCTCCTCCCAGTCCTGGAGCCGTGGGAGCCCCCACTGTGGGCTTCCTGGTGCTTCCTCAGCTTCCTCAGGGTGGCAAAGGTCTGGGCACAGTCCCCGCAACGGTGCCTACGCTCACCACGTCCTCGTCCTCCTGGGCCCTCCACTGATGGGGTCTCCTCCCAGGCCCTTCGTTCCAGCTTCTGCTTCCAGCGTGGTGGTCTTCGTCCTCCTCGGGGCAGTCCGCTGACCCCGCTGAGGCCACCAACAGTAGCGCCAGCCTTGCGCTTAGGCTTGTATGAATAGTAGGGCCTCCAGAGCTGATCTTCCCCTCCAGCCTTGGATTCCTCCTGGTCCTCCTCCTCCTCCTCCTCCTCCTCCTCACTCTCCTCTACATCTTCTCCACTCAGCTCTCCAGGACGCAGGTCAGTTTCTGAGATGCGACGCTTGACAATGGCTTCCTCCCCAATTCGCACAGTGATCTGACACAGCGGAGGTGGAGCCTGAAGCTGAGAGGAGCCTCGGCCTGTCCCTGTGGGGGAACCCCCACTCCCACTAACCCCACCCACGGGTTTGGCTGTGTAAGTCAGAGTCCTCCCAGCCCGCAGATTCCGGCCCTTGGCCTCCTCTGTGGCTGAGCCTGGCCCTGCAGCTGTGGCAGGGCTGGTGGGTGTTGCTGCAGGCTCAGGGGGAGGAGGTGGGTACTCTCGTTTCTTGGGGGGTCTTGGGGGAGTCGTATAAGTGATGACTGAGGCAGCTTGAGACCCTCCTGTGCTGGCTGGCCCACCCCCGGCTCCACCACTGCTACTGCTCCCATGGACAATGACAGAGGGAGCTGGGTGAGCAAAGGCGATGACAGAAGGGGGAGGGCCAGGCTCTGGGGCAGGTGGGGGCAGGAGTGGGGGGCTGGCTGGCATTGCTGCAGGGATCGGTGTGTGGAGGCTTGGAGAAGGAGGGGCCTCAGGGGCTCCCTGACTGTAGGTCTTGTATGGCCGCTTGGCTGCCCGCATGGGGAGCAGGCGGTACAGCTTGAGGGTATTAAGCTTGGGCTTGTAGCCTCCATTGGGTGTCTTCTCACTGGCTAGGAGGCCGGGGCTAATGCCATGGAAGGCTCGCTGGTGGGTCTTCAGGTTATAATAGGTGACAAAGGTTTCCCAGCAGAAGATGCACTGGTACCTGGGCCAGGACAGCAGGGAACAGGGCAGGAACAGAGCCACTTGAGTTAGAGGCCCTGAAGACAGGGCCTCATCTTGCCCTGTCACCTGCAGCCCTCAAGCTTTTAACTCCCCCAGCAGCCTGCTCATCCTCCCTTCTTCGTGCTGCTTGCTGGACCCTGCTAGCCTCTGGAGCAGAACCAGACCAAGCTCAGCCCCTGCCTCTGGCTAGCTTCAACTCTCAGCCTCAGCTGTTCTGTTGTGAAATGGTGACAGTCACATATTTTAGCCTTCAAAATGCCTTCTGTGCTACAAACGACAGAATGAGCATGCTAAGGGAAAATCAGGTGCTGTTCTGCATGCTCTAAGTCCCAGTAGGCAGGCCTGTACTCCCACAGTCCTCTCCTGCGAGGGCAAACTTCCCTTTCCATCCTAGCTTTGCCCACAGCACAAGCCTGGATGGGCAGGGAAGATGCTGGCATCAGGTGAAGGAACTGGGGTTGGAAGGAGGCAGGTGGTGGCAGCGAGCTGGGACCAGGACAAGAACAGATCCCAGTGTGGATAGATGGCTTTCTAGACCCCGCACTCTGCCCGCCCCTCCCTTGTCCACCTGAGGCCACTCACCTGCGCTCCCCGGTGTGCCACACCTCGTGCTTGGTGCGGTACTCAGCCAGGGCAAACACCTTCTCACAGTAGCGGCAGGGGTACTTCCTCCGCCACGAATGGACATTGCTGTGCCGCTTCAGGCTGGACAGGGTCACGTAGGAACGCTCGCAGGCCGCACACACATAGAGCACATGGCCGCCCACCACCTTCACCACATGCTCAGGGCCATCTCTGAAGCCCACGGGTGCTGGCAGGGTTGAGGCATCCACTCCTGCAGGCCCCCCAGGGCCAGGGGCCCCAGCTCCTAGGCCTGCAGACCCCCGAGGGTTGGACCCCCCTCGACACTGGGCCTCATGTGTCTGCAGCCGCTTGGGATGGATGAAGCTTTTTCCACATCGAGGGCAGGGAAAGGGCCTCCGGGACAAGGAGGGTTGTGAGTCAGGAGCCTGGGCCTCAGCTTTGTTACCCTCCCACTGGCCATCTGCTCTAGGTCCTGGCCCTAAGCCGTGCTCCTCAGGCTGTGAGGAGGCCAGGGGAGGAGCAGGAGGTACCCACGTATCGCCTCCTTCCCCCAGGCCCTGTAGGCGGGAGATACCCAGCCGCCGCCCCAGAGCTCCAATCTCAGCCACAGATGCCCCATCCCCTCCCCCACCAGGGAGTGCAAGCCGGGCACTATAGATGAAGTTGAGGACATCGGAAAAGGCAGCTGCCGGGACACCGGGCAGCTCTAGGACCCGCGGAGGGGTTGAAGAGTGAGGAGAGGCTGGAGGGGGAGAGGAGGACGAGGAGGACGAGGCAGCTGCGGTGGTTGCAGGGCTGGGAGCTGAGCCACCAGTGACCGGTGGGAGGGGCAGTGGAGCTGAAGCTAGTAGGGCATCTCGGAAGAAGGGACTAGAGGCAGCCAGGACGCTGCGGTGAGCAGGGAACTTGGTGTCTCCAGCTATGAGGGTGACATCACAGAAGAGGCCACGGAGTCGCTGCTCATTGAGCTGATGCAGGACAGCAGGGGCATGGGACGGATCTGTCACCTCTGCAGGGGGTGGCATGGTGCCAGCCTAGATGTGGGGAAGAGAGGCCAGGGAGAATCTCAGAGGCTGACTGAGCTGAGGTCAGGAGCCTCGGAGGCTAGGGAGAAAAATGGAGGACAGTTAGAGGCTGGCCAGAATCCGCTGGAAGGCGAAATACCTCAGGTAACACTAAGCCACCCAGAATCAAACCAATGTCCAAGACCACTATGTCTAACATCTGGATCAGAAGAGGCCAGGGATAATCCCAGGACTTGGGAGGCCGAGGCAGGCAGATCTCTGTGAGTTCGAGACCAGCCTGGTCTACAAGACCTAGTTCCAGGACAGGCTCCAAAACCACAGAGAAACCTTGTCTCGAAAAACCAAAAAAAAAAAAAAAAAAGAAGAGGCCAGGGATACCTCAGGTAATAGTGACAGTCAAGTGGTCATGACCTCCAGACTCACAGTAAGCAGTAGAAGGGGGAGGCTTGCCACACCCAACCATTTTCAGTACTGGACAAAATGGCTGCCTTGTTGGCCTCCTACTTCAGGTCTACTTTCTCCTAGCTGTAGTCCTCCCCAGCACCCTCTCACCTGAGAACATAGCCAACATGGAGCAGAGCAGCAGCTCAGCAAGTTCCTTCAGCCTGGCCTTTTCCTTCTGCAGAGAAACAGAAACTGTGTCAGAAAGCAAGAACAGGATAGGGTCCTCACAAGGAGACTATCCAGGATGTGGGCATCAGTACTTCAAAGTCACAGGCACAGAGGCTGCTCTGAAGACCCTGATCCTTCCCAGGAGCCTGTCAGGCTATCTGGACAAATCCAATCAGACCAAGGAGGTCACAGATTACCTTACCGCTGAGCCTTGCTCTGCTGGCCCCAGAAAGACAATTTGCATTATCCCCAGTGTACCTCCACAGGGCACAGTCTGACCCCACAGGCTCTGGACGCCCCACAGAGGACTCTCTAATCCCTTTGGCCCAATCTCGAGCCTCAAAGAAATCAAAGATTTGCATTTTTTTAAAAATCACAGTGGGCTTATTTACACATCAAAATAGAGCTCATTCCCCTATTAGTCCATTGGCTAGCCTGATGAGATTTTCCCATCAGGAGTGTGCCTCCTCTGTACACTGCAGACCCAGAATCTTAATGGGGGTTCTCTAGCCCAAGTACCATGTGACCCCTGCTCGCTCTAGTCCCTAGCAGCCCCCGGAAAGGTAGCCATATGAAGGGGGAGGGGCTTTAGGTCCTGCTCCTTACTCTGAGACCTTTGGCTTGTGGATCTTTAAAGCTGGGGGTCCCTACTTCACCTCTTGCTGAGAGGGTCATCGTGAGGTATGACAATCACAAGTGAGCGTTTCACAGTGGTGCCGGGGCACTGCAAGTCTTAGGTCCCCATTTTCCGTTGAGGATCTGAGTTCCAGAGTCAGGCACATTTCTATCCAAAGTCGCATGTCTGGTAACAACAGCAGAGACTGCCTGGGTCCTCCTCATCCACCCTCGATGCAGCCAGGAAGTTCTGACTCCTCCCACATATCATGGGTCACACATATCCTCATTAGTGTCCCACATCAAAAGCTCTTCATCTAATTCTCATCATCCCCAAAATGTCTCCTTCTCATTGATTGCCCATAGTATCGAGAATGATAGCTGTTCCAGGCAAGAAGAAGGAAGGTGGTAAACCGGACAATAGTCCAATGCTGTAACCACGGCGCCAGGCGCAGAACAAGAGCCCAAGTGTTGTCCCGTTTGTTGTGGCTACGGCCCACCTCATCCGCTGTCTGCACTGCACGCGTCTACTCCCTCTGTGATGGCCGCAGCACTGTGTTTGCACTATCTCATCATGTGAGGTGGCTTCCCCACTTTAAGATGGTAGGGGTTCAGGCATGCTAGGAAGCTTGCTCAAGGCTGGCCAGCCAGTTAGTAGTTAGCCTGGGATCGGACCCTATGAAGTTTGGCTTCAATGTCCCCAGTGACTTCAGAACAGCGCGATGAAGGATGTTAGCCCCCACAGAACATAGCCAGCCTACTTAGAACTTCTGTGAAAATTAGGTGACTCCTTCTTCTAGGAAGCCATGTAAAGATGAGCAAAGTCAGTTTGGTTCCAGTCCCCATTCACCTCTGAGGCCAGTCAGGCCTGCCCCTCCCCCTGCACCACTTCACAAAACGGGTGCCGGCAGGTGTGCACCCGTGTGTGGACTGCCATGGGACAAAGCCGGTTGGTGCTTCTTAAAATTGCATAGACCCAGCCGGGCGGTGGTGGCGCACGCCTTTAATCCCAGCACTTGGGAGGCAGAGGCAGGCAGATCTCTGTGAGTTCGAGACCAGCCTGGTCTACAAGAGCTAGTTCCAGGACAGGTTCCAAAGCCACAGAGAAACCCTGTCTCGAAAAACCAAAAAAAAAAAAAAAAAAAAAAAATTGCATAGACCCAAAACTGGCCTGGCCCTTAACTGCCATCCAAAATCATTGTCATATCACTACACGCTTTGGAGTGCCATTTACTTATGGGCAACGTATAGCAAAATATGTTCTGCCCACCATCTCAAGGTCAGTGCCCTCAAGGGGTGGTGGGAGATGGCGACACTAGCTACGTGGTCCTGAAAAAGTGACAACCTCTATATCAGTGTCCTTGTCTGTACGGAGAGGGTGATAACTAGTTCCCACTGTGCAGGGTAGTAAGGGTAATGAGCTCCTCACTGGGAGGCTCAACCAAACAGGGATCAGCGCTATTCCAAAGTGCTCTCCTCTACTGAACACACACAGACTTTACTCTCTTCTGACCAGTCTCTACACAGCACAACAGAACAACTATTTAAACAGATGTGGTGGAACATGCCTGTAAGCACAGCACTGGGAAGGAGAAGCAAAAGGATCACAGCAAGCTCACTGCCAGCCTGATCTACATATCCAAAATATCAGGCCAGCAGAACCACATAGGAGAACTCTGAATCAAAGCAAACAAACAAAGTAAAATAAAACAAACATTCCCAAAACTATTCATATGGAATGTGTGTGATATTAAACATTTTAAAAGATAAAGTAAATGGGAGAATGTATATAATTTAGATGCAATTACTATGCCATTTTGTTTGAGACAGGGTCTTATGTAACTCAAACCTTGAAGTGATCAAGTATGGTCTTGAACCCCTTCCTGATTGTACCCAGTGCTGGGATTATAGAAATACATCATTTTATATTTTATATAAACAACTTTTTAACACCTAAGGATTTCAATACCCATGGGGCACTCTGGAAGCAACCTCTCATGGTTACCGAGGGATGACTGTACCTCGTCTTGGAACTTAGTCCTGGAGAATGAGGAAGAAAGTGATGAAGAAAAACAAAAAGGCAGGGCTGGAGAGATAGCTCACAAGTTAAGAGCACTGACTGCTCTTCCAGAGGACCTGAGTTCAATTCCCAGAACCCACATGGTGGCTCACAAACATCTGTAACCTCCTGGCATGCAGGCATACATGCAGGCAGAACACTGTATACAACTGTATACATAATAGATAAATCTTAAAAAAAAAAAAAGAAAGGCAGAATTTTCTCTTCAAGATGAATTTGGTGGTAGGTTGGAGAGATGGCTCAACAGTGAAGAGCACTGCTCTTCCAGAGGACCCAGTTTCAATTCCCAGCACCCACATGGCCGCTCATAACAGTTCACACCTATAGTTCCAGGGGAATCTCGTGTCTTCTTCTGGCCTCCACAGGCAGCAGACTGGTACATGATAGACATGCATGCAGGTAAAATATCCATACATATTAAGTAAACAAATATAATTTTGAAAAGATGGGTTTGGTAGTTCTGTGGTTTTAAAGTCTTATTTGTTTGTCCTCTGTGTGTGTGTGTGTGTGTGTGTGACTGGCTATTGACCCCAAGGCCTCAGGCATGCTAGCGAAGCCCTCCCTCTATCACTACCTACATTTCTCTACTCCTAACGGAGTGTCACTAAGCACACACACCAGGATGCTTCCTGCTGTTCTCCAGATCACCTCATATCTCACTGATCTATGGCCTTTAAGATTTGACTCAGGCCACCTGGTTTGGGGTCTTCCCTGGTCCCTTCCCACTTTCCGAAACCTCACGTCTCCCTACCCCACTGTACTTCCCGCATGCCACTAGTAAAGCCCACTGCTTGTTTATCTCTAGAGTGTGGGCTCCAAGGAGAGCAGGGTGGGGAATTCTGACTATGCTGCTTGCTCAAGTATTTTGTACTTAGAACAGACATAATGAGATGTCAAAAACAATCTAAAGGTTAAAGGTGCACCACAATGATAGGGCACCTCCCTAGCATAGCCTTGGATCCCACCCCGTCCAGAATGATGACAGGGATGTCATAATGGCAGGATTTTGGTAGAATGGCAGAATTTGTGTTGGTGGCACAGGCCTTTAATCTCAGCACTCTGGAGGTTGGGTCCAAAAGAGCATGGATTGAAGTTAGTTTGGACTATATAATGAAACATTTCTAAAACAAGTAAAATTTTTCTTTCTAGAGTGTCTGCTCTCAAAAAAGATGTCATCCTTGGAGCTGGGATGATGACCATACCTTGGCATTTGAGAGATTCAGTTTTCTAGAGGTTTTATATACATCGTCTCATTTAATTATATCCTCATAGCCAGCCACAATAGGCCATAGTAGGTATTTATATCCTCCCAGTTTTACAGAAAAGCAAAGTCAGAGAGGATAAACCTCGTTCAAGGTCACATAGATTCTAAGTAACAGCCAAAATTTGAATCCAGGCTTGGATGACCCCAGATGCTGAATCTTTCTCTCTGCCATACAGCTGGGTCCTGCCCTGAAGAGCCTATAGCAGGCCAGCTGGTTACGTAAACCACCACACAAACTCTCACGTGCTAAGTGTTAACTGTGTCACATCTGACTCCACCCTTTCCCTTGCTCTCAAGTCCAGCAGTCACCAAGTCCGGCTGAAACTGTATGGGAACGACTTGCAAGCCTTCTCAAGTCCTCCTGGCTTCCAAACTACTTCAAGCCCCTGTTAACACTCACGTGGATCAAAGCAATGGACGACACACTATCTACTTGCCTGTAGGTTTACCTCTTCCACTGAGAGTCCGTAGCACTAACGGCAGCCTAGTGTAACTCCTGGGCTGAAAATGGTCTTTGGAAGCTGGGTCTGGTAGTGCATGCCTGTAATCCCAGTACTCAGAAGGACTGCAGAGAGTTCAAGGCCACCCTGGGCTACATTTTGAGACCCTATCTCAAAAACACAAAAGTTAGCTAGAGCAAGATATCTCAAAGGGTTTAGGCAATGCCCCAAACGCCTGCAAATCTGAGTCCCCAGGATCCACACGGTACAAGGGGAGAACCAACTCTTGCAAGCTGCCCCCTGAACTCTATCTACATGTACACTGTGGCATGTGTGCAAATAGAAATAAATGAATATAATTGAAACAATCATGGCTGGGGAGACAGTTCTGTGAATAAGAGTGCTTGAGTTCAAATCCCTAGCACTGATATAAAAAGTTGGAGAATGACCCTGTACCTGTCACAAAGGCACTGGAGGGCAAAGACAGGTTGAGGGCTCACTGGCTGGTCAGCTAGGCAAAATGGCAAATTCTGGGTCAATGTCAGACCTTTCTCAAGCCAATGAGGCAGAGGTCAACAGAGGAAGACAACCAGGTCTTGCCCTGGCCTCCATATGTGCATTCAAGTGCATGAAACACACACACACACACACACTTAATGCCCTTTCCTTGAACTCTTCCCAACATCCCTCCAATCTGTTATGACTGAACTAAAATCCATCATCTCCTTTGCCCTTTCTGACTCACAAGACAAGAACAATCCTCTTCCTGATTAATCAACATCCAGCGCCCCACGGTCAGCACCCACAAAACAAAGCCACAGGTACTCAGAGTCTTACACCCTGGGCTGGGACTCTTGAGAGGACAGTCTATGAACACAGGTCTTCAAAAATAGACTGGTAAAGGGCTGGAGAGAGAGCTCAGCAGTTAAGAACACTTGTTCTTTGAAGAGGACCCAGGTTCAAATCCCAGCATCCATATGGTGGCTCACAACCATCCATAACTACAGCTGCAGAAGATCCAACCAACACTATCTTCTGACATCCGAAGGTACCAGGCACACATGTGGTGTACACACAAAATATTCAAACACGTAAAATAAATAAAAAACAACTTATAAAAATAAAAAAAATGTATTGGTAAGCCAGGTGTTATGACTCAAGCCTGTAATCCCAGTATTCAAGAAGATTGCCAAAAATTAGAGGCTAGTTTTGGCTAAAGCGTATACGACCCTATCTCAGGAAAAAAAAAAGAGAAATACTCTACACAAACTGGTGTGTGCGCAGGCACGAGCATGCTGAGTGATCCAGGAAGCACAGAGGACAGGAGTCAAGAGACAAGATCTGGAGCCTCATGGCCTCTCACTGCCCAGGTGACTCAAGGAAAGTACTTAACTTCTCTGGGTTTCAGCGAGGCAGTCAGGGTGCCAGAGTGAGGAACGGATGAGCGATGGTACATAAAAGCCTGGGACCAGTGCCTGCACAGTTAGGGCAAGCCAACTGTTTATGGCTACTGTTACCAGTGAAGCTGGGAGCAGGGGATTCTCTGCAGCAGCAGGGCTGATGGGGCTGACACAGGAATAGTTTCTACTCTGTTGCTATATATCGGGTCTATTTTCCATATGCTGCGGGAAGGTTTGTAGGGCAGGTCATTAGTCCCATCGTGTAGATGTGGAACAGGACACTCAGAATGAACCCGTGAGGAAGTTGTAGAGGTCCAGGACACTTCAGTTCCAGTGTAGGGCTCCTGTTTGACACTTGTCCTACAGGCCTCACGGGCAGCCAGCCCCATCACCTGTCACAGAGGATGTGGCTTTAAAGCCCTCCACTCCCCTACTGTAGACACAGTGCACAGTGTTGTACATAAATGGAGCGAGTATACAAGTGCATCTCCCACCTGCACAGGACCAGGCCCCAGAGGTTAGGGAAACCTGTTCCAAACAATCTGCTTAGCAAGCAAATTCTCTCCAAAGCCCTTCCACTGTCACAGAGCAGGGCCCCACGTGCGTCACAGATACCCGCAAGGGGGTAGAGAGAGGGAGAGGGCAGATCAGGCGCAGGAGACTAAAACCTTCATGATCCTTTTTTCCATTTTAGTGACAAAAGTCACACCCGGCCTTTACATAAACATGGCCAAGGAGCCACTCTGTCTAAACTCACTTCCCTTGTAGGCGCCAGGACTTTCCTCTCTATGGCCCTGGCATGCTGGGTGAGGGGCAAACACACAGACCATACAAAAGAAGAACAGTGCCACCCAACAACACCCATGCCTACTGCTCTTGCTTTGGCTAACCTTTATCTCCCAACCTTCCCATAACATCTCCTGGGCAGCCTTTCACCCGTCACTGAAGCACACAGAAGGAGGGCACGCACTCGAAGCTTTCCACTGGTCTCCTGGGTCTGAGGCCCACATTGCCCTTGTCACGCCACCTCCTCCCAGCTCGACTCCCAGCCCAACAGCCCAGACAGGCTCCCACAAACAACGTCACAAAGAATCCCGTGGAGAATGTTGCAAACACACAACCTTCCCCTTGCTTGGCCACCCATCATCCCATAAACACATCTTGCATGTCCCACCCGGAGTCCCTCGCACCGGTGCCAGTGGACCACAGGCTTCAGTTTCTCATGCTCCTGCCGATGAGTAGACCTGACTTCCAGACATGCAGCCCCCATGGAACTTGCCCATCACAAACACACAAATGGACCACGCCTCAGTAGGACTACAGAAATGGAACTTGGGAATGATGCCTTCTGATTCAAAGGTACACAACTGCACTCTTCAAATGGGTACATACACCCTGCATTCTGGTGTCCCCCATAACACGCACGCAGGCACGGACACACACACACACTACATGCAGCTATATAGAAAACAAACATTCATAAACATTCATATGTGCAACACAAGACTTATGTAAAAGAAAACACATGCTGGCAAAAGTACACACACAACCCCAAACCACACTCAAGCTATCTGTCACCTAAAGCTACAGGGCCAAATCTTGTAATTCTGGACCAATGAGTACCCCTCCTGGCTTTCTATCTCTGTGTATCAGGGAGGGCCCTAACAGACCCCGCGGTGTCAGACTAGCAAACGGTGGTGCCCAGGAGGAGCAGTTTACCTTGCCCCACGGCACTGTAGGAGGCACAACCTCCAAGACTCACAGTAACAACACGGCCCCGACGGCGCGGCGGTTCCGGGCCCCTGCTCGCACTGCGCACCCTGCACACCCCAACTCTGGGGCGCCCAGAGGGCCACCCCTCCCCCTCGGGCCACCCCTCCCCCTCTCTGCCTGGCTCCTACGCCATCGCTCATCCAGAAGCTTGCAGCGCTTGCCCGGGATCACACCCGCCCCACCCCACCCCCAACCTGCCCCACAGAGGGAGGGGGACATTGGGCTGCAGAATTTAACCCTTCCTAAGTGGAGTGATTGTGACCCTCTCCATGGCCTCAGGAGACCAAGGCCCCCAGCCGCGGCTCGCTGGACGCCATACCCGGGCGCCCTTAAGTCGCTCCCCAGCGCCGTGCGCGCCCGGGGGCGGGGCCTATTCCAGCCCCCGACCCCTGCTCCCCTGTATCAACCTGGAAGGGGAGCGGTTGCGGGGCGCGGCCCGGGCCCCCGCAGCGCCGGGCAGCGGAGAGAGGGGGCCAAGGTAGTTGGCTCCCGTCCGCCCTAACCCTGCCCGGTCCGCCCCGGGGCCAACCTGACTGCGATGGCGCCGCGTCCGCCAGGCCGGGCTCATCACCGTGGCCGCCCCCGGCCACTCGGGTTTCGCCCTCCTCCAGCTCCGGCTCCAGCTCCTGCCCCGGCCCCCCCAGCGCCCGGCCCCGGCCCAGCCCCGCCGCCGCCGCCGCCACTGACATCATCGGCTCCCCCCCTCGCCCCGGTCCTCCCCCCCCACCCCCACCCCCGGAAACAGTCCCCCCCCCAGCGCCGCTGCTGCTGCCGAGAGGAAGCCAGCGCCGCGCAGCCGACACCGACCCTGGGCTCTGGTGTCCGATGGCCTTGGCCCGGTGGATCCCATACAGGGAAACAAACGACGCTGGGTGGACACCTTGCCGGGGCGGTGACCGGCCTGTACTGCCCTCGACCACTCACTCCCTGGGAAGGGACTCACCCCCACGCCCGCCCTTCCCTCTGAACATTCTTCACTCAGGGGTGCACATTGCCTAGAGCTTGCTGCGTGTGCACATTTGCTCACCACAGACACGCACACCATACACGTTCTCCCGGGTTGCAAACATACAACACGGTAGACTCACAATTGGGCCCAATGGAACCTATAGACCCAGAGTCAGCATCCTCAGAGGACAATAGCCCTGGGGCACCCCTTTAGGAATGCCTACGGACTTTCATCAGACCCACAGGCAAGGAAGGCCCTAATGTGGCATAATGGGGGCCTTACATGAAAAGCTTGGAATTTGATCTTAACCAGTGGAAATACCCACTTCTGGGTCCTTGCATATAAACGCAGGTCTTGGTGTTGGGTCTCCTGCACTAGCTGCACAGCATAAGAAACGTAAGAAGCATAATAAAACACTCCACACAAGAAACATATTCCTGAACTGTCAACGGGACAATCCTACCGATTCCTCCCTGGTGTCGCAAAATTTAAAACTCTGGAGAGGTCTGGCATGATGCTTTAGCTTCCAGGTGCTTGGGCTGTCCCCATTCCAAGTCTCTGAAGCGCTCTGCTACTAGGAGGCCAACCTGGTTTAAGCAGCAAGTTCCGGGTCAGCCAGGGCTACGTAATGAGAGCCCCATCTCAAAAAAAAAAAAAAAAAAAAAAATCCAACCCCACCCTAAACAAAAACAAAAAACCATCAGGAGACAGAGGCACAAACTCTCAGAATTCTCCCTGTGGAACATGGTGGCTCAGGTATTAAGGTAGCAGAGACAGGACGATCACTGCAAGCTCAAGGTGTAACAAATCCCAAGTCCCTCAGACCTATACAAGCTGTACAGCAACCCTTTCTCTAAACAACAGCAGCAACGAAACAAACAAACCCACCTCAACACTCCTTCAAACATTTGTGAAGCTAAGCTTGGTGCCCCATGCCTATAATCCCAAGCACTCTGGGAGAGGATAGCATGGTGAGACCAGATTTCAAGGCCAGATTCCACAGTAGTGAGTTTGAGACCAGCCTGGGCAAGACCTTGGATCAAAAAAGCAGGAACTGAGGGTTAGAGAAATTGCTCAGTGGTTAAGAGAGGGTAGTGCTCTTGCAGACGATCCAAGAGTTTGAGTCCCAACATCTAAGTCAGGCCATTCATACTGTCCTGTAACTCCAGCTCCAGGGGATAGGATATCTCTGGCCTCTGCAGGCACCTGCATTCATGCACATCCTGTTACACTGCTGCACTCACACACAGTTAAAAATAAAATACAGCTTAGGTCTGGAGAGATGGTTCACACTGTGCACTCACATGCACGCACCCACACAGGCTCTTTTTCTTTCTTCCCTTTTCCTCCCCTCCCCCAAGGTCTCACTGTGTAGCTATGGCTGGCCTGGAATTCATTCTATCACTCTGTAGATCAGGTTGGCCTGAAACTCACAAAGCTCTTCTGCTCCCAAAATGCTGAGATTTGAGGTATGGGCCATCACGCCTGCCCACACACTAACTTTTTTCAAAAAAGAAACCGAGACTATAAAGATGGTTCAGTGGTTAAGAGCACTGACTGCTTGTCCAGGTCCAATTCTCAGAATTCACATGGCGGCTTACAAACATCTGTAATTCATTTCAAGGGATATGGCCCCCTTTTCTGACCTCCAAGGGCACCAAACACACATATGGTACACAGACATACATGTGGGCAAAACACCCACGCACACAAAATAAAACTAAAAAAATAGGCATAAATGCCGGGCGGTGGTGGTGCATGCCTTTAGTCCCAGCACTCCTGAGACAGAGGCAGGCGAATCTTTGTTAGTTCAAGGCCAGTCTGGTCTACAGAATGAGTTCTATGATAGCCAAAGCTACACAGAGAAACCTGTCTCTAAAAACCAATAATAATAATAATAATAAAATAAAGAAACAAGAGAGAGCTGAGGAGATAGATAGCTCACCTGATAAACTGCTATCAAACAAACATGAAATGAAGACCTGGACTCAAGAAAAAAGCTGGGAAGATGGCTCGGAGTTTAAATCTATAAGCCCCACATAAAGCCAGACATAGTATTGGCTTTTCTAAACCCAGCTCCCCTCCAATGTTGAGATGGAAGGCAGAGTTGGTAGGATCCCCAGGAGCTCTCAGGCCAGCAATTCTGACATTTGCTGAAGCACACAGCAAGACTCAGACTAGGCAGAAGGTAAGGACAGACACCTGAGCTGTTCTCTGACCTCTGCACACTCACCAGAACGAGAGAGAGAGAGAGAGAAGCCAAGCATGCAATGCTCAAAATCATGAAGTGGGGGAGATGGAGGCACATGGATCCCTGGGTTTTTTTGTCCAGTCAGCCTAATCTACTAGGCAAGTTTTGGTCAACGAAGAGACCCTGTTTTTTTAAAAAAATTGAGAGGTAGACAGAACCTGAAGAAAAATACCCAATGTCACCCTCTATGTGTCATGTATGGACATGAACACACAAACACGTACAGAAACAACAACAAAAAAACAACCTTTATGAGGCAAAACATTAACCAAAAGCAGTTTTATTACAGAACTGAGAGAGAGAGGGAGAGAGAGGGAGAAGGAAGGAAGGCAAGAGAGAATGAGAATGAACCCGGAGTCATAGCAACAAGGATAGAAAACAAGCCTGGGGACAGTGGTGTACACCTGTGATCTGCCCGGACAACACAGCAAATTCCAGAACAGCCTGACCTACAGAAAGAGCTTGTCTCGTTCCCCCTTACCCCGCAAACTCACACCAAACCAAAACCACAAACCAACGCACAAAATAAACAGTAACAACAGACCAGAGTTGGAATTTATGAGAAAACAGTCCCTCCCCACCCCCTCAGGAAGGTTCCAGGGAAGAACCTTACCCCCACTCCAGCCAAGTCACAATGGCTGGAGCTCTGAAGGGGACCCCAGGAGGAGAGGAGGAAGTCCGAAAAGAGACGGTGAGTATCAGGACAAAGAGGCAACGGTCAGCATCCTCCTCTAAACTTCCCAGTGGTCCTGGAGACGCCTACAAGTGAAATTCATGATATACCCAGAAGTCCCGGGAGCCTGTGACATCATATGGATACATAACATTTGCAGCTAACACCCTTTCCTCAAACGAACAGAGTATCCCTGGGTCCTCTGTTTTCTCCCAGAGAGACAGGATGTTGCAAGACTTCCCCCCCTGCTTCCTGATTTAGATGCTCAAGGCCCACATCATACCACCTCGTCCATCCTTAGGCCCTTTCTAGCTCCCATGAGCTCCTCTATCCCGAAGGGTCCACAATCTCAACCTGGCACTCACCTTACCCCAAGTTGCCCAGGCTGTGGTTGCCCTCAAGTCCAAGCTCCTTTCTTCCTAACAGGATGCCAGCCATCCCTATTTCAACTTACCTGACTTCACCCAGCCATCACCGCCCTCCACTCCAGTCAGCTTCCTCTCGAACTCTCACCATCGCTGCGGGCCCTCTGATGCCACCAAGGGCCTGTTTGTGGCCCTGCTGGGTGGAGGCCTGTCTGCTGGCTTCGTGGGCCCGTTCTCCCGTATGGCTTACCAGACCTCCCACTTGCCCTCGTTGGAGCTACTCATCTTTCGATGCCTCTTCCACCTCCCCATTGCCTTGTTACTTAAGTTTCGTGGTGATCCGCTGCTAGGACCGCCTGACGTCCGGGTTCGGGCCTTCCTTCACGCCATGCTCAACGTTCTCAGCATCGGATGTGCTTACAGTGCGGTGCAGGTGGTGCCTGCCGGCAATGCAGTCACTGTTCGCAAAGGCTCTTCCACCGTGTGCTCTGCCCTCCTAGCACTCTGCCTGGAGAGCCAAGGTCTCAGTGGCTACGCCTGGTGTGGCCTGTTCGGCAGCACCCTCGGACTAATCATCATTGTGGGACCTGGACTAGGCACATTGCAAGAGGGGACTACAGGCCTCTACACAGCCCTGGGCTACGTACTGGCTTTCCTGGGAGGTCTGGCACTGTCACTGGGGCTACAGGTTTACCGCTCTCTACACTTCCCCTCCTGCCTACCAACAGTGGCCTTCCTATTCGGCCTGGTGGGGCTAATGGTCTCCGTACCAGGCCTCTTTGTGCTGCAGACACCTGTGCTACCCCAAGACCCTCTGAGCTGGAGCTGCGTGGTGGCAGTGGGGCTCCTTGCGTTGGTTTCCTTTGTGTGTGTGAGCTATGCAGTCACCAAGGCCCACCCTGCCCTGGTATGTGCTGTCCTGCACTCTGAGGTGGTGGTGGCCCTGATGTTACAGTACTATGTGCTCTATGAGACCGTGACACCTTCTGACATCATGGGAGCGGGGGTTGTGCTGGGCAGCATTGCCATCATCACTGTCCAGAATCTCAGCTGTGAGAAGGACAGCTGTGAGAAGGACGGGCAGATGGAGGAGTGAAATCAGACTTGAGAGCCTGGGGGAGGGTGGGACAGGGGCAAATAGAAGGAGAGACCGGAATAAAAATCATGGAAGAACAAACGTCTCCAAAAGAATTGGTGTGGAGCCAGGGAGATGGCTCAGCAGGCACAGGCTAGGGCTAGGAAGCCTGACAAGTCGCTCGTGGGAGAGGAAGAGAGCCGACTTCTACAAATGATTCTTTCCACAGGCGCGCTGTGGTATGCTCACACACAATAAAAATGTAAAAACAAACAAAACCCGAAAGGGATGCCCTGGCATTCAAGGGTAACTTGGGACTCGATGGAGAGGGAACACCTGAGGTACAGGAAACCAGCAGGGCATGGAATTTAGGCTGGGGTCAAGGGATAAGGACATAGTTAAGCAGTGAGGTCTCAGATCCAAGGGACGACTGGTAGTGGTCTATGGTGAATAATCCCACAAACAGGAAAGAGCGTTAGGAATGAAGTGCGCAGGTTGTCAGGCAAACAGCCAGCTACGGCTCTGGGGCTGTGGGGGAGGGGAGGGTTCCTTTTCCCTTGGGCTCCCTGTCCGGGTGGTGACGTAACACTGACATCAAACGTGGATCACTGTGGCCGTGCAGTTGGTATCGTCTCTGCACTGGAGAGAGTGGAAACACGCCCTTATTGGAGACTCCTTGAGACCATCAGCCGCCTCCTTATTTCTGAAAGGAGGAGAATTTCCTAAAAACTCATATTCCTTTTTGACCTCAAATTCCCCAGGATTTTCGTTTTCTGCCCCGCCACTAATCTGCTTTTCTCGGACAGACGCGGTCGCGTGATCTGCGGCTCTCGGGTAGCAGCCATCCTTACTTCCAGAACAGGCCTTTAGCTTTCCAGCTGGAGATCCGAGGCCAGGGCTCCGTGCAGCTCTCCATTAGAGGACAGGAGGTGTCACCCCACCCCGGGAGGCCTTACGACAAGTATCAGCTTCCAATCGCTGGGACTCGCCATCTTGTTTGTCTTGTGCATAATCCAGCGAAAAACTGAATATTCATGACCGAGGGCCAGCCCGTCCCTCCCTCTCTCCCCGGAACACACTCCGGAGGCCTCGACTGGCCCCGCCTTCAGTGCCGACGCGTCGAGCAAACCATTTCCCAGGTGTGTGGGGGGCGACATTAATGAGGCACTTCGGATGCAAAGGAGCCTGTACTCCAAAGTCGAGTAAAGGTGGCCTACTTTGTCCTCGAGTCTGCGAGCCCTAAGCTTGAGTGCCCGGGAAATCGGCGGGGAGGGAGGCGACAGGATCGGAAAAATTCTCCTCCTCCTGTCACGTCAAAAGAACACCCAACCAGGGAGCCCGAGCCCGAGGGTCAACAACTCCGGCGCGCGCGCTCCGTGCAGGCCGGTGCGGGCGGCCCCGTAGCGCAAGGGAGGGCGGGAAAGGAAGGGGCGGGACACAGGGGCGAGTCTATAAAAGGCGTCATTCAGCCAGTTCTCTCCTCAGAAGCGCCGAGAGCGCGGCCGGGACGGTTGGAGAAGAAGGTGGCTCCCGGAAGGGGAGCGACAAACTGCTGTAACCTCTGCCGTTCAGGATCCCGGTTCTTATTTATTCGTTACCCCTTTTCTTCTTTCTCCTTCCCAAAACCTCCTCCTCTCCTCCCTTCTTTTGTTTCCTTTTTGGGAGCCGACAACTCTCCGGAAAGGGAGAAAAGGCTTTCTTTCTGCCCTTCTCGTTTCCCCGCCTCCTCCCCTCCCCCTCCTTTCCCTCCCCCGGCCTTTTCCTCCCTACTCCGGGAGATCTTTCCCGGTGGCCGCCCGGACGGGGTCTGAGCGCTTAGGCGGCGGTGGCGCAGGCTTTTTGTAGCGAGATTTGCGCCTGCGCAGCGCGACTGCCTCGCCATGCACGGGGGTGGCCCCCCCTCCGGGGACAGCGCATGCCCGCTGCGCACCATCAAGAGAGTGCAGTTCGGAGTCCTGAGTCCAGATGAGTTGGTAAGTTGTTCTGCCCTTCCCTTTCTCGTGCCTCCGGGTGAGCCTGGGAGGATGGGCCAGTGACGCTAATGCCTTGTGGGGTCCAACCTCAGGTTCCCAAAATTAGCCAGGATTTAAACAATTTAGTGCAATCTCTGTGATGGGTGTTTGGCTGGACAGAGAAAATGATTTCGTACTTTAGAATTGCCGCGTTTTAACGAGAAAAGAGTCCAGGATCGGGTAGTTGAAAGTTTGGAGCCGGGCTGTGGTGGCTCACGCCTTTAATCCCAGCACTCAGGAGCAGAGGCAGGTGGATCTCTGTGAGTTCGAGGCCAGCCTGGTCTACCAGAGCTAGTTCCAGGACAGGCTCCAAAGCTACAGAGAAACTCTGTCTCGAAAAACAAAAAGAAAAAAAGTTTGGATAGAAAGTGGATTCTCAAGTTGTATTTCTTACCTCTTCCACAAATATTGAGCACTCTGGTCTGTGACAGTCCCCAGGCACTGGAACACACAGCTGAACATATGACAAGGACCCTATCTTCTAGAACATTTTCTGTGGGAAAACAACAGAGAAGACAAAATAAGAATTAAAAGAATGACCAAAAATAGTTAAGTGCCTAGAATAAAGTGAAACAAGGAAGTTCTGTAAAAAGTCACTGAAATTGAATGGTGTCAGAAAAGGTGACATTACCACAGTAGTGAAGAGTGTCTTATCATTGAAGCCATGGGTTCAGGGGGAAGGGCTTATTCTTAGGTAGAAGAAACGAATGTTATGGAACTGAGGGAGAAATAAAATTGTATCCTAGAGACTGAAAAGCCAGTGTTGGGGCAAGGGTTAGTGGATGAGAAGCGTGTTTCAAAGCATGCTGAAGAAGCTTGGGATATTTTAAAGTATGCTAGAGTCAGAATTTCTATTCCAGTAGTTGTGTACAGAGCTGATGGGAAGCAGATGAAGATAGACATAACCGTGTCCATAGAGGGGATAGCTGCTTTTGCAGACGTGAGCTTCTTCCTGCTGAACAACTAACAGGAGAGAATAGAATTAAATGGTTGTGTTGGGGAAAGGGCTCAACTATGACAGAACTAACAAAAACAAGAAAAAAAAAAACCTGCATTGGCTTTTGGAACACCCAGACCACAGAGTAAATTCCAAGTCAATATTTAAGCAAAGTAATAAGACATCTGTTAAGAGTTTAAAAACAGACAAAACTGGAAAACAATTTGCAATGTGATGGGCAGGATTTGATTTCTCCGTTTTTCCTGGAGCTCAGAGTCAGCCTTTCTTGTCATGCTAGGCCAGTGCTCTGACCATTTAGCTACATGTGTCCCCAGCTCTTGCTGTTCAGTCCGGCCGCCTTGGCAAGGTGGTTCTCCTGCATTAGCTTTCTGGGTACTCAGAGGATAGGCGTACGCCACCATACCTGGTTTGGGTAGGTTTTTCCCCACAATTAAAAAAAAAATTTACAGCACTCGGGAGGCAGAGGCAGGCGGATCTCTGTGAGTTCGAGACCAGCCTGGTCTACAGAGCTAGTTCCAGGACAGGCTCCAAAGCCACAGAGAAACCCTGTCTCGAAAAACCAAAAAAAAAAAAAAAAAAAAAAAAAAAAATTTAGACTGGGTGAAAAAAATGTCTTGAGCAGTTAGGAGTGCTTGTTTGTTTGTTGCTCTTGTAGGAGGACCCCACTAGTGGCTCACAAGCGCTTGTAACTCTAGTTGTAGCGGATCTCATACCTTCTTCTAATCTGTGGGCACTGTATGCACTTCATATGCAGGCAAAACGCTAATACAGATACAATTTTTTTAAAAATAATTTTTGTTATTTTCTTTTTTGAGACAGAGTTTCTCTGTAGCTTTGGAACACATCCTGGTACTAGCTCTTGTAGTCCAGGCTGGCTTCGAACTCAGAGATCCACTTACCTCTGCCTCCCGAATGCTGGGATTAAAGGTGTGCGTTTACCTTTACTACCGTACCTACCCATTGACCACTGATCTGCAGAAGCCCTACCTCAGTCTTCCCGAAGTTGTTGAACAAGCTAGTGAGATCTTTTCATCATGTCCCTTAGTGGAGTTTTTTCAGCAGGATCCAGACTCCTAGTCTGACCTTTAGATTATGTCCCTGCTTGCTTCTCTATCTTCTTACCAGTCTCCTGGTAAAGATTAAATTTTTAGGAATATTTTTTAGATTTGTTTATGTTCTGTGTATGAATGTTTGCCAGCATGCATACATGTACACCATTTGTGTACCTGGTGCCTGGGAGAGTCAGAGAGGACATTGGATCTCTGGGAACTGGAGCTATCATGTGGGTGCTGGGAACCAAACCTGGGTCCTCTGCAAGAGTAACAAGTGCTCTTAGCCACTCTGCCTTCTCTCTAGTCCCTTTCCTTTCCTTTTGTCACTTGACCTGCTTAACACTGCAAGCTTATTGCTTCAGGGGCTGTTTAACCATTATCTCTGCTGCTTGAAATAACGTTGTCCAGCCCTCTTACATGCCTTGTTCTTCATGTCAGTATGTTCTGTGTTTCGATGTCTACCCTGACTATTTAAATAGCATCCTTCATTCTGTAACCCTTACACTGTTTTACTTTAATAGACTGTCACTCTTGGAAGATTTTTTTTTTAACTTCTTGTTCACTGTTGAATGTTGTTACCCAGCATTTTCAGTAGTTCCTGCTGCTGACTGGCATGTCATTAAAATTATCTGGGTAAAAAAGTGAATAGTTGCCAGGCGGTGGTGGCGCATGCCTTTAATCCCAGCACTCGGGAGGCAGAGGCAGGTGCATCTCTGTGAGTTTGAGGCCAGCCTGGTCTACAAGAGCTAGTTCCAGGACAGGAACCAAAAGCTACGGAGAAACCCTGTCTCAAAAAAAAAAAAAAAAAAGGGCTGGAGAGATGGCTCAGCGGTTAAGAACATGGACTGTTCTTCCGGAGGTCCTGAGTTCAATTCCCAGCAACCACGTGGTGGCTCACAGCCATCTGTAATGAGATCTGGTGCCCTCTTCTGGGGTGCAGGTATGCACACAGGCAGAACACTGTATACATAATAAATAAATAAATAAATCTATTTTAAAAAAAAAGTGAATAGTTGTACAGATTACATTTCAAAGGATTATTTATTTTAACATTTGAAAATGACAGTTGTAAGTCATATAAATATTTACTAAAAGGAACCCTTCTTGAATAACTTAGGTCCTATCTTTATAATAGAGCAAGAGTATCCTAATAGGCTAAATCCGGTGTCCCTAAACTGCTGTCACATTTGAGGCGCTGTAGCAAAGTCATAGGGCATAGGGAATTGTTCTGCCCTTGGAGAGAAGAATAGGTGCTCTGTGAACTGTTAATTGCACACGGTTCAGTTTCAACATTAGGTGGCGCTGGATCCCTTTGAATGACATCATATCTTTGTGAAGCCAAATTGTTTTTTGTTTGGTTTAGCTTTTTTGTTTGTAATTTTATTTAATTATATGTGCATATGTCAGCATAGGGCTGTGTGTATACTAGTGCAGGTGCTCAGAGGTCAGAGCTGTCAGATCCCCTGAAGTTGTATTCAAGTCTTTTGCCAAAAAAGAAAGAAAAAGACTTGTTGTGTGTTTGTATATGCCGTGTTAATGTGGGGTGCCTGGAGAGGCCAGAAATGGTGGTGGATGCTCTGCAGCTGCTGTTAGAAGTGGTTGTGCACCAGCAGACGTAGGTACTGGGAATCCAGCTCCAGTCATCTGGAGTCATATTTTATGGGTTTGGTTTTGTGTTTTCAAGGCAGGGTTTCTCTGTGTAACAGTCCTGGCTGTCCTGCAACTTGGTTTGTAGACCAGGCTGGCCTCGAACTCATGGAGAGCCCACCTGCCTCTGCCTCCTGAGTGCTGGGATTAGAGATGTGCTCTGCCACACCTTGGCTCTCTAATATGTGTTCTTTTTTTTTTTTTTTTTTTTTTTTTGGTTTTTTTTTTTTTTTTTTTTTGGTTTTTTCGAGACAGGGTTTCTCTGTGGTTTTGGAGCCTGTCCTGGAACTAGCTCTTGTAGACCAGGCTGGTCTCGAACTCACATAGATCCGCCTGCCTCTGCCTCCCGAGTGCTGGGATTAAAGGCGTGCGCCACCACCGCCCGGCCTCTAATATGTGTTCTTAAACACTGAGTCATCTCTCCAGCTCCAGTTTTTTTGTTTTTGAGACAGTGTTTGGATCTGAGTGCTGGGAGTACAGGCATATGCCACTGTGCCTATACCACAAAACTGCAATTTTAGCAGGTACTAAGGACTAGCAGATTTGGAGCAAGAAATAAGGGTGGTGTTTGCTTATCTGATCCCAAGAATTGAGAAGTTCTAAGTACCTAAGAGTTGTGGTATGTAAGAAATTTTGGTTATTTAGGGAAAAATAAAATAAAACTATTCTTCGTTATTTTATTAAACAAAGTTTAGATTTCTTTCCTTAATGGATGGTTCTTTTTTGGTGGTGGTATGAACAGATATGTGAAAAGTTACTTACCGGTAAGCAAGATGCGCCCTCCTGTTTATTTTTCCTTTGGAGACTTGGTCTCACAATGTGGTCCTGGCTGATCTAGAACTCATTACATAACCAATAACCCAGGCTTGCCTCGGACTTTCGTCTTCCTGAACACTACGATAACAAGGAATGAACCATTATGCTTGGCCTTTTACCTCTTTTTAAAAGATATAGCACTTGGGCCTGGGGAGATGACTCAGATGGTAAGAACTTGGGTTTCGGTTCCTAATAACCATAAAAACCAGGAATAGAAGGTGTGCAGGTCTCTGAGTTCAAGGGGAACCAGGGCTACTTAGGTACTTTTTTTTTTTTTTTTTTTGAGGGCCTGTTTCAAAAAAAAAAGCGATTATCATTGATTTATCATAATAAGGGAGAGTGGGATGATGTTTTTAGGACTAGAAAATGCTGGGTTTTATTTCTACTGACTACTTGAAACCGAAGGCTTGGGTAAATAGCTTCATGCAGTATAAAGTTTCTAGTATCTAAGAGATAAGAATTCGTTCCTAGGAGGTCAGTGGTTAGTATTAAAGAAACAAGTTTTGTCTATATCTCAGTGTTAACACTCAATGAAGCTTTTATTAAATTGAGCTTTATACCTCAATTTATGGTGGACCAAAGCTTGACTAATTTGAAAGTCTGATCTTGATTGTGTCAGAAGACACTCAAGATTGTGTTGACCACCATAGCTACTTTCAACCAGGAATATAATGCGGCCTTGTGACAGAGTGCTTGCCTAGCATGCTCGCAGCCCTGGGTTTGACCCCAGGACTACATCCTCCCCATACATACATAGGGACAGAAAAAAGACCTTAGCTTCTGAGCTCCCCTAGATCTCTCACTAAATTGGCTCCATCTTTCTTGGGACTTGAGCTCTTCATTTCTGTTCTGTCAGCCTGTACAATAATATCTGGTTGTCCTTGCATACATCTAGACTTCCACCTGGATATGGAAGTGTTCAGGCAATTTAGGCCCTTGGGGAGGAGGAATAAGTAGCATACATAGGGATTAAAGAGGGGACTCAATCTCCAAGAGCCTCGTTCCTCCTTAGGAGCTGACTTTAAGAGTTCGCGAACATATCTTGATAGCACACCTAGGCAGGTGCAGAGAGGTTTTGCCCGGGCCTCGGATAATCACTGGTCTGATTTCAGCTTGGGAGAAGAAAAAGACATTATTTTGGGTTTGGACACCTCACTTACCTTTTGAAGCATCTTACATCTCTTTTTTATGTTACCTCCTGTGGATGTCACAGTGAGATATGTGACACAGAGATGTCTGGGATTCAAGTGCTAGCTAGAGGCAGGTGAACTGGGCTTGGTGATGCATGTGTAATCCTAGTTTTTGGAAGAAAGAAGGGAGGATCTTGAGTTTGAGGCTAGCATGAGCTACATAGCAATAGAGCCAAGACTCATACTCTGTCAGGAACACGTGTCAACTTACCCTCTCCACCCCTCGTGCACACACAGTGACTGGACATGCTTTGGGGATATGGGACTCAAGTTTAGTATTTCAGAGTTTTAACTATGCTGACATTACCATTCCTTTCTTCCTTTCTTTCTTTCATTCATTCATTCATTCATTTATTATATATACAGTGTTATGCCTGCATGTATGCCTGCAGGTCAGAAGAGGGCACCAGATCTCATTATGGATGGTTGTGAGCTACCATGTGGTTGTTGGGAATTGAACTCAGGATTTCTGGAGCCAGTGCTCTTAACCTTTGAGCCCCTGACATTCCCATTTCATACTGGGTTAAAGGAGTGGTATGGGATTTTCTTAGGCTTTAGTGCATAACTCTGTAACTCTGCAAACTAGGACTCGTACTTAGTTGGTGCTGGCTTTTCTTTTGTGCAGAAACGGATGTCTGTGACAGAGGGTGGCATCAAATACCCAGAGACAACCGAGGGAGGTCGCCCCAAGCTTGGGGGACTAATGGATCCACGGCAGGGAGTTATTGAGCGAACTGGCCGCTGCCAAACATGTGCAGGTAAGTGCTGGGGTCAGAGGAATCCACAATGGGACAGTTTTAGATCCTTAAAGCCAGGAATGGGTGACTACCTAAAAGTCTAGTCTCTTGAGGTCATTGGGAACTTTTAAGAAAGTGCTCGGTATGTTTTTCCACAGGTAACATGACTGAGTGTCCTGGCCACTTTGGCCACATCGAACTGGCCAAGCCTGTGTTTCATGTGGGTTTCCTGGTGAAGACAATGAAGGTTTTACGCTGTGTCTGCTTCTTCTGCTCCAAACTGCTCGTGGATTCCGTGAGTAGGGCATGATCCCTAGTCTAGGAGGGCAGTTGCTAGCTGGGGCAGGGGGCAGCTCCGATTGACCCTGCTCTATTCTTTCCCCAGAACAACCCAAAGATTAAGGACATCCTGGCCAAATCTAAGGGGCAGCCCAAGAAACGGCTTACACACGTCTATGACCTTTGCAAGGGCAAAAACATCTGTGAAGGTGGAGAAGAAATGGACAACAAGTTTGGTGTGGAGCAGCCTGAGGGGGATGAGGATCTGACCAAAGAGAAGGTGACAGGGACTGGCTGACTGGGGAAGCTGTTGTGAGAGAAAGACACGTGCAGTAGAGTCACGTGGAGGGCTTTTTATTGGGGGAAAATGGGAGAGGGGAGACCGGCCTCTGGGGACGGGAGCGGCAGAAGAGAAAAGAGGCAGAGAGAGTAAGAGACACAGAAGGGGGGCAGGTCCACCTTTTGAAAGGGAACATAGTGAATGTGCACAGGAGGTGCTCTTAGTGGCTGCAGCTGAGGGCATATCCTGTCAGGACCCTAAGGGCAGGCCAGTACAGATGCCTGAATACTAGCAAAAGTAGCTGTAGCAAACAGGGTGAAATGACACAGAACTGTGGGATGTACTGGCCTAGTGTAGCAGGAGTGGCCCAGTCCTAGGTTCTGATGGATCTTCTTTGGAAGGGCCATGGTGGCTGCGGGCGGTACCAGCCACGGATCCGGCGCTCTGGCCTGGAGCTGTATGCTGAATGGAAACACGTTAATGAAGACTCTCAGGAGAAGAAGATCTTGCTGAGTCCAGAGCGAGTCCATGAAATCTTCAAGCGCATCTCAGACGAGGAGTGTTTTGTTCTGGGCATGGAGCCTCGCTACGCCCGGCCTGAGTGGATGATTGTCACGGTGTTGCCTGTGCCTCCTCTCTCTGTGCGTCCTGCTGTGGTGATGCAGGGTTCTGCCCGCAACCAGGTCAGCTGTTCTTAGGACTGCATCGTGGGTGCATGGCTAGGTATCTGGGGAAGGAACATGTGACTAGAAGATGGTTTCAGATACACCTGTGGCATAGCATGTGTAAAGGGCCAGGTGGACCAATCTAAGTTTGAAAATATTTTGCCACTTGATAGCTGTGTGACCTTTAAAGTTGCCCTTTCATGATCGCCCAGGGTATTGTAAGGGGAGTCACGCTGTGTATCTGGCACGTGTGTGCTGAGCACCCAGGTAGTGGTAGCCTGACTGTGATGATGCTGATTTCTTGCTTCAGGATGATCTGACTCACAAACTGGCTGACATCGTGAAGATCAATAATCAGCTGCGGCGAAATGAGCAGAATGGTGCGGCTGCCCATGTCATCGCAGAGGACGTGAAGCTCCTCCAGTTCCATGTGGCCACCATGGTGGACAATGAACTGCCCGGCTTACCCCGTGTGCGTCTACACACTCTTGCCCTATGAATTGGAGCCAGAGTGGGGGCCAGGATGAATAAATAGAACTCGAGGAGAACCCAGTACTGACTGCCTGGGTATCCCTTCCTGTGTTTTCTTATAGGCCATGCAGAAGTCTGGCCGTCCCCTCAAGTCCTTGAAGCAACGGTTGAAGGGCAAGGAAGGACGGGTTCGAGGGAATCTAATGGGCAAACGAGTGGACTTCTCAGCCCGTACTGTCATCACTCCCGACCCTAACCTATCCATTGACCAAGTTGGTGTGCCCCGCTCCATTGCTGCCAACATGACCTTTGCAGAGATTGTCACTCCCTTCAACATTGACAGGTGTGCTTTAGTCCATTAACCTTGCTAAGGTGGTAGGGCACATGTTCTTAGAAGTATGCCTTCCTCATCTGGAAGAGACAGCTTGGAGTGAGGAGGGATGTTGAGGTTTGTGTTTGGCATCCACTTGTGGTTTGGGGATGAAGGCGGGAATGGGAGCTTTTTGGAAAGTATTTTGTTCATTTCATACTTCTTTTCTTCTTAGACTTCAGGAATTAGTACGCAGGGGAAACAGCCAGTATCCAGGAGCAAAGTACATCATTCGAGACAACGGTGATCGAATTGACTTGCGTTTCCATCCTAAACCCAGTGACCTGCACCTGCAGACTGGCTATAAGGCATGTAATAGGCTATGGCCCTTCATTAATCACCAGGGCCGGAAGCCTCCTATAGAATGGGAACTGTCTTAGATTTAAGCTTGTTGAGTGGTGGTTGTTTTAGGGAGGTGGGAGGAGTGCTGTGCTGCTGTGGGTTTTGGTTTTGGGTTTTTTGAGTTTTTTGTTTTTTGGTTTTTTTTTATTTATTATGTATACAATATTATTTCTGCATGTATGCCTGAAGGCCAGAAGAGGGCGCCAGACCTCATTACAGATGGTTGTGAGCCACCATGTGGTTGCTGGGAATTGAACTCAGGACCTTTGGAAGAGCAGGGAATGCTCTTAACCGCTGAGCCATCTCTCCAGCCTTTGAGGTTTTTTTGTTTGTTTGTTTTTTGTTTTTTTCTAGACAGGTTTTCACCATATACCCCAGGCTAACCTGGAACTTTCAGGCTTCAATTTTTTGTGTTTGTTTGTTTGTTTTGTGGGGGGGGTTGTTTTGTGTTTTGTTTTGTTTTTTGGTTTGGTTTGGTTTGGTTTTCTCAAGACAAGGTTTCTCTGTATAGCCCTATCTGTCCTGGAATATTCTATAGACCAGGCTGCTTGGATTTGTCTGCCTCTGCCTCCCCAGTGCTGGGATTAAAGGAGTGCACCCCCACTGCCGGGTAGCTGACAGACTCAAATTCATGTTGCTCCTGCCTTAGGCTCCTTAGTGCTGGTGTGTACCACTACTGATACTGGGTGCCTTTTGTTTTAAAGGGGTGTGCTGCCAGCCATTGACATCTTATTATCCCTAGTAAGCTGATGTTGGACCAGAGCTATACAAAAGGGGTGTTTGATATGTTTTCAGTGAAATACAGCATACTATCATCTCTCTTCCAGTCTGTGAGAGACTCTGGGTCCACTGTCCCTTCATTCTAGTGTACCTCCTTCCTGAGCCCTGTTCTGTACCCAACCCTCCAGGTGGAGCGGCACATGTGTGACGGGGACATCGTTATCTTCAATCGTCAGCCAACTTTGCACAAAATGTCCATGATGGGGCATCGGGTCCGCATCCTCCCTTGGTCTACTTTTCGCTTGAATCTTAGGTCAGTTCTGTACCTGAGGGGAATCAGACTGAGATGGGAATAGGCCAGGCAATTCTATCAATTGTCACTGAAGACGTAGTCCCAACTCAGAGTTCCTTCTCTCTTGGCTACAGTGTGACAACGCCATACAATGCAGACTTCGATGGGGATGAGATGAATTTGCACCTGCCACAGTCTCTGGAGACACGGGCAGAGATCCAGGAGTTGGCCATGGTGCCTCGAATGATTGTCACCCCCCAGAGCAATCGGCCTGTCATGGGTATTGTGCAAGACACGCTCACAGCAGTACGCAAATTCACGAAGAGAGATGTCTTCCTGGAGCGGGTATGTGATCCAAATGGAAACTTTGGTGGGCAAAAGGGTAAAAGGGTCTTAAAGTATGAAACAGCCAGGGAAGGAGAGCTATAGTGGTTTTGTTGGGTTTTTTGTTTTTTGTTTTTTTTGGTTTTTCGAGACAGAATTTTTCTGTAGCTTTGGAGCCAGTCCTGGAACAAGCTCTTGTAGACCAGGCTGGCCTCGAACTCACAGAGATCCGCCTGCCTCTGCCTCCCGAGTGCTGGGATTAAAGGCATGCACCACCACCACTGGTTGTGTTTTTTTCTTTAATTTCATATATTATCTTTAAAATAAAGATAAGGGAAAGTGTGTCCTTGTTAAACTTTTATCACTTTATTTTTGCCTTTACTTATTTCCTAATAAGTAAAAGAAAAATAAGATCTTATTATTGCTATAATTTTTTTAAACTAAAAATTTGTAAGATTAGCCAGGTACTGGTGGCACTCGCCTTTAATCCCAGTACTTGGGGAGACAGAGATAGGCGGATCTCTGTGAGTTTGAGGCCAGCCTGGTCAACAAAGCAAGTTCTAGGACAGCCAGAGATATACAGAGAAACCTTGTCTCGAAAAATTGAAGAATAAAAAAATTGGAAGATACTTCTAGCATCATTTTGCTTCTAAAATCTGGCTTTCCTTGTTGGATAGAAAGCTTCCCAAATATTCCTGAGAGAAGGAAACTTAAGATCTGACTTTCTCCTTCCCCCTTTTCTTTCTTTTCTTGCTGTTTACCTCATAGGGTGAAGTGATGAACCTTTTAATGTTCCTGTCCACGTGGGATGGGAAGGTCCCACAGCCAGCTATCCTCAAACCCCGGCCCCTGTGGACAGGCAAGCAGATCTTCTCACTCATCATACCTGGTCACATCAATTGCATCCGTACCCACAGCACCCATCCTGATGATGAAGACAGTGGCCCTTACAAGCACATCTCTCCTGGAGACACTAAAGTAAGGCCTAGCTCCTGGGTATATGGATAAAAGATTTGGACTTGGGAATGAGAACAAAATTTTGAGTGTGTTCTTATCCACAGGTGGTGGTGGAGAATGGAGAGCTTATCATGGGCATCCTTTGTAAGAAGTCTCTGGGCACCTCAGCAGGCTCTCTGGTTCACATCTCCTACCTAGAGATGGGTCATGACATCACTCGCCTCTTCTACTCCAACATTCAGACTGTCATCAACAACTGGCTCCTCATCGAGGGCAAGTGCTTCCAAATCAGATATGGAACTCCTTTCCCTCTTACTGTTTATCCATTCCTTTGTTTACACTCTCTTCCCAGGATGCCTTAGAGTCCAAAATGATTGATTGTTGCTAATGCTTTTCTTTCTCCCTAGGTCATACCATTGGCATTGGAGACTCCATTGCTGATTCCAAGACTTACCAGGACATCCAGAACACTATTAAGAAGGCTAAACAAGATGTAATAGAGGTGAGAAGGAGGCTGGGCAGAGAAGAGCGTCTTAGGGAATTTGAACTTAACATCCACAAGAGCAAAATGGATATAAGAGTTTACAGGAGCCGGGCAGTGGTGGCGCACGCCTTTAATCCCAGCACTTGGGAGGCAGAGGCAGGCGGATCTCTGTGAGTTCGAGGCCAGCCTGGGCTACAAAGGGAGTTCCAGGACAGGCTCCAAAGCTAGAGAAACCCTGTCTCGAAAAACCAAAAAAAAAGACAGAGAGTTTAGAGGAAAGGGGAATAGAGACTCATGTGTCAATGAAAACACTGTCTCCAGGTCATTGAGAAGGCTCACAACAATGAACTGGAACCCACCCCAGGAAACACATTACGTCAAACATTTGAGAATCAAGTGAATCGCATTCTCAATGATGCTCGAGATAAGACTGGCTCCTCTGCACAGAAATCCCTGTCTGAATACAACAACTTCAAGTCCATGGTGGTGTCTGGAGCTAAAGGTTCCAAGATCAACATCTCCCAGGTAAGAATTTTTTTCAGATGTGAGGACTATGCCAGAGTCTGGAGGGAGAGGGCAGCTGTGGAAGGTGTCTATGTTTTGGTGTGGGGAAAGATGGAAAAATAGTAGGGATTCCCCTACCACCACTACAATGTTGGGGCTTGAAACAAGGTCCAATTACATGTGAATGGTCTGTTTTTCTTTTTTTCTAAGCACATGTTCTTGCTGTGTACCCCATGTTGAATTTGCAATTAGTAACCTGCCTCCTCTAAGTTCTAGGATTACAGGCATGTGCCTCTATTCTTGCCTCTTTTTGGGGGGGTGCAGCGGCGGGGGTGGGGGAGAGCTTTCAAGACGGTTCTCTGTAGCTTTGGAGCCTGTCCTGGAACTAGCTCTTGTAGACCAGGCTGGTCTTGAACTCACAGAGATCTGCCTGCCTCTGCCTCCCGAGTGCTGGGATTAAAGATGTGCGTCACCACCACCTGGCTTTAGTCTTAAGGCAAGGGAAAGTTTTATGCAGCCTCTTTTTCTGTTTCCTAGGTCATTGCTGTTGTGGGGCAGCAGAACGTGGAGGGCAAACGGATCCCGTTTGGATTTAAGCATCGGACTCTTCCTCACTTTATTAAGGATGATTATGGTCCTGAGAGTCGAGGCTTTGTAGAAAACTCATACTTGGCTGGTCTCACACCCACTGAGTTCTTCTTCCATGCCATGGGAGGACGAGAAGGTCTCATCGACACAGCCGTTAAGACTGCTGAGACTGGTAAGGCCTTTTCGGAGTGCATGTGCAGATGGGGGTGGGGATTCTTGGGCTATAGGTTTCTGTTCCCCAAGGTGAATTTTGTCCTCTAGATCTTTGAGCTCTGTCACTTTTTTGCTTGCCTCAGGTCTTTCTCTTGACTCCCTTTCCCAGGGTATATTCAGCGAAGGCTGATAAAATCCATGGAGTCAGTGATGGTGAAATATGACGCAACTGTGCGGAACTCCATCAACCAAGTGGTTCAGCTGCGCTATGGAGAAGACGGCCTTGCAGGCGAGAGCGTTGAGTTCCAGAATCTGGCTACACTTAAACCTTCTAACAAAGCTTTTGAGAAGAAGTAAGGAGGCAGCACACAGATGGTTCCCACCCCTGGGCCATAGTGCCTGTGTTAAATTATTAGTCTTAGAGAAGTGACCTAATGCATCCTGCAGTGGGCTTCACTTTCAGAACACCATTTCTCCATCCATTAGAAATAGTTGCTCGCCGGGCAGTGGTGGCGCACACCTTTAATCCCAGCACTCGGGAGGCAGAGGCAGGCGGATCTGTGTGAGTTCGAGACCAGCCTGGTCTACAAGAGCTAGTTCCAGGACAGGCTCCAAAACCACAGAGAAACCCTGTCTCGAAAAACCAAAAAAAAAAGAAAAAAGAAAAAAGAAAGAAAAATAGTTGCTGCATGGGAAGAGAGTGGATACAGAGGTGGATTTGAAATCGGCCCCTATTTTGTCCCTAGTGATGGTACAAAGCGTAAAGAAACAGTACAAGTGTGGGTCCCATTAGCCGGCCTGGGGTCTGGGTCTTATACAAGATCCTTGCCTTCAAAGCCTTGTTCCTTCCAAGTGATCTGTGCACATTGGAAAACCTCACACTATACCTTATGGGGGTGAGAACACAAAGCCCATGTGTCCCCTAATTTCACCCCCTTGTTACCTTCAGGTTCCGTTTTGATTATACCAATGAGAGAGCCCTGCGGCGAACTCTTCAGGAGGATCTGGTAAAGGATGTGCTGAGCAATGCACACATACAGAATGAACTGGAACGGGAATTTGAGCGGATGCGTGAGGATCGGGAAGTTCTCAGGGTCATCTTCCCAACTGGTGATAGCAAGGTACCCGCAGATGAGAAGTGCTAGACTAGAGAGGTCCTCCTGTTGCACAGGTGTAGTGTTGACAGTCCTGCCTCAATCCCTGCTCCCTCAGGTGGTCCTGCCCTGTAACCTCCTGCGAATGATCTGGAATGCTCAGAAAATCTTCCACATCAACCCTCGGCTTCCCTCTGACCTGCACCCCATCAAAGTGGTAGAGGGTAAGTAGTGCCACTTTGATGTCTCCAGGCTAAACTGGAGGGTGAGAGTCTGCTGTGGCCTCTCTGACAATCTCTTTGCCTCATTGGGCCCAAGGAGTCAAGGAATTGAGCAAAAAGTTGGTCATCGTGAACGGGGATGACCCACTAAGTCGGCAGGCGCAGGAGAATGCCACGTTGCTCTTCAACATCCACCTAAGATCTACACTCTGCTCCAGACGCATGGCTGAGGAGTTCCGGCTAAGTGGAGAGGCCTTTGACTGGCTGCTTGGGGAGATAGAGTCCAAGTTCAACCAAGCCATTGTGAGTGTTGATGTTTCTCTTCAGCCTTGAGTTTTATTCCTTTTTTTATTGGTTTCTC
The DNA here is from genome assembly GCF_950005125.1 of Chionomys nivalis. Lineage (NCBI taxonomy): Eukaryota > Metazoa > Chordata > Mammalia > Rodentia > Cricetidae > Chionomys > Chionomys nivalis. Next base: position 51,261,022 of record NC_080092.1, on the reverse strand, counting down.
TGGTTCCAAGCAATTGCCCATTTCTCTCCACATTGCTTGGTATCTTTGCAAGGCTGCTATGCACAGCTATGCCATTGTATCACAGCAACATTAAAAGGAGCAGGGATTGGCAGTCCCATGTGAAAGAAACTGAGCTTCATCTGAAGTGACCACCAAGCAGTGCTTGTTCAGAAAATTAGTGTCACGACTAGGATATGAAGTTAGAACAGTCTTTATTTTCCTAGTGTCTACCACTGTATGAGAATTCTAATTCAAATAAATATAGGAAATAAAAGAAGTTAGTAGAAAAGAAATTGTAGGCATTGGACCAGGTTTTCACTGTCTTTGAGGATTTTAGAGAATAATGGAAGGATGGAAAGGCATTATAATGGAACTGGAGAGAGGTAGCTCAGCAGTTAAGAGCACTTGTTGCTCCTGAGGGGAACTAGGTTCAATTCTCAACATGTGCTCACAACTGTCTGGTTCTTTATAGGCACCGGGCAAAAAAGTAGTGCAAAGACATACACATAAGCAAAATACCCATATACGTTTTAAAAGTAATAATGGATGGGTGTGGTGACACATGCCTTTAGTCCCAGCACTTGAGAGGCAGAGACAGATCTCTTGTTTGAGGCCAGCCTAGTCTACAGAGAAAGTTCCAGGACAGCCAGAGCTACACAGAGAAACCCTGTCATAATAATAATGATAATGATAGCCGGGCGGTGGTGGCGCACGCCTTTAATCCCAGCACTTGGGAGGCAGAGGCAGGCGGATCTGTGTGAGTTCGAGACCAGCCTGGTCTACAAGAGCTAGTTCCAGGACAGGCTCCAAAACCACAGAGAAACCCTGTCTCGAAAAACCAAAAAAAAGTAAAAAATAAAAATAATGATAATGATAATAATGGGAACTGGAAAGATGGCTCAGTTGTTTAAGGCACTTGTTATTCTTGCATAGGATGTGGATTTAATTTACCTACATGGTAACCCAAAAAAATCTGAAATTCTACTTCCAGGCATCCATTGTCCTGACCCTTGTGGGTACCAGCCACACATATGTGCAAGTAAAAGTTAAAAGGAAAACATAACTGACATACTTCTGAATCTAAGATGAATCTAGGGTCGACACATTAGTTAATGCATTAGAGGGGCTGGAAAGATGGCACAGTGGTTAAGAGCACTGGCTATTCTTGCAGAGGATCTGGGTTCAATTCCCAGCTCACAAGTACCTGTAACCACCTGCAAAGGATCTGACATTCTCTCACAGACATACATGCTGGTAAAGTACCAGTGCACATTTAAAAGAAAAAAGTGCATTAGAGCCAAGTGGTGGTGCACACCTTTAATCCCAAAACTCGGGAGGTAGAGGTAAGTGGATCTCTGAGTTTGAGGCCAGTCTGGTTTACATTAGCAAGTTCTAGGATAGCCAGGGCTTCACAGAGAAACCCTGTCTCGAAAAACCAAATTATAATAATAGGAAATACATCACCATTGAAAGAATAACTTAAATGGAAAGACAACCCCTAAAATTCAGATGTTATTAAATGTCTCTAATCTCCAAAGTGATCTATAGACTTTGCACAGTCCTTACAAAATTGCAGTGAGCTTTTAAGGCACAAATTTACAAGTTGATCCTAATAAAATCCATATGGAAATACAAATGACTCAGAATAAGCAAATTCATCTTTGAAAGATCAAACAGAACTAGTATATAATAGCTCAACAGGTAATGGTACTTGCCACCAAGCCTGAGAACCTGTGTCTGTTTCCATAACCTCTATGAGCCCCTGTGACGTTAAGGTGAGCATTGACTTTGGAGACAGGTTACAAGAGGTGTATGGAACTAGCTCTTATAGACCAGGCTGGCCTTGAACTCAAAGAGATCCGCTTGCCTTTGCTTCCCCGAGTGCTGGAATTAAAGGTGTGCGCCACCCTACCTGGCAAGCATTAACTTTTATCTGACCTCCACATGTGTGCCATGGCATGCATGAGCTTACACATACACATATATAGGCCTCGTGGAGGTTGTAGACGTGGGCTGGGGAGATGGCTCAGTGGTTTAGAGCAATGGCTACTTTTCCAAAGGACCTGAGTTCAATCCTAGTACCTACATGATGGTTCATAATTGTAACTGCAGTCATAGGATCTAACTGCTGGTCTCTGTGGGCACCAGCATATACACGCTGCACAGGCACACATGCAGGCGAAACACCCACAGACATAAAACAAAAATTTCTTTTTTTTTTTTTTTTTTTTTTTTTTTTTTGGTTTTTCGAGACAGGGTTTCTCTGTGGTTTTGGAGCCTCAAAAATTTCTTTAGAGAGAAAGAATGCATTTGGTATGTCAATAGTATCTATTTTTCTTTAATGAAACTAGGAAGCAGTTTATGCAACATATCCCAGAGTGAGGGCACTGACAGGTTATAAAGTGAAGCCTTCGTAAAGGAAGTAATCGAGGAAGGCTAAGTTTTAAGTGTCCTTTCCTTGCTACACTCATCTCCCCAGGTTTCTCTGTAGTTAACAAATAGGCTCACCCTGACTGCATCCCACTGCTTGCACAATAAGCTTTGTCTGATGCCAACTTTTCCATAGGCCCATCCTGGAGAAATGGTGGGAGCTCTGGCTGCACAGTCCCTTGGAGAACCTGCCACTCAGATGACTCTGAACACTTTTCACTATGCTGGTGTGTCTGCCAAGAATGTGACTCTGGGTGTTCCTCGACTTAAGGAGCTCATCAATATTTCCAAAAAGCCAAAGACCCCTTCGCTCACTGTCTTCCTATTAGGCCAGTCTGCTCGAGATGCCGAGCGGGCCAAGGTAGGAATCGGGATAATGGACTGCCTGGCAAGAAGAGGTTGAATCAAAAATGCTTTTATTTGAGGATTTCACTAGGCCTTTTGAGCTACCCCTGTGTCATGTCATGAATCACTATCTCTCCCTAGGACATTCTATGCCGCTTGGAACATACAACATTAAGAAAAGTGACTGCCAACACAGCCATCTATTATGACCCCAACCCCCAGAGCACAGTGGTGGCAGAGGATCAGGAGTGGGTGAATGTATACTATGAGATGCCTGACTTTGATGTGGCCCGAATATCCCCCTGGCTGCTGCGGGTGGAGCTGGACCGAAAGCACATGACTGACCGGAAGCTCACTATGGAGCAGATAGCTGAAAAAATCAATGCAGGTAAGGCTGGGTAGGCAGCCCACACAGATGTCCCACTTAGGTTTCTACCTTCATGGTTACGTGAATTCCAAGAGTCATCTACCCACTTGTAAACACCTCTGCTTTCCAACAGGCCTTTTCCAGGATCCTTAACTCTTGCAGGTCCTTTCTGTACTTGTTTCTCTTTCCAGTGTGTTTTGGGTTTGGTTTGAGTGTGTGCATTTGCATGTGTGTGCAATGTACATGCATTTTTTGAGGGACACACTTGGATATCTGAAGGGCAAAGGTTGATATTGGGTATGTCTTCTATATCACGCTCCACCAAATATAAATATGTGTGGGGTGTGTGTGTGTCTTGAGATAGGCTCTCTGGCTAAACCGGGAACCCTCTGTTTTATCTGGGCTGGATTGGATAACTGATGAGTCTCTAGGATTCCCCTTCCCCTCCCCAGCATTGCACTTGGCCTTTACATGGGTACTGGAGCTCTCCACACCCAGGTCCTAATGCTTGCCAAGCAAGTGCTGCTTTTACCCCTAAGAGGTCTCCTTGACCCCCGGCCCCTTTCCTGTTTGTACAGAAGTGTTTATGAAAAGTCTCCATGAGGAGGAATAACCCAAGAGTTCCTTCTGAGCGAAAAACTGCACATGAAATGAAACTAGGAAGCAGTTAAATAGGTTTTCTCTCATGGTGCATTACTGTTCCCACCAGGTTTTGGTGATGATTTGAATTGCATCTTCAATGATGATAACGCAGAGAAGTTGGTCCTTCGTATCCGCATTATGAACAGTGATGAAAACAAGATGCAAGAGGTAAGTGGGGAGCCAAGGGGAAAAAGATGATGCATCCTAGAAAATCATTCAGTTTTATATCATTAATCATTAAGATGTGAGCAGCATTGAAGGTCCAGTCACACCTACTTGGTACAGTGTAGGAAGCAGCTGCTTAATGATGATTTCAAGACTTTCGACAATAACAAAATCCTTAAAGTGAAATCACAGCATCCAAATAGACAGCAGAATGCATTGAGAAGGGTCCTTATCTCTTTGCCACTTGGCTCTCCTCCCAGAGCTCCTACAGCTTGTCCAAAGCAGCAGAGACTTCAGCCTTGGGAGCCAATCAGATAATAAGAATTATTGTGTTCTTGGGAAATGGTATACAGTAGGCATAAGGATCCATGTTTGACGTGTGACTCCAGAGAGGACGTGCTGGTCTGGAAATAGCTACATGGCTCATAGATTCCAGATTCCCTTGAGCCTTACTGTGGTGGTGGTGGATTGGAGTCAGGTTCTGGCTGTGTAGCCCAGGTAAATGATTGTCCTCCCTCCTTGAGCCCCAGAGGGAGTCCTGTGATTACAAGTGTGTGCTGTCCACAGTTTGGATAGTTGTGATTTCTGCTATTTCAAGTTTAGAAGGTGGGAGGAAACAAAAAGCATTACTTTGGAGAGTTGTGGCTGGGTAGATAGATAAAGGAGGATAAATCTAAATTGTAAGTTGTATCTCAGCATTAGAGAGGACCAAACAGTCATAGTAAGTAAGTCCACTTAACCAGAGCCGTCGTGCTTTAGTGCTGCTCTGATCACTTACGTAAGGGGTGTGTGGTCATTGTTTTTCAGGGCTCTGTAGAGCTTTGGAGCCTGGCCTGGAACTCGCTCCGTAGACCAGGTTCGCCTCTGCTTCCCTAGCGCTGGGGTTAAAGGCGTGTGCCACCACATCCAGCCCTAGTACTCCATCTTTTTGTTTCTTAAATTTATTTATGTATTTGGTTTTGGTGTTGTTGTTGTTAGGCTTTTTTCTTTGTTTTTGTTTTTCCCTGAGACAGGGTCTCTACATGTAGCCCTGGCCATCCTGGAGTTCATTGTGTAGACCAGGTTAGCCTCAAGTTCATAGAGATCCATCTGCTTCCTGAGTGTGAATTTTAAAAGTGCTGTCACCACACCCAGCTAAATTTTTTGTTAATTTTAGGTGTGTGGAGGTGTTTCCATATGTGTATATCATCACAACTATGCCTTGTGCCCTTGGAGGTCTGAAGAAGCTGTTGGATCACCTGGCACTAGAGTTATAGGTCATTGTGAGTCACCGTGTGGGTGCTGGGAACCAAATCCTCTAAAAGGGCAATAAATGCTCTTAAACACGGAGCCATCTCTCCAGCCACTCCAGGGTTCCTTAATGTTAAGTCATATCTCTGTTCTTAAACTTGTAATTGTCTGCCTTCATCTGCCAGTTACTAGGATTATAGATAAGCTTTGCAATGCCTGGCTGCATGACATGAAGAACTTACTATTGGCTTAGAATAATTATGAAAGTAATAGCATATCTTGATAGATTATACAATATGTTCATTAAATGAGGTCATTTTGGGACTGGAGAGATGACTTGGTTAAGAGCACTGGCTGCTCTTCAGAGGACCTGGGTTCAATTCCTAACACATGTTGGCTCACAATTGTCTTTAACTCCAGTTTCGAGGGATTTGAATATGTAGACACGTATGCAGGCAAATACCCATACACATAAAAATTACTTATCAAGCCTGGTGGTGGCGGTACACACCTTTAATCCCAACACTCTGAAGTCAGAGGCAGGCGAATCTATCAAGTTCAAGGCCAGCCTGGTCTATAGGGCGAGTACCAGGACAGCCAAGACTGTGCAGAGAAATCCTATAGAGCGGGGGAGACACTGTTACTCTTACAGAGCCCAGTGTCTATTCCCAGAGCCCGCAGAGTGGGTCCCAATCAGTAACAAGTTCCAGGATGTCGGTGCCTTCTGAGGTCCAAGGGCACCAGGCAGGTGTATTGTACATAGACATACTGGTAGACGGACACTCGTAAACATAAAGCAGATATATACATTTTCTTGAAAGTTATTTTAAAAAGCTAAGAGTCTTAGAAGAGCCAAGGAAGCAGGGTTTTTTGGAAGGCTGTAGTTTGGGGAGGGAGCAGGGAAGAAATCAAAGGTGCTGGGTCCTGACCTCACTCTTGTTGCAGGAAGAAGAGGTGGTGGATAAGATGGATGATGATGTTTTCCTGCGGTGTATTGAGTCCAACATGCTGACAGATATGACCCTGCAGGGGATCGAGCAGATTAGCAAGGTGAGCATGCGACCCCTCTGCCCCCCTCCACTCCCCTCCATCCCATGGCCAGCTGCCTCGTCCTTGTCTCCCTCCTGACCTGACTGGGGCTCACTTTGTTCCTCCAGGTGTACATGCACTTACCTCAGACTGACAACAAGAAGAAGATCATTATCACAGAAGATGGAGAGTTCAAGGCCCTGCAAGAATGGATCTTGGAGACTGATGGTGTGAGCTTGATGAGGGTGCTGAGCGAGAAGGATGTAGACCCTGTGCGCACCACGTCCAATGATATCGTGGAGATCTTCACAGTAAGCCCATGCCATCATACCTAGAAGTCTCTCTAGGGTTCCCCACTCATGGTTTCCATGCTTAGACGGTCTGTCTGAATCATTTTTTGAGTTTAAGATGGGCTGAGCCCTGTTATCCTCCTGACAGTCTGGGCAGTGACAGAATCAGGGAGATGGACAGAACCAACTTAATCTTGACTCTTCCTTTAACTCTGTGGCAGGTGCTGGGTATTGAGGCTGTGCGGAAGGCTCTAGAGCGGGAACTGTACCATGTCATCTCCTTTGATGGTTCCTATGTCAATTATCGGCATTTGGCTCTCTTATGTGACACCATGACCTGTCGCGGCCACTTGATGGCCATCACTCGTCACGGAGTCAACCGCCAGGACACTGGACCACTCATGAAATGCTCCTTTGAGGAAACGGTAATGGCAGTCTTACCAAGGAGATGCGCATGCATGTGTGTGCGTCGCCACCCCCCCCCCCCCCCGACACACACACACTGTTTTCCAGAGGCAGGACTTCACTGTGTCACCCTGCCTAGCCTTAAACTCTCGGTCATGCTCCTCCCTCAACCTTCTGAGGGCTTGGCTGACAAAACAAGCATGAGGCACTTTCCTTGCTGCCATGACAGTGTCATTTTATCACTGTGTGTGTGATGGGGTCTCATCGTGGAACCCTGACTGGAACTCACTGCATAGACCAGGCTGGCTTTGAACTTAGGCACTGCCCTTCACTGTGGTGATGATTGAATCGCTGTGGCTGCTGTATGTAGAGGGGCTGATGTGTCTCTTGTTGTTCAGGTGGACGTGCTTATGGAAGCAGCTGCCCATGGGGAGAGTGACCCAATGAAGGGAGTCTCTGAGAACATCATGCTAGGCCAGCTTGCTCCAGCTGGCACTGGGTGTTTTGACCTCCTGCTTGATGCTGAGAAGTGCAAATATGGCATGGAGATCCCAACCAATATCCCTGGCCTAGGGGCTGCCGGACGTGAGTCCCAGGGCTTTGGCTGCTAGACTTGGCTGGGTCTGTGGAGGATAAGGGAGGGTTCCGTTAGCCCCAGAGTGCTGTTCCTAATGAATTACTCTTGGCTTCTTGCAGCTACTGGAATGTTCTTTGGCTCTGCACCCAGTCCAATGGGAGGAATATCTCCTGCAATGACACCCTGGAACCAGGGTGCAACCCCAGCCTATGGTGCCTGGTCCCCAAGTGTTGGTGAGTAGCCTAGTTCAGGAAGAGAACCATTGGGTTCAAGAGGCTGTGGGGGCTGGGGAAAGGTGTGTGATTGAGCTACAGCTGATTTCACCTGCTCTCCTTCCAGGGAGTGGGATGACCCCGGGAGCAGCTGGCTTCTCTCCCAGTGCTGCATCTGATGCCAGTGGCTTCAGCCCAGGTTACTCTCCTGCATGGTCTCCCACACCAGGCTCTCCAGGCTCCCCTGGACCCTCAAGCCCATACATCCCCTCCCCAGGTGAGTTGCTACACTCATTTCTTCTTCATTCCTTCCTTCTATGCCAGGCTCTCCATCACTTACCTTCCTTTTTGTCTTCTTCCTGCAGGTGGTGCTATGTCTCCCAGCTACTCACCAACATCACCTGCGTATGAGCCACGCTCCCCTGGGGGCTATACACCCCAGAGCCCCTCATATTCCCCTACTTCACCTTCCTACTCCCCAACCTCTCCATCTTATTCTCCAACCAGTCCCAACTATAGCCCTACTTCTCCTAGCTACTCCCCAACCTCTCCTAGCTACTCCCCAACCTCTCCTAGCTACTCCCCAACTTCTCCTAGTTACTCCCCAACGTCTCCTAGTTACTCCCCAACATCTCCAAGCTATTCACCAACATCTCCCAGCTACTCGCCAACTTCTCCCAGCTATTCCCCAACATCTCCAAGCTATTCACCAACATCCCCCAGCTACTCGCCAACTTCACCAAGCTATTCTCCCACCTCGCCCAGTTACTCACCAACATCTCCAAGCTATTCTCCTACATCTCCAAGCTACTCACCAACTTCTCCAAGTTACTCACCCACCAGCCCTAACTATTCTCCAACTAGTCCCAATTATACCCCTACATCACCCAGCTACAGCCCAACGTCACCTAGCTACTCACCTACTAGTCCAAACTACACACCGACCAGCCCTAACTACAGCCCAACCTCTCCAAGCTATTCCCCAACTTCACCCAGTTACTCCCCCACCTCACCAAGCTACTCTCCCTCCAGCCCACGGTACACACCACAGTCTCCAACCTACACACCAAGCTCTCCCAGCTACAGCCCCAGCTCTCCTAGCTACAGCCCCACTTCACCCAAGTATACCCCAACTAGTCCTTCCTACAGTCCCAGCTCTCCGGAGTATACCCCAACCTCTCCCAAGTACTCACCTACAAGCCCTAAATATTCACCTACTTCTCCCAAGTATTCTCCTACCAGCCCTACTTACTCACCTACCACCCCGAAATACTCGCCAACCTCTCCCACATACTCGCCAACCTCTCCAGTCTACACCCCGACCTCCCCCAAGTACTCACCCACTAGCCCCACCTACTCACCCACCTCCCCCAAGTACTCGCCCACCAGCCCTACCTACTCGCCCACCTCTCCCAAGGGCTCCACTTACTCGCCCACTTCCCCTGGCTACTCGCCCACTAGCCCCACCTATAGCCTCACCAGCCCAGCCATCAGCCCAGATGACAGTGATGAGGAAAACTGAGCTTGTGCAGGGCACAGCGGCAGCAGGTTAGGGTCAGACAACTCAGTGGCCTACAAAGTCACTTCCTTCAAGTTGTGACCCTTACCTGGTTCCCTTGTACATAACTCCTTGTGACAGAATCCCCTGGAAGTTCTGGATCCCACTTTTGATGGGGCTTTTCCATCTGTTCTTCACTCATCTGTCTTGGGACTCACTGACAGCTACAGGGTTTTGTTACCCCACTTCTTCCATGCCTGACTTCACAGTGAAGGTCTTTGCTTGCCTGTGACTTGATTGGGATTAAAGGCATTTTAACATCTGAAGGCTAGTTCCTGCTTTGGGTCATACAAATGATCTGGAAGAACAAAGCTTAAACTGCCTTTTGTCTGTTATTTTTTTGAAATTTAAATAAAGTTTACTAATTTTGACCAAAAGTCTGTATGTGTACTGCTTATTGGGGGCTCAGAAAGGGGAGACTTTGCGAGACTCTTGGAAAAGCACAAAAAAGGCTGATGCAGGAGCAAAAATAAGTCTCCTAAATTCTGCTGTCAGAGGCGTGTTTTGTTTGTTTTCTCTCAAGACAGGGTATCTCTGGGTAGCCCTGGCAGTCCTGGAACTTGATCTGTAGACCAGACTGGCCTTGAACTCAAAAGATTTGCCTGCCTCAAGAGTGCTGGGCTTCAGCACTCGGGAGGCAGAGGCAGGTGAATCTCTTTGAGTTTGAGACCAGCCTGATCTACAGACTAGTTCCAGGACAGGCTCAAAAGTCACAGAGAAACCCTGTCTCGAAAAACCAAAAAAAAAAAAGTGCTGGGCTTAAAAGTGTACACCACCACCGCCTGATGAATGGTGTAGGGGTTTGGGCTGGGGTGTTTTTGTTTTGTTTTTTGTTTGTTTTTTAGTTTTTCGAGACGGTTTCCCTGTAGCTTTGGAGCCTGTCCAGGAACTAGGTTTTGTAGACCAGGCTGGTCTCGAACTCGCAGAGATTCACCTGTCTCTGCCTCTGGGGTGCTGGGATTAAAGGTTTACCCCACCACCACCCGGCAGAATCTAAACAGTTGGGCCGGAGAGATGGCTTGGGTTGTCAGCACTGGTAGCTCTTCTGAGGACCTCAGTTCAGCTTCCAGCACCCGTACAGTAGCTTACGACTATCTAACTCCAGTCCCGGGGCTCCAACACCCTCATCTGACCTTGAAGAGTGCCAGACGTGCATGTGGTACACAGATGTACATGCCTGCAAAACACCATGCACATAAAAATTAAATTAGCACTTCAAAATTTAAAAAATTAGAACTTTGATCAAGTTATTGAGTGTACCTAATTTGCTCAGATATATAGGAGGATTTGATTTTATAAAGCTGGCCATGGTTTACCTTCGTAATTCCAGCATTTTGGAGGCCAGACAGGATTGCCACTACTTTGAGCCTAGCTATAAGTCGATCAAGTTGGGCTAGAGTGGGACTCTAAATAAATGTAAATAAATGATGTTAGGAAACTTTGAGGTAAACAATGTTGTCTATTTTGTCCTCAAACTTGGAATCTTCTTGCTTAGGGCCCTCAAGTGGCAGAATTATAAGTGTGTCAATATTATTACTGATTGGGGCTGGAGAGATGGCTCAGTGGTTAAGAGCATTGCCTGCTCTTCCAAAGGTCCTGAGTTCAATTCCCAGCAACCACATGGTGGCTCACAACCATCTCTAATGAGGTCTGGTGCCCTCTTCTGGCCTGCAGGCATACACACAGACAGAATATTGTATACATAATAAATAAATAAATATTAAAAAAAATATTATTACTGATTGTGAGCCTAAACTTTAATGACTGAACCATCTCCAGCCCAATTATTACTATTACATTTTATTTAGGTATGTATGTGCCATGGTGCCAGTGGAGTTCAAAAGACAACTCATGAGAGTTGGTTCTCTCCCAGGGTTCCAGGGGTTCCAGGCTTCAACCTCACAGCAGATGCCATTATCCCCTGAGCCATCTTGCTGCCCGCCCCCCTTAAAATTAATTAACAGCTGGACATGGTGGCACAAGCCTTTAATCCCAGTGCTAAGGACACAGGCAGGCGGATCCTCTAAATCTGCAGAGGGCCTGATCTGCATAGGGAAACCCTGTCTAAGATAAATAGCCTTTCCTCTTGGCCATTCTCCTGCACAGGAGATAGCCATGGTGCCCAGCCAGAATAGCACAGTCCTGGGGTCCCACTTCTAGAAGAATTGGCAGCAGCACGTGGACACTTGGTTTAACCAGCCAGCACGCAAGATCCACAGAAGCAAGGTCCGGCAGGCAAAAGCCTACCCGCATTGCCCTTTGCCCCACTGGGATTCCAGCAGGCCCATAGGTGCCCTAGAGTGAGCTGGCAGGTGGGTCAGCCTAGAAGAATTCGGGGTGGCTGGGTCTCTGGACCCACGGAGACAAAACAAATTTAATGCTCAGTGCCTGTAGGAGTAACCGCTCCAAGCTCGTCCAAGCTCATACTTTCCCCCAGGAAGCCTTCTGCTCCGAAGAAGGGAGGTAGTTCTGCTGAAGACCTTAAATTGGCCACCCAGCTAACAAAACCGGTGATGCCTATAAAAAGCAGTGTCTACAAACAGGCAAAAGCTAGCGCCATCCCAGCAGAGAGGAACTTCCGGGCCAATGCCCAGCTCTTTGGCATCTGAGCAAAGAGGGTGAAGGAAGCTGCCGAGCAAGATGCTGAAAAGGAAAAGGAATGCTCTGTCAGAATATTGCAATAAATAACTTATTTGATAAGCAAATTATTTAATGTTTTGGGGTTTGTTTTGACTTTTGAGATGGGATCTTGTCTCACAGCCCTGGCTGGCCTAAAAATTACTTTGCTCCTCCTGCCTCTGAAGTATTGGTATTACCGAGGTGCACTAACTATGTCATGTGACTTCTGCCTTGCTCCTCTGAGAGTCCAATAACAAGAACATGATTTTCTGGGGGATATTTTCCTTTTATTTCTTTTCTTTGTGTTTGTTTCTTTGTATTGGGGGTGGAATGTGATTTGCTTGTTTGTTTGGTCCTAGGAAGTAGTTAAGACAGGGTCCTGCCATGCTACTAATTTTTATTTCCTATGCATTGGTATTTTGCCTCCAGGCGTGTCTGTGTGAGGATGTTGGAGCCCCTGGAACAGGAATTACAGGCAGTTGTGAGCGCCCATGTGAATGCTGGGAACTGAACTCAGGTCCTTCAGGAAGAGCAGCCGTGCTCTTAACGGCTGAGCCACCTCTCCAAACTCCAGGGTCCTGCTGTGTAACCTAGGCTGGCCTCAAACTCATGGCCTTACTTTAGCCTTCCAAGACCAATAATTACAGCCATGTGAACCTATCCAAATTCTCTTGTCTGAACTTTCCATGTAAGACACGAGTTTTTCAGTTCTAGAATTTTCACAGGTACGCATACTTGCCTCTTTTGGTTGCCATTACTCCAGCTTGATAGAATCGCCGTAAACACTCTGCTAGCAAAAACAAAAACAAAACCAAGTTCCTGTCATCCTATGGTTTTTCATCAACTAAGCAGTACTTGACCTCACCTTACTATGTATTGTTATACACCTCATATGTATTGTTAATTCGCTGGCCCTGACGTCATGGCCAACAGCAGTATAACTCACGTCGGTATGAAGCATAGTGAACACATGGTCCTAAGTGTTGGCACATAGAACACCAGACAACACTTTAGCACTGTGTTTAAACAGGGTATTTAAAGTCATAGTCCTATAAGATCAAGGCCGGCCTGCCTCAACTAAAGAGTAAATTCAGGGCCAGGCGGTGGTGGTACATGTTTTTAATCCCAGCACTCAGGAGGCAGGCGGATCTCTGTGAGTTCAAGGCCAGCCTGGTCTACAAAAGCTAGTTCCAGGACAGGAACCAAAGCTACAGAGAAACCCTGTCTTGAAAAACAAAACCAAACAAAACAAAAAGTAAGTTCAGAACTAGCCTGGGCAACGCAGAGAGACCCCGTTTCAAATGGAGGGGGTCTTATTTAGGATCACTATTGCTGTGATAAAACACAAACCAAGGGGCTGGAGAGATGGCTCAGTGGTTAAGAGCATTGCCTGCTCTTCCAAAGGTCCTGAGTTCAATTCCCAGCAACCACATGGTGGCTCACAACCATCTGTAATGAGGTCTGGTGCCCTCTTCTGGCCTACAGGCATACACACAGACAGAACATTTTTTTTTTTTTTTTTTAGTTTTTCGAGACAGGGTTTCTCTGTGGTTTTGGAGCCTGTCCTGGAACTAGCTCTTGTAGACCAGGCTGGTCTCGAACTCACAGAGATCCGCCTGCCTCTATCTCCCGAGTGCTGGGATTAAAGGGGTGCACCACCACCGCCCGGCCAAACAGAACATTGTGTACATAATAAATAAATATTTTTTTTTTTTTTTTTTTTTGGTTTTTCGAGACAGGGTTTCTCTGTGGTTTTTGGAGCCTGTCCTGGAACTAGCTCTTGTAGACCAGGCTGGTCTCGAACTCACAGAGATTCGCCTGCCTCTGCCTCCCGAGTGCTGGGATTAAAGGCGTGCGCCACCACCGCCCGGCATATTTTTTAAAAACAAAAAAAAAAAAACACAAACCAAAAGCAACTTGTCACTTGCATTCCCATATAGCTGTTCATCATCAAAAGCTGGGAGGGTAGGAACTCACACAAGGCAGGAACCTGGAAGCAGGCGCTGATGCAGAGACCATAGAGGATGCTGCTTACTGGCTTGCTTCTCTTGGCTTGCTTAGTCTACTTTCTTATAGACCCCAGGACCACCAGCCCAGGGATGGCACCACCCATAAAGGGCTGGGCCTCCCTATCAATCAGTAATTAAGAAAATGCCTGGGGCTGGAGAGATGGCTCAGAGGATAAGAACACTGATTGTTCTTCCAGAGGACCTGAGTTCAATTCCCGGCAACCACATGGTGGCTCACAACCATCTGTAAAGAAATCTGGTGCCCTCTTCTGGCCTGCAGGCATACATGCAGACAGAACACTGTAAACAAAATAAATAAATAAATCTAAAAACAAAACAAAAAAAAAAAAAAAAAAGAAAATGCCCTACTGCCCTCCTGATTTTATGATCTTAAAAGGCATTTTCTCAGCTGAAGCTCCCTCCTCTCTGATGACTCCAGTTCGTGTCAAGTTGACATCAAATTAACCAGGGAGCTAGAAACAATTATTTTAAGTGAGGTAACCCAGTCACAGAAAGACAAACGTCACATGTTTTTTCTCATTTGTAGATGTAGCTTTAGGTCCTCAGCTATGTGTGTTCACTTAAAACACCCACAGAGGCCGCGTGGGCCGGGCTTGTAAGGGAGGGGAGCCAGAGCACAGAGGGGGCGGGGATAGGCTTGAAGGGGAATAATGGAACAGGAAGGGTTAAACCAAGGTCAGAGATAGGAGGGCAAGAGGCAATATGGGGAGGAATAACTAACAATAAAGTCCTTTCTAAAAAGTCATATAGAGGGCTAGAGAGATGGCTTAGCTGTTAAGAACACTGGCTGCTCTTCCAGAGGTCCTGAGTTCAATTCCCACCAACCACATGGTGGCTCACAACCATCTGTAATGAGATCTGGTGCCCTCTTCTGGTATGCAGACATCCATGCAGACAGAATGCTATATACATAAATAAATAAATATTTAAAAAAAATAAAGTTTAAAAAACAAAGGCCATATGGAAACTTACTACTATAGAAATATCTTAAAATATAATAACAAGTTGGGTTTTTTTTAAATATTTATTTATTTATTATGTATAGAATGTTCTGTCTGTGTGTATGCCTACAGGCCAGAAGAGGCCACCAGACCTCATTCCAGATGGTTGTGAGCCACCATGTGGTTGCTGGGAATTGAACTCAGGACCTTTGGAAGAGCAGGCAATGCTCTTAACCACTGAGCCATATCTCCAGCCCCCAAGTTGGGTTTTTTAAGTTATTTATTATGCATACAATATTCTATGACTCTCTCAAAAAGACGGAACCCATTGCCGGCACTGCTAATGGGGCGTGAGAACCTCATAGGCATACGGGAGAATCTAAAACTATTATTCTGTTGAACAATCACAGTATGTATGTATGTGTGCATGTGTGTGTATGTATGTGGTATTTTGAGACAGGGTTTCTCTGTGTAGCCCCAGCTGTCCTGAACTCACTTTGTAGACCAGGCTGGCCTTAAACTCACAGAGATCCACCTACCTCTGCCTCCCGAGTGCTGGGATTAGAGGTGTGTGCCACCACTGCCCAGCGTGATCAGAGAATTAAAATGACTCCTAACGGCATTTTGATATCATAGAATAGTACATCTCTGCCCTCATGAGAGAAGTTTCTTCTTGCAGTAGATAGCAATTAACACACAGTCTTTCTTTCTTTTTTCTTTTTTTTTTTCTTTTTGGTTTTTCGAGACAGGGTTTCTCTGTGGTTTTGGAGCCTGTCCTGGAACTAGCTGCCTCTGCCTCCCGAGTGCTGGGATTAAAGGCATGCGCCACCACCACCCGGCAACACACAGACTTTCAATTGCTTAGTGTGCTAAGACTCAGAGATTGTGTGTGCACAGTCAGGACGTCCATACCACATCTCTCCCTGCAGGACTCAAGGCAGGCGGTGGTGCAGGAATTCTTCAAGAAGACAGCTTTGCCAGGAGTGGAGCCATTGGCATTTGATAGCTGCTGGGAGAGTCGGTTTTCTTTAATGGCAGATTCATGCTCCATCCAAGTGAACAGCTCCAGGACAGGCTCTACTCCCAAGAACAGTTATCACAAAGGGGACTTTCTGTGGGGGCAGGAGGAGAAGAAACCTGAAGCTGTATGCGTAGGTGGGTAAAAATGAAGACTTGACACGGGAGGGCTGGAGGGCCCATATGATCAAATACATTGTATGACATTCTCAAATAGTTAAAAAGCATTTTTTAAAATAGGAAAATTTTATAAAGGTCAATCAGGTGGTAGTGGCGCATGCCTTTAATCTGAGCACTTGAGAGGCAGAGGCGGGAGTACCTCTGTGAGTTCAAAGCCAGGCTGGTCTACAGAGCTAGTTCCAGGACAGTCAGGATGGTTATACAGAGAAATCCTGTTTCAAAAAAAAAAAAAAAAAAAAAAAAAAGCAAAATCAAAAAATTTTAGAAAGATCTAGGAGGGCGCTAGAGAGATGGCTCAGTGGTTAAGAGCACTGCTTGCTCTTCCAAAGGTCCTGAGTTCAATTCCCAGCAACCACATGATGGCTCACAACCATCTGCAATGAGATCTGGTGCCATCTTCTGGCCTGCAGGGATACAGACAGACAGAATACTGTATACCTAATAAATAAATAAATAAATAAATAAATAAATAAATAAATAAATGATCTAGGGATGTAGCTCAGTAGTAGAGTGTTTGCAAGGCCCTGGGATCGAACCCTAACACCACAGATGCACAAAGCACAAAAACATTTGAACACATATTTATAAATATTTATACATATTATATAACATGAATTTATATGTACATCATATAAAATATATAAATTAGATCATGTAGAGCATATATAATGTGTATAAATTATGAGTCAAGTTTTTTTTCTTCCCTGTCTAGGAGTCTTGATCTGGGTTCATTTTCAGTCTGTTGCAGAGGAGAAATCTCAAACAGACAGGCACAGACAGAATCAGCAGTTGAAGAAAGGTTTTTATGAGGGGGGAGGAAACAGACACACCGCAAGCACACAGAAAGAGCCTCTACAAAGCAGAGAAAACCAAACCAGCCCCCTTGAGGGCTGGGGTTTTAAAAGTCTCTGAAGGCCGGGCGATGGTGGCGCACGCCTTTAATACCAGCACTCGGGAGGCAGAGGCAGGCAGATCTGTGTGAGTTCGAGACCAGCCTGGTCTACAAGAGCTAGTTCCAGGACAGGCTCCAAAGCCACAGAGAAACCCTGTCTCGAAAAACCAAAAAAAAAAAAAAAAAAAGTCTCTGAAGGTTTTCCTCTGTGGCGATGTAATATTTGAAAATATTTCTCCCATCTTAAGAACTTTTGCTGTACCTCCCTGGCAGAGTTAATAACCCACCTTGAATTCACTTAAGACGGCTATTTCCATATCTTGTATACTCAGCCTGTTCGTCTAACTTGCCTTTCTTTTCAGAACAATCAACCTTTTGTGCCTTGGAACATTTATACCCTAAGATAATGCATAGCTGTAATTTTAAGCTATGTATGCTTCCACGCCCCTGACCCAGATCACAATATCTGTACAATTTTGCGAATGGAGCAAATATAGGTGTCGGAAACAACCATTTATGGGTACTGGTCAGTCAGTGCTGCTGTCTGAGCCGGCGGAGGTCGGCTGGAGTCACTCAGGTACTGGTCAGTCAGTGCTGCTGTCTGAGCTGGCGGAGGTCGGCTGGAGTCACTCAGTTCAAGTGTCCCCTTCCTTCCTGGGTGCTGACTTCTGTCCTGTGCAGTGACAGAGCAACAGACACAGTCATGCACGGGACAGACAGATGCACCAGGCAGCCTCAGGCAGACAGAGATCTCACAGAACAGAGGACGTTAAGGAGCACGACACAGAGAATTCTAATCTGGACTCCACCGAGAAACGCGTTAGTTTCCTTCAGCAGTAGGGAGGCGTGACTGGTAACCAGGGCCCATGACTAATGTGTAGAATTCAGGCGTTCCCCTCCTAATTCAGGGGTGCTCAGGTTGAAGGGTGGCAGGATGGCTGATTGGCCCACAGCTGTTGTGTAAACATGCTGTGGTGGCCTGGCCTGAACTAGTTGATCCAGTTGTCAATAGGGGCCTTCTTGGCCGGAGAAAATGTCCATGTGGCCCTTGTTTGAAGTTGTCAGGCTTTTGGCTCAAGTCAGGAGGGTAAGGAAGACTCCAGCCACCTTTGTACACTAGTCACGGCCTCTCACCTTATCTGTGTGCCTATCAGGGATTCTGTCTAACTCTGAGCCCCTTGACATCACCGAATAGAAAGATACTTATTTAGAGCCAGACAATGGTGGCCCACACCTTGAACCCCAGCACTCAGGAGGCAGAGGCAGGTTGGATCTCTGAGTTGAAAGCCAGCCTGGTCTACAGAGTGAGTTCCAGGACAGCCTAGGGATACAGAGAAACTCTATCTTAAAAAAACCAACAAAACAAACAAACAAATAGATGCTTGTTTTCACTGTGCCTGTGCAGCACACGTGAGCTTGGTGTTCCGTGGAAAATTCCATTCCAAGTTCCTCCCCTGGGAGGCTACTTAAACTGCCCCCCAGAGAACAAACACGTGGTCTTCTGGTCTTCCTTTTCCTCTCCGTGGTTTTGGGTCTATCATTCGGGTTTTCATTTCCTCTCTGAGGCCTGGAAGTCCTCCCAGGAGCGCTGGTATCCATTAAACCTGGGCTTTTTCTAACTTGGTCTGATTTGGATTATTGCGTCGGCGGAGAGGTTTGTTGGGCTACAAAAACTTTTCACTTGGTGCCTGAAAAGAACAGAAGAGGTTGTAGAATAGATAGATCCCTGGAACTGTAGGGCACAGCCATGACAAGCTCAATAGAGGCCTGAGTCTCAGTTATGCTGAGGTTAAACCTGATTCCAAGAAAGACCGCAAACTGAGACTACCCAGGCACCACCTGGAACAGATCATCCGAAGGGAATTCCTAACATTCCAACCATTGTAGATAGAATCACCCGCAAACACACACCCCTTGCTTTTCACCAGGACACCCCTAGACAAATGTCAGCCAATCAGGGGCCCTGAACCTGAGAAATCCCTCACCCCCACCTTTGCTACTATAAAAACCCAACTTTAACTGAGCTTGGGGTCTCTCTGATCACTCCAATACGCTGGACACACAGGAGAGACCGAGTTTGCAGACTTGTGTAGAACAAAGGCTCTCTGCTTTCACACACAGGACTCGGTCTCCTGGCTGGTTTTGGGGGGTCTCCGTGATCTGGGCATGACAGAACTGGAGTTACAGATGGTTGTGAACGGCCGTGTGGGTGCTGAGAGTCAAATCTGAGTTCTTTTTACCACTGAGCCACCTCTCCAGTCCCTAAAATACCGACTTTAGAAAAGTCGCCAATACATTTTAGAAAGTAGGTTCTGCCCTCCTTTCTCCCTCACTCTGTTGTGTCTCTGTTTTTGAGACAAAGTCTCAAGGCTGACTTTGAACTCCTGATCCTCTTGTCTACCCAGCTGCCAGCATTACAAGCAGTGTGCAAGCACACCCCACTTTCGCTGGTGTGGTAGTGGGGATTTCAGTTCACTTCCAAGCAAAATTTTGCCAAGTTGTCCAAGCAGGCCTTGAAGTCTCACGTTGTGACCCATGCTGGCCTTGAACCTGAGGCTTGCTTGTCTCCGCCTCCAGAATGACTGGGATTACAGGCCTGTGCTGTAGGCCATGCCTATTTTTTTTATTTTTAAAACTAAATTTTATTTTTTTATGTGTATGGAAGTTTCATCTGCACGTATGTATACCTATGCACCGCATTCATGCAGTGCCTGCAGAGGCCAGAAGAGGGCGTCAGATCCCTAAAACTGGAGTTAAATGGCTGTGTGAATGCTGGGAATTGAATCTGGGTCCTCTGGAAGAGCGCCAGCGCTCTTAATGAAAGAACCTTCTCTCCAACCCTGCTCCCCCCCCCCTCCGCCCCATTTAGGTCACTATCTGCTTAACGACTTGGTCATTGTTTCAGTTTTTTTAAAAAAAAAATTTCATTTGGCATTGTTTCTTAAATGGCTCACACCTGAACCCCAGTAGGAAGCTAGGATCTTCCACCCTCTGCTGGTCTGTCCTGGATTTCTGTTATATTGGCTGCTTCATCTGCCCACAAACCCAAACGTTAAGGTCGGCTATGCAATGTTCGAGGGTATAAACTCAGCCACTTAAATTATAGCTGGCGTCCATTTATTTGTTTGTTTGTTGCTGATGGTGCTACTGCTGTCGCATTATTGGTTTGAAAGAGGGACTTGCTTCGAATCCTGGCTGGCCTGGAATTCACGCGTTCACCAAGCTGGCCTTGAACTCACAGAGCTTTGTCTACTTCTGTTTCCGGTGGGCTGGAATTAAAGGGGTGTGCCACTACGCCCAGATGACTAGGACTGATTTTAAGGCCAGTCCCCTCCCTCTCCCTGCGGGGGGGGGGGAGATGTGGGGGACAGAGACACAGAACCCAGAGCCTGTTACAGGTCAGACAAGTGTACCGCTGAGCCCAGCCAGTCTGTGATTTTCGATGATGCGTTTTACACCTTTGTTCGGGTTTTGCGCCAGTGCTGAGGGTTGCTCTCGTTCTGTGGATTCCCTCGCTGGTGACAAGCCGGATCAGCGTTCTAATTCTTTTTATTTTCTTTGATCTGTTCCCTCTGACGGTTCCTGAGGTCTTTTGCTTGCATAAATCACTTTCACTCTCTGTGTCTTAGGGAGCTCTCCTTCCCTTTGCTTTCCTGAAATGTGGAAGGCTGTGGGGTATGAGGGCATGATTTCAGCAATTCTGGAAAATCCCTGATGAGCTGTAGACTTGTCCGTGCCTCTCAATATCCCTTTATTTCCTGTCATTTGTCTCTCTTGAGTATATTCTGGATAGGGTCATGTCTGTCCTTTGAGTCAGGGTTCTATTTTGGGGGGATGGGCTGGTTTGAGACAAGGTCTCTCTGTGTAGTCCTGGCTGTCCTGAGCTCCCTCTGCTGACCAGGCTGGCCTTGAACTCAAGAGATCCTCTGCCTCCCGAGTGCTGGGATTAAAGACTTTGTGGCTAAGTCACTGTTTTCTTTAGCTGGGGCTTCACCTGTTTAGTTTATCCATTGAGTTAATTTCAGTTCTCTCTCTCTCTCTCTCTCTCTCTCTCTCTCTCTCTCTCTCTTTCCCCAAAGTCCTAACTTGTTATTAAAACTTACGCATATTTATCTGCTCACCCAGTCTAGACTCTTCTCTGTGCTCATGCCTCTTGCTTGCTTTGCAGACCCGTGGGTTGGGGCTAGGCAGTGCTGGGGGAAGAGAATCTGAAGTGAATCCTTGTGCTATGTAGCCGACTTTCCTCTGGTCTAGGTGTGTGTGGGGTGGAGGGCAGCCTGGCATGGGACCTTACTGGCTACAGTTACAGAAGGAGAAGCTATTGGCTCTGATTTGCTATCTCCAGTCTCTGCTGCAACCTGACGCCCTCTCGTCTATTCACATTCAGCATCCTGAAGCCTGAGAACAGTGACGCGGACAGCGGTCTTGAAGGACAAGGAGACATACTAGCGACCAGAGATAATTAGATAATTCTACTCCTCTTAAATAACATCAAGGCAGGCATGGCGCTGCACACCTATATCCAGCACTTGGGGTTAGAGGCAGGAGCATCAGGAGTTCAAGATTAGCCTCTTTTTAAAAAATCTTTCTTTCTTTCTTTCTTTCTTTCTTTCTTTCTTTCTTTCTTTCTTTCTTCTCTTTAAGACAGGGTTTCAGGCATCAAAGCTACAGAGAAACCCTGTCTCGAAAAACCAAAAAAAAAAAAAAAAAAAGGCCGGGCGGTGGTGGCGCACACCTTTAATCCCAGCACTCGGGAGGCAGAGACAGGCGGATCTCTGTGAGTTCGAGACCAGCCTGGTCTACAAGAGCTAGTTCCAGGACAGGCTCCAAAACCACAGAGAAACCCTGTCTCAAAAAACCAAAAAAAAAAAAAAAAAAAGACCAGGTTTCTCTGTGCATCTCTGGCTATCCTGGAACTAGCCTCAAACTCACAGAGATCCACCTTCTTCTTCCTGAGAGCTGGGGTTAAAGGCATGCACCACCATTGCCTGGGTTTTTTTTTTTCTAAAATTAGTTATTTGTTTATTTTTATTTTATGTGCATTGGTGTTTTGCCTGCATGTATGTGTGTGTGTGAGGATGCCAGATACTGGAGTTATAGACAGTTGTGAGCTGCCATGTGGGTGCTGGGAATTGAACCTGTGTCTTCTGGATGAGCAGCCAGTGTTCTTAACCAATAATAATAATAATTTTAAAAAGGTTTCAGATTTGTTTCATGTAAGTGCTTTGCCTGCATGTAGGCGTGTACACCAGCACACGTGTGCAGTGTGCTGCAGCTGCATGTAGGTGTGTACACCACCACACGTGTAGTGCTCATAGAGGCCGGGAGAGGCTGTCAGGTGCCCCAGGCCTGGAGCTATAGACAGTTGTGAGTCACAACTGGTGCTGCGAATTGAACCTGTGTCCTCTGTAAGAGCAACGAGTGCTCTAAGCTGCTGAGCCATCTCTCCAGCCCGATTTAAAAAAACAAAACCACAAAGCCTAAAGCAAAGTGTAGTTTTTATTTTTGTTTTTGAGAATTTTTATTTTGAGAAAGGGTCCCACCACTAAGGGCCTTCAATTTATGACCTGACTTTAGCGCCCCTAGTGACTGGGATTATCTACCTGCACCACCAAGCCTGGCCACTCACAATTTAAATAAAACAGTTGTCTGCTAGAGACCCCTTCAGTGCTTAGTCCCAGTGCCTAGCAGCGTGGGCTTCATAGCACTGCACCTTTAATCTCAGCACTCAGGAGACAGAGGCTGGCATACCTCCGTGAGTTCAAGGCCACCCTGGTCTACAGAGCTAGTTCTGGGACAGTCAGGAATACACAGAGAAACTGTTTCCTGTCTTGAAATCCTGTCTTGAAAAACAACAAAAAAGCAACAACACATCACTATAGGTGGATTTATATTTGGGCCGACAGCTCACAAATAAGGAATGAAAGTTGGTCCCACTAGCTCTTATAACTTAAATTAACCGGCTTATTTTAATCTATATTTTACCATGTGGCTTTTTACCTTTCTTTCATTCTGTTTGTCCGACTCCCTCTGTGTCTTGTTGACATCTCTGCATGCCTCGACGACTCCTCCTCCTCTCTCTCCCCAGAAACCCTTGGACCGCGAAGATGGATCGGCCAGCCAGCGTTTTAGAGCATTTGCTGCCCCTGCAGAGGGCTCCTCCCAGCACCTACATGGTGGCTCACCAACATCTGTAATTCCAGGGCATCTAACACCCGATTCTGATCTTCTCTGGCACCAGATGGGATGGGGAAGACAGGCCAGAGTTTCCTCCATCTTGTAGTCTTGCTGAGGCTGCTTCAGGTTTAATTAGACTCAGAACTCCTTGATGGAGAATCCCATGGAAAATTACCCAACTCTTAGGAACAAAAGGTCAGGATGTTCTAGCTGTTTGCTAAACTGTCTGTTTGAGGCACCTCCTCCATCTGAGGACTTATCTTTGCTTCTGTTAAAACTGCTTGCTTCAGCAAAGAGCTAGTTCTAGGACAGCCAAGGGTATACGGAGGAACTCCCTGGGGTAGGGGTTGGGGGGATTTTTCTATGACTGTTGCTCCAGAGTAACCAGCTGACTCTAGCTCTTTGCCAGTCTTTCCCTACTCACACGTCTGTCTCACCACGAGATGAGTTATCTCCAGTCTTGAATTGCCGTTGACACAGGATTTGACCAACAGATTGCAGCAGAAGCTGTGTTCAAACTGTGAACCATGACAGTGTAAACAACTTCTCAGTCCAGTCCCCAGCAAGGATGCTCTACTGGGGCTCAAAGACAACTCTTTGAAGTTTCTGTTTTTGTTGCTGTTGTTTTAGGTAATCTCTCTCTTTTTTTTTTTTTTTTTTTTTTGGTTTTTCTTGACAGGGTTTCTCTGTGGCTTTGGAGCCTGTCCTGGAAGTAGCTCTGTAGACCAGGCTGGTCTCGAACTCACAGAGATCCACCTGCCTCTGCCTCCCGAGTGCTGGGATTAAAGGCGTGCGCCACCACCGCCCGGCTTAGGTAATCTCTTTAGTTTAAGTGCATTGGTGTTTTGCCCACGTGTGTGTTTGTGTGAGGATGTGAGATACCCTGGAACTGAAGACAGCTGTGAGCTGCCACGTGGGTATTGGGAATTGAACCCAGGTCCTCTGGAAAAGCAGTGTCAGAACTCTTAACCCCTGAGCCATCTCTCTCATATCTGAAGAAAACTTTCTGTTTTTGTTTTATTTACTTTTCTTTTTAAGACAGGGTTTCTCTGTGTAGACTTGATTGTCCTGGAACTCGCTCTGTGTGGCCTCGAATTCAAAGACCCACCTGCCTCTGCTGGGATTAAAGGCGAGCGCCACCACCGCCCGGCAGGAAACAGATTGCTAAAGAATGCTGGTGCCCACCTGTTTTCCCTTTCTCCGCCTGCTCCTCCTTTCTTCTTCTCCTCCTCCTTCTTCTGAATAGAGCTTTTTTTTTTTTTTTAAAAAACAAAGTGTCAGGAGCCATTTCAGGCTTCTCCTTTCTCACATCTCACAGGGCCTTGAGGTGGAAATCTTGAGACAGAAAACTTAAAGTTAACTAAAACATTGTGTGCTGACCTTGGAGATTCAAGCTTCAGACGTCACCTCAGAGTGTCTTCTTTGTTTCCTGCTTATCACTAACAGCAGGTGTTCTAGCCACCGACCTTGCAACTGCCCCGCTTAGCTGCCTAGCTACCGAGCCCCTCCTTTCCTTCCCGCCTTCCCCCTTCCTCAGTTCCCCCTGACCGAGCACCTCACTGAGGAGTATATAATACATCAAACTTGCTTCAATAAACGGATGCCGTGACAAAAGAATACCACTTGGCCTCTCTCTCTCTCTCTCTCTCTCTCTCTCTCTCTCTCTCGCCCATGTCTTTCAGATAGTGCCTCTTCAGACCCTGGAATAACTTAGGACCTGCTGGACGGGTCAACAAAGAACAATTATTTATTATGTATACAGTGTTCTGCAGGCCTGTATGCCTGCACACCAGAAGAGGGCACCAGATCTCATTATGGATGGTTGTGAGCCACCATGTGGATACTGGGAATTGAACTCAGGTCCTCTGGAAGAGCAATCAGTGCTCTTAACCACTGAGCCATCTCTCCAGCCCCCTGAATAGGGCTTATTATGTAGCTCTGGCTGTCATAGAAGTTGATATGTAGACCATGCTATCCTCAAAATTCACAGACATCCACCTGCCTCCGCCTCCTGAGTACTGGTATTAGAAGACCTGTGCTATGTCTGGCCTCTTTTCCCTTCTTATTCACCCAGGGCTACATTCCACAGGGGCCATCCCTTCTCAGTTAACCCTTAATTACCAAAAAGTAAAGCGATCATCTTTACAGATGAACCATTAGGTGTGTTTCAACTTCAGGAATGAGAAGCAATCTCCCTCTCCCACTCCGTCCCTCACTGTCCTGGGGTCCACAGCGGGGAAACCGATTCGCATGCTTAGTGTATCTCACTTTGAACTTCATGACAGACACAAGAAGAAACCTTCCATTTTAGATTTATTTGTTTATTTTTATTATGTATTTAGTGTTCTGTCTGCATCTATGCCTGCAGGCCAGAAGAGGGCATCCGATCCTTACAGATGGTCATGAGCCACCATGTGGGTGCTGGGAATTGGACTCAGGACCTCTGGAAGAACAGTCAGTGCTCTTAACCTCTGAGCCATCTCTCCAGCCCAGAATTATTTATTTTTGTTTTATGTATATGAGTGTTTTGCCTGCTTGTATGTGTGCACACCACAAATATGCAGTGCCAGTAGCGGCCAGAAGAGGGCGTCATGTCCCCTCCAGTTGGTGTTACAGGTTTGTGCCCTGCCTTGCTGGTGCTGGAATCCAAGCCTGGCCCTCAGCAAGACCAACAAGCGCTCTTGACTTGCTGAGCCATCTCTCCAGCCCTTCAAGCCACAGAAGTTTTATGCACCTCTGCTGCTTGGAAATTCTGAAAAATCTGAGAATTTACTAACCATGAGAATGCCTCTTGCAGCAGGAGAAACAGAAGATGACAATTGGGGTTGTACCGCTTTGGCATGGCTCTCACCAGGTCTCTTGCCCTGTCCTGTCACTGAAAGTTCACAAAGCACATGTGAACCCTCTACCCACTGTGTAGACCAGGCTGGCCTCAAACTCACAGAGATCCACCTGCCTCTGCCTCCCGAGTGCTGGATTAGACCATATGCTACCACCGCCCTTTTTGTTGTTGTTGTTGTTGATTTAGACCAGTTTTCGTTATGTAGCCCAGGTTGGACTCAAACTCACAATCCTCTTGCCTCAGTCTTCCTATTCTTGGGGCTACAGGTCTGAACCACCACGCCTGGTGCTGAAGTTACAAGTCACTGCGGGACTCCTGAAGACGGCTCTCACTGGAAACTGTGCTGGCTGGGTGTGGTGGCGCACACTTTTAATGGCAGCACTTGGAAGGCAGAGACTCATCGCTGTGAGTTTGAGGCCAGCCTGGCATATAGAGTTCATTTCAGGACAGCCAAAGCTAGCTACATGGTGAGCTATGTAAAAAAAAAAAAAAAATCTAAAAAATAAGAAGAAGAAGAAAAAGAGAGAAACAAACAAATAAAAACACAGAAAATAATCCAGTGTTGTGGAATATTATTTTATTTTTATTTTTTTTAATTAATTTATTTATTTATTCATTTATTATGTATACAATATTCTGTCTGTGTCTATGCCTGCAGGCCAGAAGAGGGCACCAGACCCCATTACAGATGGTTGTGAGCCACCATGTGGTTGCTGGGAATTGAACTCAGGACCTTTGGTAGAGCAAGCAATGCTCTTAACCTCTGAGCCAACTCTCCAGCCCCTGGAATATTATTTTAATTGGGCAAAGATGTGTTACCTTTGTTTCTGCTGCGGGAGACACTTTAACTGTATGAAGGTCTGTTACTTTTGTTTAAGCTTCATTTGTCTAATGGTGTCAGGATGTGTGCTTAATTATGTAAAGATATGTTGCATCTGTTTCACCTTGCCTGTCTAAGGCACCTGATTGGTCTAATAAAAAGCTGACCGGCCAATAGCTAGGCAGGAGAGGGTGGTGCTGCCAGGCAGAGAGAATAAATAGGAGGAGAATGTTAGGCTTAAAGAGAAAAGAATGAGAGAAGAGAGTGAGGGACCTGCCTGGGGCAAGAAGTGAGGCAGACACCAGTCAGCCAGACAGAGAAGCAGTAAAAGTGAGATTTACAGAGGTAAGACAGGTAAGAGCCCTGACATGAAAGACAGGTAATGAGAAACAGGCTAATTTTTTTAAAAAATATTTATTTATTTATTATGTATATAATATTCTGCGCGCGTGTGTGTGTGTGTGTGTGTGTGTGTGTCTGCAGGCCAGAAGAGGGCACCAAACCTCATTACAGATGGTTGTGAGCCACCATGTGGTTGCTGGGAATTGAACTCATGACGAAACAGGCTAATTTAAGTTAAAAAACTAGCCAGAAATGTGCTGGAGATAGGCCAAGCATTCAGAGCTAATGATAAGTCTCTGTGTCATGACTTGGGGGCTGGTTGGTGGCCCAAAAGAAAAAGTCTGGTATCAGAACAGAAAGAGGCCGGGCGATGGTGGCGCACGCCTTTAATCCCAGCACTCAGGAGGCAGAGGCAGGCGGATCTCTGTGAGTTCGAGACCATCCTGGTCTACAGAGCTAGTTCCAGGACAGGCTCCAAAAAAAAAAAAAAAGAAAAGAGAGAGAGAGAAAACATGTGCCAAGCTCCCCGAGGTCCTCCTTTAGGTTCTCCGTTAAGTTGTTCTGAAGTATTGGGTTTTTTGTTTTGTTTAATTTTTCAAGACAGGGTTTCTCTGTGTAGCCCTGGCTGTCCTGGAACTCAATCTGTAGATGAGGCTGACTTCAAACTCACAGATCTGCCTGCCTCTGCCTCCTGAGGGCTGGGATTAAAGGTGTACGCCACCACCACACACTCGAACTATTGGTTTTTATGTTACTACATGCTGGGTGCAGTTCTTGACATTGGGCTACGTCGGTAAGTAAAGCTACTAGGCTTT
The DNA here is from genome assembly GCF_950005125.1 of Chionomys nivalis. Classification (NCBI taxonomy): domain Eukaryota; kingdom Metazoa; phylum Chordata; class Mammalia; order Rodentia; family Cricetidae; genus Chionomys; species Chionomys nivalis. The sequence goes on along the minus strand of NC_080092.1, from coordinate 51,233,097 downwards.
CAGATCTCGAAGGCCTTATATTTTAATGGCAAATGACGGCTGGAGAGATACTCAGTGGTTAAGGGCACTGTCTGCTCTTCCAGGGGACCTGAATCAGTTGGGAGCTGGAGCTCACAATCGTTTGTAACTCCTGTTCCAGGGGATATGATGCCCTCTTCTGTCCTCCGATGACACTGCACACACATGCACAGATATGTGCAGACAAAGCACCCATACATATAAAATAAAGCATGCGGTTGGAGAGATGGGCTCAGCAGTGAAGAGCAATTGTGGTTCTTACAGAGGACCCTGGTTCAATTCCCAGCACGACGATTCACGGCTAGTCATAACCAGTTCCAGGGGATCCAATGCCCTCTTCTGACCCCCATAAGCACGAGGCACACACACACGTGGTGCACAGGCGTAAGTGCACAAAATAAATCCAAAGAAATTAAAAATAAATAAAAGTACCTTTATTTTTAAAAATTAGCAGGAAACGACACATGGTGATAAATGAGTAAACTCTGTAGCGTTTCAGATGGCAACAGTTCCTAGAGAAGAGAAACCCCAAGGGGAGGGGCAGTTCCAAGGTGGGACCAGATGTGGGGCTGAATAAGCTGTCAAGGGAGCCTAACCGACAGGCTGACATCTGTGTGGAGACGTTGCAGGCAGGAGGACGCGCCATGGAGAAGCTCCAAAGAGACGCTTTGGGGTCATGATGTTTTGTCAGTGGTGACTCGATGCTCCAACCTTGGGGACAGTTTCCAACATCTGGAGATGGTTTTGGTTGTGGCAACCAGGGGAGGAGGGAGTGTACCATGGGCATCCAGCGGGAAGCGAATACTGCTGAGATCCTTATGATTCATAGAACACCCCTCCTCCGCAAGACGAGAAAGATTTTCTGAGCCAAATAATAAAAGCTGGCTAACAGAAAGAACAGCCACCGCAAAAGCCGGCGGTTGGCAGCGAGGAAGCAAGAAGAGCACAGTTGGTGATGAATTCCGAGGGGGTGCGGGGTGGGGGGAATAGCGGTACTAGATGACTTTGGCAGGGGGCGCTGTGCAGACCTAGGCTTCGGGGGAGTGAGGGAATGACGTCATCCTGCTTTGCTGTGCTGAGAACAGGCTCGAGGGAGGAGTCCTGGAGTTGGAGCAGAAAGCAGAAGGAGGTGGACTCGGTGGACCCAAGTGGTCAGCATGGCTTCTACAGACTGCACCGCCTTTCTTGGGCATTTTCTCTCTCCTTAAAGCTGGGCACACACCACCCTCCCCTGCCTGGGCTCTCAGTGCGGACCTCCCTTCTGACTTCAGAAGTGTTGGTAGCTGACTCTTCTCACAGTCTGTCATGGAAGTCTTAACCCTGTGGCCACATTCCTCTTGGTCCCTCTTTTGTTGGCACCAGCTAAGGGTCCAGGCTCAATCACCTTTGACCTCTCCCCTTTCTGTTTCTACATCCTCCCCAGCAGCACTATGCAGGGTGCTGGAGCTCATGCCACCCCAACATATGCGTCCTTCCCGTCTCCACACAAAGCACAAGATATAATGAGACGTCACTGTAGGCCATGGTGACCCAAGCCTGTAATCCTGGTGCTTGAGGAGGCTGAGGCAGGAGGATTGTCATAAGTTTAAGGCCAGCCTGGGTTGTATAATAAGTTCTAGAACATTGTGGGCTGTCTCAAAATGACAAAAGTGCTTGCTTTGGTTGCATATATAAGTTTGAGCAGCACAGGGGAGATTGCATGGCCTGTGCACAGGATGACGTACAATTCATGAAGCGTTTATTACTTTTATTTTTATGGATGGGTGTTGCCTGCGCATATGTCCATGTACTGTTTGTGTGCCTGGTGCCCAGGGAAGCCAGAATGAGGTCACCGGATCCCAGGTCCTGAGCAGCCAGTGCTCTGACCCACTGAGCTATCTCCAGCCAGCGCTCTGACCCACTGAGCTATCTCCAGCCAGTGCTCTGACCCACTGAGCTGTCTCTCCAGCTCTGCCCCACAGATTTTCGGGACACAGAGGTTTCCAAGGAAAACTTTCTTTTCCCTGCAAAAGTTCCAAATTCGTCTGCTTCTCACAACTTGTTCTAAGGGAATTTTCTTTCTCTTTTCTCTCTCTCTCTTTTGGTTTCTTTGAGACGGGGTTTCTTCATGTAGCTTTGACTGTCCTGGAACTCGCTCTGTAGAACAGACTGGCTTCAAAAGATTCACAAAGATCCGCCTGCCTCTGCCTAGTGAATGCTAGGATTAATGGCGTGCGCCACCACCCAGTCCTATCCATGCCTTCTTTGTCTTTTTAGAAAACAAACAAAGCAAATAGATAGAGGGGGAAAAACAAGACAACAAGACAGAAAAAGAGAAATGCATATAAATACAGACACACACACACACACATAGAAACACAAAACCAGAAACCATAATACAGCCGGGCAGTGGTGGCGCACGCCTTTAATCCCAGCACTTGGGAGGCAGAGGCAGGCGGATCTCTGTGAGTTCGAGACCAGTCTGGTCTACAAGAGCTAGTTCCAGGACAGGCTCCAAAACCACAGAGAAACCCTGTCTCGAAAAACCAAAAAAAAAAAAAAAAAAAAAAAGAAACCATAATACAATACAATACAAGCAAAAGACCTGCAAGGTAAAAAAGTGCCCAAATAAAACAATATGAGACAAAAACATCTCCAAAAGTACCACTGAGTTCTTTTGTGTTGACAATTTGCTGCTGACCGCGGGGCCTGCTGTAAGTGTGGTTTGTATCCCTAGTGAGACCCCTTTGAAGAAAACTATTTTTTTCTTTGTGAGCAGTGGTCAATTTTTGAGACAGGGTCTCTTTATGTATCCCTGGCTGTCCTGAAACTTGATATTTAGACACTGGTGGGTGGAATGAAGGCAGGAAGTACCTAGCCTTGTGGGTGTTGTCTTTATAAGATAACACATTTCACTGTCATTCTCTGGGAGTCCCAGGTACAGGCATGGCCAATATCTATTGTCCCAGCCAATATTCAATAAAGCTCGCTTCAAAGTTGGTCAAAAGTTGTGGTAGTGGTCTTATTCCCACCTGGAGGGATTAGCACTACTCTGTGGACAGCTGCTCACCTCAGCTGACGCATTGACTATACACCTTAGTGCACAGAAGTTTGGCTTTGGTTTTTTGAGACAGGGTTTCTCTGTGTAGACCTTGCTGTCCTGGAACTCACTCTGTTGACCAGGCTGACCTTGAACTTTGTCTGCCTCTGCCTCCTGAGTGCTGGGATTAAAGGGGTGCGCCACCACCGCCTGGCTTCCCACAGAAGCTTTTGATTTAGACCTCGCCCCTTTTGTTTATTTCCTATTTGGCTGCTGTGCTCTTCCTGTCGTAGCTGTAAAGATCTGTCCTGCCCCTTTAAGAGACAAGCCACACCCATTCCCTCCCTTTTCCACTGAGGCAGGCCGACTCTCTTCCTTTTCCATTTCCCTCTCGAAGAGTAGCCAAAAAAACGCTGTCAAAGCCAACATCATGAAACCATGAAGTTTCTACCTCTTGGATGTGCTGTCTGTGATACAGGGGCTCAAATTCAGGCTCCAGGCTAGCCCTGGACACCTGGGCTCAAATCTGGAATCTTTTGTTTATTTTTTTTTTAAGGTTTATTTATTTATTATGTATGCAACATTCTGCCTCCATCTATGCCCACACACCAGAGGAGGGCGCCAGATCTCATTACAGATGGTTGTGAGCCACCGTGTGGTTGCTGGGAATTGAACTCAGGACCCCTGGAAGAGCAGCCAGTGCCCTTAACCACAGAGCCATCTCTCCAGCCCTTGTTTGTTTTCTTCAAGACAGGGTTTCTCTGTGTAATAGCACTGGCTGTGATAGAACTCACTTTTTAGATTAGGCTGTCCTCAAACACACAGAAACCCATCTGCTGGGATTAAAGGCGTGTGCCACCACTGCCCAGAGGAACACTGATGGTGAGAGAGAAACTGGCTTGCTGCTACAGTACTAACCACACTGACCAGATAGGAGCAAAGACTTGGGGAGAGGCGCTAGCGGAAAAACAACACAGTTTCCACTAGCTGTGAGCTGCTCCTGGGCCCAGGCCTGCCTCAGGGAAACAGTCTCAGAGCCCTGTCCCCTTTTCAGATTCTTCCAGTGTGTCCAATCACAACAGACTGACACTATCCACTACCTGTGTGTACCACCAGGCCTTTAATCAATCCCAGCACTCAGGAGGCAGAGGCAGGCGACCTCTGAGTTCAAGGCCAGCCTGGTCTACTGAGTTCCAGAACAGCCAGGGTCACACAGAGAAACCCTGTCTCAAGCCAGGCGGTGGTGGCGCACGCCTTTAATCCCAGCACTCGGGAGGCAGAGGCAGGCGGATCTCTGTGAGTTCGAGGCCAGCCTGGTCTACAAGAGCTAGTTACAGGACAGGCTCCAAAACCACAGAGAAACCCTGTCTCGAAAAACAACAACAACAATAAAAGAGCTAGTTCCAGGACAGGAACCAAAAACTAGGGAGAAACCCTGTCACAAACAAACAACAGCAAAAAGAAAAGAGATTGAATTGTGAACAAGAAAAGCTTCTAAAAGAGCTCCCATCTCTTCGAGACCATCCCTGGACAAGAAGTTAGGGCATGTGATAACCTGGAAAGCTGCTGCTGCTGCTCTTGAGAAGAGAGCTCCTTCAGGTCAGAAGGCTCCTTTGTGGTTAGATGTCCTGAGGTTAGCGACCCCCTCCCCCATCAATCCACACATCACATATTCTCAGTAAAAAGGGTCTGCATCCTTAGTGGCCTGATGTCACAATAATGTCATTTACATCATGAGTTTGACACCAACTCCTTTCTGTGGGGCTCCTGGGAGGTGATACCCTAAAAGGGGGATCGGATCCAACATCATTTGGGGCAGAAAAAGGATCACCCTATGCCGTGAATATTGTACCTGCTTTATAAGTAGTCATAAAACTTAGTAAAACCCAGAGCACAGATCCACTAGAATGTGATTGCTTGGCTTAGCTTGGCATATGCCCTTGTTAGAAACCTCTGCTTAAACTGTGTACCTCTCCTTTTAAAAATCCATTTATTTATTGTGGGCAGGAGAATGTGCTTGTGGAGGTCAGTTCTCGCTTCCCGCCACGTGGGTCCTGGGAATTGGCCTCAGATCACTAGACCCAACCACAAGGGCCTGTAACCTGCTTGGCCTCTCTATGTCTCGCCCCACCTGCACCCCCACCTCTGCAGTATCCCCAGAACTAAGGATGCTGAGGAAAGGTAGATTTTCTGCTCTCTCTAGACGTCCCAGAGCCTGTTTCACTTTCCCAGCACTGCCTGCGTCAGGTGGGGAACAGGCACCCTCTGAGACAGAGGAGATCACTAACATTTCAGACTTTGGTTTGACTAATGAGACAAGAAATCGAGGAGAGCCCATCACAGGCCAGCAGCGACCTCCAGCGTCTGCGGGCCAGCTGTGCTGCCGGTCCCAGCCAGAAGACTGCGTCCTTACGGTCTGTCAGGCAAGTCCTCCCGGGACCAGGTCTGCAGAGAGCTTTGGCCCTTTTCCACGGAGAGGTTTCCTTCTAACCCATCTTCTTTTCTAGTCTGGTTCTACAGCGTTGCGAGCTCTGCGTGTCTGTCCATCGTCCATTTCCTGTCAAAACCTACCCCAGCTGATTTCTGTTCTTGCCACCTAAATAAAAACTCCACTGCCTCCGTCCCCATTCAGGGCTCTGGGTAGAGGCGGAGGCCTCAGGTCCTGTTCTTCTGAGGCCAATCATCCGCCTCAGCTCTGCCTAAATCTCCCTCCAGCAGAGCTGGAGCAGACACTGAGCCAGGAGTGGGGTTACGGGGGTGAAGAGTGAGGAGGGAGGGTGGGTGGGTGGGTGTGGTTTTTTTTGTTTTGTTTTTCGAGACAGGGTTTCTCTGTGATTTTGGAGCCTGTCCTGGAACTAGCTCTTGTAGGCCAAGCTGGTCTCGAATTCACAGAGATCCGCCTGCCTCTGCCTCCCGAGTGCTGGGATTAAAGGCATGCGCCACCACTGCCCGGCTGTGGGTGGGTGTGTTATCAGGTCTGGGGCTGCTGATGGAGCTGTACAACTGTCTCCTGGAATGAAGATTCCAGTCATACACACCAAGTCTGAGCCTCCAGCTCCGGGCCAGGGCTCCCTTTGCAATTTCTCCCCAGGTGATTCGGCTCCGTACCCACGTTCACCCCACCGCTCCTAGGGTCCGCTTAGGAAAAAGCCGCAGGTCAGTTCCGGGTTCTGGGCCTCGGGTGCCTTTACTCAGAGTCTAGACTCCTAGCCACAGGAGGTGATCACAATCTCACCACGAAGTCAGGAGGAGATAGCTCAGCGGTTATGAGCATTGCTCTTCCAGAGGATCCAGGATCGGGTCCCAGGACCTACATGGTAGCTCATAACCATCCATAACTCCAGTTCCAGCTGGTGCCGTCTTCTCCACAGATACCAGGCATTCACATGCTGAGCATACACACGGTAGGCAAAGCGCTCATAAAATAACAAAAAATAAGAGGAATATGTAAAAAGAGGATGTAAAGTCAATTGTTTTTCTATTTCTAACTCCATTGCACATTTTTCATATTTGGATAAGTGCATATAAATATAATTGATAGAGCAAGTATAAAATCCAATGGGAAGCTCCACAGCTTCAGAATGGCTGTACTAACTGTATAAATGTTCCCTGAGATATATTTTTTTTTTTTTGCTTTTGGGTCTGGCTACTTTCCATGTGTGTTTTTAAAAAATTTTTACAAAAATCCTTTAAAAAATTTTAAAAGTTTTTACAAAATATCCTGATTACAGTTTCCCCTACCTCTGCTCCTCCCAGTTCTTCCCACCTCTGGATCCACTCTTTTTCTGTCTCTCATCAGAAAAGAACAGACTTTAGCTGGGCCTCATGCCTTTAACCCCAGCACTCGGGAGGCAGAGGCAGGCAGATTTCTGTGAGTTCGAGGCCAGGCTGGTCTACAGAGCAAGTTCCAGGACAGGCTTCAAAGCTACAGAGAAGCCCTGTCTTGGAAAAACAAACAAAAACAAAGCAACTAACCTGAAAGCAATAGCCCACACACAGAGGACCTGGTGCAGACCTGTGCAGGCCCTGTTTGCTGCTTTGGGCTCCATGAGCTCATATGAGCTTTCCTCAGTTGTGTGACGTTCTTTATTTGCAAAGTTTGTTGTTGTTGAGACAGGGTCTCACTGTGTAGCCCTGGCTATCCTGGAACTCACTATGTAGATCAGGCTGATCTCAAATTTACAGAGATCCACCTGCCTCTGCCTCCTGAGTGCTGGGATTAAAGGCAAACAATACCACACACACACACACACACACACATATATGTGTGTGTGTGTGTGTAATAAAGTTATTTTAATAAGTAACTTGGCTGGGCAGTGGTGGTACATGCTTTTAATCTCAGCATTTTCAGATATCTGTGAGTTCAAGTCCAGCCTGGTCTATAGAGCTGGTTCCAGGACAGCCAGGGTTACACAGAGAAATCCTTCATGAAAACCCAAAAATAAATAAATAAATTCTAGGTCTTGGGGTCTAACTCAGTTGTAGAGAGCTTGCCTAGCATGCACAAAGCCCCGGGTTACATCCCCGGCCTGCCAAAATAAGAGTAAAATACTAACAAAAGCAATGTCCAAAGTGCAGTTTTTCCCTGGATTACTCCCTTGCCCCTGCTCCCTTCTGCCCTCATTGCCTCGTCTGCTCACCAGCCTCTCAGGTGTTTGCTGAGAGTGGGTGGGGGGTGGGGAGAGCAGAGAAAGACTCCTTTGTAGGAAAGGGAAGTGCTCTGGGCTGTACATGAAATAGGATCTGTAGACACTGGAAACCTTGAAAGATTTGCTTGAAGGCACCCACGTATCCTTTTGGTCTTTTTTTTTCTTAAAAACATTATGCCTGGTGTTTCCCTTGTATGCACACCTATGTACCACATTCATGCCAGGCCCTTGGAGGTCAGGTAGGCCACTGGATCCTCTGGGACCAGAGTTACAGTTATGAACTACCATGCGGATGCTGGGACTGTGAACCCAGTTCTTTGGGCCTAACCTCTAACCTCTGAGCATCTCTCCAGCCTCTATATTGTTGTTGGTTGTTTTACTCCTTTGACTCTGCTCTTTTTGGGGGGCTGCCACCCAGCCCCCAAATACGTCACACACACTGTAATGGATTAAATAAAAAATGCTGCAGGATTCCCGGCAGCCGCAGTGGCAGAAACACTCCAGGTCTCCCAGTGGTGGCAGCAGGCAGCAGGCAGTGGGTCCGAGAGCAGCCAGTCCCAGGCAGGGACAGCAAAATTCTCCCAGTGGCTGCAGCAGGCCACAAGGAGACACAGACAGATGGACACACCATGAGACCACGCCATAGGTCTCTGAAGGCGGCTGGTCCTGGCCAGGGAGGCACATGGCGGCAAGCAAGAGACAGAGACATGGATAGGCACACCATGGAGAATGAGGTTGGATATTTAGTAGGTTATGGAAGGGAAGGGGGAGAAGAGCACAGAGGCAGAGAGAAAGGCAGAGAGAGAGAGAGAGAGAGAGAGAAGGGGGAAGGGGAGAAGTAGGGAGAAGGAGAAAAAGAAAACTCAGGCTGGAAGTTGAATATCAGCCTGCCTCAGGGGAGGGGGGAGTGGGCGTGGCTTGTCTCTTAAAGAGACAGGACAGACCATTACACCCAGAGGCTTATTATTACTTGTAAATGCCCAGCCTTAGCTTGGCTTGTTTCTAGCCAGCTTTTCTTAAATCATCCTGTCTCTCTTTTGCTCCAGGCTTTTATCTTTCTCTATTTCTGCATTTACTTTCTTTGTTTCTTTCCTTGTTTCTGTTTGTGGAGCTAGGTGGTTAATCCCTTCTTTTCTTGCTCCTTGGTCTTTCTCCTGTTTTTCCCGTATTTCTCCTATTTATTCTCTCTGCCTGCCAGCCCCGCCTATCCTTTCTCCTGCATCACTATTGGCTATTCAGCTCTTTATTAGACCATTGGTGTTTTAGACAGGCAAAGTAACACAGCTTCACAGAGTTAAATAAATGCAACATAAAAGAATGTATCATATCTTTGCATCATTAAACAGATGTTCCACAGCATAAACAAATGCAACACATCTTAAAATAATATTCCACATGCCAGGCAGTTATGGTGCACACCTTTATCACCCAACTTTCTTGTTTTTTTTTTTTTTTTTTTTTTTTTTTTTGGTTTTTCGAGGCAGGGTTTCTCTGTGGCTTTGGAGCCTGTCCTGGAACTAGCTCTGTAGACCAGGCTGGTCTCGAACTCACAGAGATCTGCCTGCCTCTGCCTCCCGAGTGCTGGGATTAAAGGCGTGCGCCACCACGCCCAGCTCCAACTTTCTTGATGGCCCAGTTTTCTTAAAAAAATTTATTCATATAACTTTTTTATAACATGTGTGTCTATGATGGGTGGGGCGCTTGTGCCACACTGCACCTGGAGATCGGGAGACAATGTGCTTTTCCTTTACCACATGGGTTCTGCAGAATAAACTCAGGTCGTCAGCTTGGCAAGCAGTTTTACACTGAGCCATCTCACTGGCTTTCTCTGTTTTCTTTTTAGTCTGAATGTTCTAGTAACCTGTGGGATTTTTAATGTTTTTCTGTGACTTTTTCCTTCCCTTCTCCTCTGGTGTGTCCAGGTCGCTTCCCAGTGACTGTAGATCAAAGTTCACTTACAGAGGCCTATCAATACACACTGTAACGTCCACCAAAACAATGATAAAAGGCTGGGTGTGGAGGCGCTCGCCTTTAATCCCAGTGCGTGGTAGGGAGAGGCAGGTGGATCTCTGAGTTTGAGGCCACCCTGGTCTACAGAGCAAGTTCTAGGACAGCCAGGGCTACACAGAGAAATCCCGCTTCGAAAAACCAAAATAATAATAACAATGATAAAATAATACTAACCAATACTTACTTAATAATAACACACCAAATACTGTGTGCATGCTATGCCATCATGGTAGCCAGGTTGGGAAGAGCCCCAGTGAGCAGCAACCATCTGTCTAAGATTGCCTGCTTGTACTCCTGTCCGCAAGCAGCTGTGAAATCTGGGTCTGCTCTGCTTTCTCTGGCTTCTTCTGTTTCTGCAACCCACAGACAGCAACCATCACACCATCATTTCCCAGGCTTCATAGGAGATCAGAGAGGCCAGAAAAGGCTGCGGCTACAGCTCAGTAAGAACATTTCACCCATCAGGCATCTCCTGCACTGCAAGACCAAAACCAAAACCTTCAAAACAGTGTTTATATGAATGGAAGCCTGGAACTGGGGAGACATGAACAAAAACACAGAAGTTCAAACATTAGGACCTAGGGGGCTAGAAAGATGGCTAGGCAGCTGAGAGCACTTGTCTGGAGGACTGAGTTCAGTACCCAGTACTCACAACAGCCTGTAACTCCAGCTCCAAGGCCGTGCAACTTCCTGTTTAGGCCTCCAAAGTCGAGTTGCCTTGAGAGCATGCACACACACACACACACACACAGAGGTTAAAAAATATATATGTATGTATGCATGCATGCATGAAACCTAGATACCAGCAGCAGGGAAAGGGAACACAGGACATGTATGGGCTTCTCACTGAACAGGCCCTGGGCAGAGTCAGATGAGATTTTGCAGAAGTTTCAGGGATCCAAGAAGAACTCTGTGCAATCCCTAACTTTGTCTGCAGTTGAACTGCTTGACTCTATGAGATGAGGCTAACATGCTACTTCCCCAGTAGAGCATTTATGTTTCATACACACATATGTACAACTCTACAAACTATAAACCATGTAGCATGATTATAAACCACCTATGTGGAGGCAGAGTTGCATGGCTTGAATTAGATTTCGATTGAAATTAATTTTGAAAATTAAAAAAAAAACCTAGTTTTCCCCTTTATTTTTAGAAGCTATTAAAAAATTATCACCTGCTGGGTGCTGGTGGTACACACCTTTAATCCCAGCACTTAGGAGCAGAGGCAGGTGAATCTCTATGAATTTGAGACCAGTCTGGTCTACAGTGAGTTCCAGGACAGGCTCCAAAGCTACACAAGGAAAACCCTGTCTTGTAATAAATAAATAAACAAACAAAAGAAAACATAAAATTATCACCCATTTATCCCTTTCTCTGTCTTTTTGTTGTTGTTGTTTGGGTGGAAGGGAAGGGTCTTGCTATATAGCTCTGGCTATCCCCAAACTTATATCACCTGGACTCTTAATTCTCCTACCTCAGTTTCCCAAATGTCCAGATTACAGAATGCATCAGCACACCCAGAAAACTGATGTTATTCATTGACATATGTTTTTCTATTTATTTAAAGCAGTTGAACACAGGACTAGGCATTCTAGGCAAACACTCTTCCAGGGAGCTGCAGGCCCCGCCCTCACTTCCATCTTAACAGCAAATGCTATCTCCCTGTAGGAAAAAAATCCTCGGGAAAATCCAAACCTAGAAGGAGGTGCCTCAAATCCAAAAAGGAGGGACCGTTAGAGTAGGTGAGGTGGCTCAGCCTGAAGCCCCAATGCTCAGGGTCACCTAAAGGTTCAAGGCCACCCTAGACTACCAGGAGTCCTCGGACGTCCTGGGCTACAGCGTGAAACTGTTTCAAAAACAACTCAAAACATAAATACAGGTTGTACTAAATAAACAAAACACTTTTCAGCCTATGAACATGGCCTAAAATCAACGAATTCTCCTTGTACTTTCTCCTTACACTCTCATCAGATGCTCCCGGCAAGAGAGCAGAGAGCGTGTCCCTGCAATAAGTCAGAGGTCTTATCTCCAGCCTCCTGGGACAGAAAACAGCAGAATCCACAGGGCTGAGAAAGCTTCCAAGGAAGAAACAGATGGCCTCAGATTCAGAGAGCTGGGCCGTGGGCGTGGTGGGGTTCCTCCGGGCCAAGGCAGGGGCTGGAGAAGTACATTTACAGAGGATGAAGTCTGATGTGTGCCCCAGTGGTAGAGAGCAGGACCAGCCGCATGAAACCTTTGTGTTTAGTTTCCAGCCTTTCAAGAAAAAAAGACAGACTTGTAAATTCCCTCCACTGCAGATGGCAAAAGAGCCGTGTACACATGTAGACTATCCCTGCAGATGTAAGGGTGGATGGGGAATTTTCCTTCCATGGAGGCTTCCAGGCTCGTATCCTCCTGATACTGGGCTGTACATACACACGGGAGACGGATCTGTGAGCTGTTTCTCTTCTTCCACTTCACGCTTTATCTCAGAGCGAACTCGCGTGAGCGCCAAAGTCATACTTAGAGATCTATGAAACAAAAAAGGCCTCCATCTGCAAGTCCCTTGCCCAAGGACAGATAGTTCTGAAATGCTGGAGGCTGTTGTTTATGGCCGATAACAGGTCATGTGTTTCCACTCCCCTAAACAAGATTTTTGACTCATCTGCACCAGGAGTGCTTGATCACGCGTGTACTTCATCATAGATGGGCAGGAGGTTCACAGGCAGGAAATACATCAGGATTTAGGCTTGCCCCTGACTGGATGTAGGCCGGAGGTACATCAGGCTGTATGTTGCCCCCGATTGGACCTGATGCGAAAAGCAATGGATTATGGATTTTCCTTCTTAAGGCACTGCACATGGTGATTCTGGGCCATTTCCCGGGAACCTGGATATGGACCTGGCCAGAGCCCATCTACTTGGTCGGTATTTAATTAAAGCTTACTTCAGATTTGGCTTTAAACTGTGGCAGTGATCTCATTCTGGATCAGTGGGATTAACAGTCTTTCAGTGGCTGTCTGCAACCTTCAATCCCAGAATGTGGGAGGCGGAGTCCCATTTGGGAGGAGTTCAAATCATCTTCAGCTGCCCAATTGGAGGCCAGCCTGGTATGCGTGAGATCTTGTCTCCAAAACCAATGACTTCATTTGAGTTTTGTTTGATTTTTTTTTTTTTTTGTTTTTTTTTGTTTTTTTGAGACAGGGTTTCTCTGTGGTTTTGGAGCCTGTCCTGGAACTAGCTCTTGTAGCCCAGGCTAGTCTCGAACTCACAGAGATCCGCCTGCCTCTGCCTCCCGAGTGCTGGGATTAAAGGCGTGCGCCACCGCCCGGTTGTTTGATATTTTTGTACCACAAATAATTCTACAGTTAAAAAAAAAAAAAGAATACACTTTCTACTCCACCAGCCCCCCTGACCTCAGCCCATTTTTTTTTTTTTTTTTTTTTGGTTTTTTTTTTGAGACAGGGTTTCTCTGTGGCTTTTGGAGCCTGTCCTGGAACTAGCTCTTGTAGACCAGGCTGGCCTTGAACTCACAGAGATCCGCCTGCCTCTGCCTCCCGAGTGCTGGGATTAAAGGCGTGCGCCACCACCGCCCGGCCCTCAGCCCATTTCTTTTCAGCCTCTTTTCCTATTTGTTACCTGGTTACCCATGTAACAAGCCCCCAGACCTCAGCACAACTGACCGCATGATGGAAGTGCCCTTCAGACTGTGAACTCAGCGCCTAGGCAGTGCCACTTGCCAAAATGAAAACAGAGACCCAATCCGCCAATGTCCCATAGCTCTGGGAAGGTCTCTAAATGTTCTAACCTTGCTTTCTGACTTTGTACATAGTTCTGCTTTTCTTTTAGCTGCTCTTGCTAACTGAGCTGTGCACAAGCCAGGATGTGCAGCTGTGCACTTAAAAGCTCACCCTGAGAAAGGCAAGGGGCTACACGGGTCACCAGCCATGAAGACTTCCATTGACTTAAACCTGTGCCCAAGTAGTCCTTTCTGGAGAACATCCCACAACAGCCCCTGTGAGGCCTTCCGGAGCCTAAGCCTGCGGAGAAGAGAGTCGAGGTGCTACAGTCTGTATCTTAAAGGTAATACAAACATTTGTCCCAGCATGAGGTGCTTCTGGGAGCTGGTGAGACGTTTGGGAGATGAGGGGAAATCCCTGAAGGAATTGTGGGGATCCTGGCCTCTTCTCTTTTTCCCTTAGCAAACAAGCAGTTACCTTCCTCCATGGCGCTCTGCCCTCTACTGGCTCGAAGGCAGTGGAGTGAGGGAGAGACTAGGGATTAAGACCTCTGAACGCCAGAGCAAAAACTCACTTTTCTTCCTTAAAACTTGGTTTATCAAACTGGGCGGTGGTGGCGCACGCCTTTAATCCCAGCATTTGGGAGACAGAGGCAGGTGGGTCTCTGTGAGTTCGAGACCAGCCTGGTCTACAAGAGCTAGTTCCAGGACAGGCTCCAAAGCTACAGGGAAACCCTGTCTCAAAAAAAAAAAAAAAAAAAAGACTGGTTTATCTCAGGCGCTTTCTTACAGTAACAGAAAGCTGACGAACAAACCAGATTTTCCTTTCCTAGGCCATCGCGACCTAAAGGGGTAGCAGCTGGCTGGCTCACTCAGGGTTTACTGACTTGCGACTTACATTTGACCCCAAAAGGGTCTTGAAGCAGCTGTTCTTTTTGTTATTGTTGCTTTGAGAGGGTCTCACCATGTAACATGGCTGATCTGGACCTGGTTCTGTAGATCAGGTTGGCCTCAAACTCACAGAGCTCTGCCTACCTTTGCCTCTGGAGGGCTGGGGTTAAAGACACACCCCTCAAGGAATCTGTTCTTGAGTTCCCAGGACAGTTGGCTTTTTACCACCTCCCTCTTACTGGGAGGGAGGACACATGGTGAGATGTGTCAGAACTAAGGCAGGATTGAGTCAAGCCGCAGCTCGGTGCCAAAGGCCAGGAGCCAAACCAGACCAATCTCATTAGACACCAGGCCAGGCAGCACGTTGCCAGCACGGCCAGGTGAGAGCTGAAAGCTAGGAAGCCTGGCTCAGTCTTTTAGCCTGAAGGGAGAGTAGGGAGAAAGGCCGAGGACTGGTGGTGCAGATCCAGACCAGCCAAAGGCTTTCTCAGAGGCCCTGGTGAGGGACAGAGGGGCCTCTAGTTCTGTGTCCTTGTCCTGGAGTGGACTCGGTAAACCCTGTCTGGTATTGGAGCAGGTGCCTGGGATGGGTTGAGGTTTCAGTTTCTGGGGACCCAAGTCTTCCCCCTGGGCCGTGGTTATCAGCCCTAAGGCAGCTGTATCCTGTGTTCCCTTTGCTAACACTGTCAGTCTTAGCCCTCTGCTGACCTTGGCTGTTTCCCACCCTGATGCTGTACTTCCTAATAAACTGGCTTGGCACGAGTCAGCGGCTTATGCAAGACCTGTTGGTCCCAGCTGCTGCTTTTGTCTTTATTACTCATCCATCTCTGGTCCTCTCACTCATCGTCTGCCACCAATTGTTCCTGCAGGTTTGGGGTCAACTGGTGACCTGAAAAACTCCGAAACTGCGAAGGTCAACATGTAAAACAGCAGGTGACAAACAGAGCCCAGGCATCCTCCTGCCTCTGTTCACCACTTCAGGCTGGGCTCTTCTCCCTCCTCCAAGTGGGGAAAGCAATGCTTGGGAGAGACGAGGCCGCTCTGCAGACCCAGGCTTGAGTCCAGGAGGCTCCGCTTCCTGGCTACAGGAGGGCATGCATCGTGCTCTGTTGAGCAATGTTTTAGTTACAGAGATAAAAAGGTGGTTCAGGTGAGAGGCCCAGCAGACAGCACCTTAGCCAGTGATGCTGGTTAATTTAGGGGATGAACTGAGTCACGAGCTCCTGAGAGACGCAGAAAGGGGACAGCGGCAGTCTCAGGTGGTCCTGCTCAAACAGCATCCCCCGAGTTTAGCTGCGAGAAAACCGACTGCGAAGCCTTCTATAAGACCTCAGGCTCACACTCAAAATCATCAGAGTTGTGAAAGACAGAGGAAGGCTGAGAAACTGTTTCCATTAAAGTTGCTGGCAGGCTGGATGTTCTCTTTACTGTGTGCTAAAAATAAATGGGAGAAACAAGCAAATGAAAAGGCAGCTTAAAGACAATGATGACGAAACAGATGATCCTGAGCCGGAAGGGACAGTTGCTGCAGAGGACAGTATTAGGACAACTGGGGACACGTGTGTGTAGCTGGGGGCATTGTTTGGATTCACTACCCGGATCTGACCATTCTACAGCAAAGAAAATCTCTGTTAGGAGCGGTGGCCCACACCTGTAGTTCCCACTGCAAGAATCAGGAGCTCAGCTGGGCAGTGGTGGCGCACGCCTTTAATCCTAGCACTCAGGAGGCAGAGGCGGGGGGATATCTGTGAGTTCAAGGCCAGCCTGGTTTACAGAGTGAGTTCTAAGACAGGTTTCAAAGCTACACACAGAAAAACCCTGTTTCAAAAAACTACACACACACACACACACAAAATAATCAAACTAGTCTTGAAGGAAGATATGTGGACGGATGGTTCAGCAGTTAGGTGCACTTGCTCTTCTTCCAGAGAACCCAAGGTCAGCTCCTGGCACCCATGTTGGCCAACTCACAACTGCCTGTAATTCTAGCTCTAGAGCAGGGTTCTCAACCTTCCTAATGTTGTGACCCTTAATACAGTTCCTCATGTTGTGGTGACTGCCAACCATACAATTATTTTCATTGTTATTTCATAAGTGTAATTTTGCTGCTGTCACAAATTGTAATGTAAATAGCTGACGTGCAGAGAGGGTCTCAGGTGACCCTGTGAATCGGTCAGGTTTCCTTCAAAGGGAAGGGGTTTCAACCCACAGGGTGAGAACTGTGCTCTAGACGATCCAGGGCCCTCTTTTGGCCTCATTGGGCACTGCACACTTTCATCTCTCTCTCTCTCTCTCACACACACACACACACACAAATAAAAAAGTAACAATAAATATTTGTTTTCTTAAAAATTAAAGGGAGAGCAACCAGAAGGCAGCCATACATGTTGTGGTGTTTGAATCCACTGGGAAAGACCAAAGGCTTAGACTCAGTTCAAGTTTAGATTAACTGAGTTTATCTTACTGCTAGTAGGGCAGCAGCCTTGGGGAAATGAGCCTGCTGTGCTAAAGGGGGCTAAAGGCAGGGTTTATACGGTGGAGGTCAGAGGTGCACATTGCAGTTGTCTATGGAATCCACAGCTGTGCAAGAAATTGTTTTACTCCCTCAGTTGTTTCTCTTTCCCGTTATATAGGAATAAAAAGACCACCTCATCCCAGCCCCACACCGAGAAGACAGTTCACAAAAGTAAAAAGGAAGTGTTTGAATCCCTCACAGCAGAAACACCATTATCTTAATCTTGTCCTACCTGAAGGCCACCAGGATCTCACAGGCATTCCAGGACAAAGGTCAATGACCCTTAAAGGATGCCTTGGACCATATTAAGTTTTGTTAACCACCACTGGGGAGTTATATATAAATTATTACCCAGGTCTGAGCTCTCTGGGGGAAGCATCTCTAATGACTGGGATAGAGCAGGCAATAACACAGCTGCCGTCAGGTTAGGGCTGGCTGTCACCCCCCACACACACACACACACAGACACACGCATCACCGTTCCTGACTCTCGCAGCATTGCACCATGGGCAGCAGGATGGCCAGCAAGAAGGACCTCGCCTGCTGTGGCCCTCATTCTTGCATCTCCATAACCACAAGACGGAATAAACCTCCTTCTGTGACACTGTGCAATTGGCGATAGAAAACAGCTGGCACAGAAGCCAGAGAAAGGCTTTCAAGAGGACAACGAGACACAAGCATGGGTGAGACAAAGAAAGCCAAGCCCCAAGGTGTAGAGGGGATCCAGGAGGAGGGGAACTTCTGGAGCACCCCATGATCAGTGGGGAAAAGGGCTTAGGGAGTCGCCACGGATAGATGATGGATAAGCAAATGGGGTAAGGGGAGGAAGGCACCCAGGATGGGGCCTCGAGGAGTTTCTTGACTGAATGAGTGAAGCCACGCATTCCGGCCCAAGTGAATGTAGTAAAGGCCTTCCTTGCGTCAGTGCTAACTCAGCCCAAACTGTCCAGGCTTTAGCTCTGATAGTCCCTCAACCTGGATGCTCCTTCACTTCCAGGAAGCCAGGATGATTAGTGCCTACCCACAGGCTGTGGCCAGCAGTTAACATTCAGTCTAGCCGCCGGGCGGTGGTGGCGCACGCCTTTAATCCCAGCACTCGGGAGGCAGAGTCAGGTGGATCTCTGTGAGTTCGAGACCAGCCTGGTCTACAAGAGCTAGTTCCAGGACAGGCTCCACAACCACAGAGAAACCCTGTCTCGAAAAACCAAAAAAAAAAAAAACCAAAAAAAAAAAAAACATTCAGTCTAGCCTCACTCTGGGGAAGTTAGATTGCGATTGCGTGAGTTTGTTTCACAAACTCAAACTGGTTCTGGGAACACAAGAGTCATTGAGATGGCACAGCGATACACCAAATCAGGGTGCATGAATAAACACGAAATTCCCTGGAAAAGGCCCAGAGAACAAAACCAGAAAGGCCTCTCTTTCTTTGGTGTTGGGGTAGAAAATGCAGACAAGAAGGAAAATGAGGGAAGGGGAGTCAAACTGGCAGACTTCCTCCCGGTACTTTTCCTACATCTCCAAGTCACTTCCCATCCGCGTCCTAGAAGAATGCAAGTCAATTTTAGCTCTGGCCGCAAACCAAGAACAAAAAGGTTAAGTGTATTAAATTAATTTTTCAAGGCAAAGTTATGGGCTCCGCAGATGCTCCGCTGTCTCGGAGGGTCCGACCCTGTGTTTTTCCATAAGCAGGTGCGCCAGGCCTGGTGGAGGCTGGGGTGATGACTCCCACTCTCAAGTGAGGTTTCCTGCCACTGGAAGGCTCTGCATTCACCTGGCAGAGCACAACAGGGGAGGTTACGATGGGAAATGTCAGGGTCTCCCCTCCCCACCCTCCCCACCCCACCCCCTCCAGGCGGCCCTGGAGCAGCTTGCTTCTGCCTTCTCTAGGCATTATTCCAGAAATCGTAGTTTAATAACATTCATAGCTCTGGATTTTAAAAAAATCAACGTTGGTGCTGTGGATGTCTCTGAAGTAGAAGAGGTGGGATGGATGTGTGGTCTACACTCTCTTCCTTTCTGCTTCCCGAGGAAGATGATACTTCTAATCTGCTGTTTATCCTCTCCCAGCAGGTCCAGGCCCTGAACCCAGGGCTTTGTCATGTGCCAGGCAAGTTCTCCACCAGTATGCTATTCCCGGCTTGTGGAACAGTGACGTCTGTGTCTGTTTGGGACACCATATAGTCCAGCTGGCCTCAAAATATCCATCTGGTGCTTGGGATTCTTAGAACCCTGTTATTTCTTTTGTAATTTATTTTTTCTTTATATAAGTTATTGTTTTGCTATGGGTGTTGCGTCCCCTGGAACTAGAGTTACAGGCAGTTGTAAGCTGCCATGAGGGTGCTGGGAATTGAACCAGGATCCTCTGGAAGAACCACCAGTGCTCTTAACCACTAAGCCATCTCTCCAGCTCCATAACCTGATCTCTCTCTCTCTCTCTCTCTCTCTCTCTCTCTACCTATCTCTTTCTCCCCTCTCCCCTCTCTCCCCTTCTGCTTCTCTCACTATGCATTCAACCCTACATGCTATTCTAAGGAGATTATGGAAAAGGTTGAGTTTTTAAAATTGATACTATATCAATTAAATATTATTGTCATATTATATCTTATTTTTTCTACTTCAGTCATGAATTTATTCTTTTTTTAAATATTTATTTATTTATTATGTATACAATATTCTGTCTGTGTGTATGTCTGCAGGCCAGAAGAGGCACCAGACCTCATTACAGATAGTTGTGAGCGACCATGTGGCTGCTGGGAATTGAACTCAGGACCTTTGGAAGAGCAGGCAATGCCGGGCGGTGGTGGCGCACGCCTTTAATCCCAGCACTCGGGAGGCAGAGGCAGGCGGATCTCTGTGAGTTCGAGACCAGCCTGGTCTACAAGAGCTAGTTCCAGGACAGGCTCCAAAGCCACAGAGAAACCCTGTCTCGAAAAAACAAAAAAAACAAAAAAACAAAAACAAAAAAAAAAAGAGCAGGCAATGTTCTTAACCACTGAGCCATCTCTCCAGCCCATGAATTTATTCTTTAACGTAATTTGTTTTGCTTGCTTTCTTCCTTTCTTTTAAAAATTTATTTATTTGTATTTTATACACATTAGTGTTTTGCCTGCATGTATATCTGCAAGAAGGTGTCAATCCCCCGGAACTGGAGTTCCAGACAGTTGTGAGCTGCCATGTGGGTGCTGGAAATCGAGCCCACCCAGGTCCTCTGAAAGAGCAGCCAGTGCTCCTAACTGCTGAGCCATCTCTCCAGCCCTGTTTTGCTTTCTTTTTACACTCTTCTATCATCTTCTCTGGCCTTATATGGTTTGTACCTCTGAAACTCATGTTGGAATTTAATCCTCATTAGGAGATAATAAGAGGTGGGATGGGACCTGGCCAAGAGGTGCCGAGGCCTCAGCCAGCAGTGGTAGGTTAATCAATCCGCTCCTGCCGTGAATGAGCTCATGGGTTATCTTCGGAGCAGGTTGGCTATCAAGCCAGTTCGGCCACTCTCATGTTTCCTATCTCTCACCATGTGATGTCCTGTGCTGCTTAGGACTTTGACAGCAGGAAGGCCATTGCCAAGTGTGGCCCTTTGACCTTGGGCCAGGACCATGAGTCAAAGTAAAGTCCTTTGACTTATGAAGTTCATAACAGCGCGCAGATAGCAGCAGGAAACAGACCAAATCATGACACTTTTTGAGTATTCTTCAAACAATAGTAAAAGGACGGTCACACAAGGACCTGAGTCAGACCAGTACCCACGTTAAAGCCAGATGGGCAGTGCATACCAACAAACCCAGCTCTGGTGGAGCGGCATCGAGGAGAGATGGATCCCAGAAGCTCATTCTCAGCTCGTCTACCTGAATACGACCCCAAGTTCAGTGGGGGACTGTATCTCAAAAACTAAAGTGGAGAGCTATTGAGGAAGACACATCTGGCCTGCATGTACACACATATTCATGCAGCCACACATGTGATATACTCACACACACATACACACACAACACACATACACAATTTTACAAACTATCTTTTTGTTTGTTTGCTTTTCCAGACATGGTTTCTCTGTGTAGGCCTGGCTGTCTAGAACTCAATCTGTAGACCAGGCTGGCCTCTAACTCAGAGATCTGCCTGCTGCTGCCCCCCAAGTGCAGGGATTAAAGGCTTGGGCCACCACCTCCTAGCACAAATTATCTTTTTTAAAAAAAAAAAACTTTTTTTTATGTCTATGGGTGTTTTTCCTGCATGTATGTCTGTGCACTGCATGTGTGCCAGGGGATCTGAAGTTACAGATGGTTCTGAGCAGCCGTGTGGGCACTGGGAATCAAACCTAGGTCCTTCCTCTATAAGATCAGCAAGTGCTCTTAACCACTGAGCCACCTGTCCAGCCACCAACATTTTGCTTTTTAGGAAGGTTCTAGGGACCTAAGTGCTGTCATAGTCAACCCTGGCTTCTAGACAGCCTCTTATTGATTGCACAGACTCCAAAGCCTAGGACTCGGCTCCTGGCCCCACCACATGAGTCCTGGGGAGTTTATCGGGTGCTGGATGGGCATGGCTCTTGTTAGAAGCCTTTAGAGGTTTGGGGTACAGTTCAGAGGTAGAGCTTTTGCTTGCCGAGCACCTAGCGTGCACAAAGTTTAATCCCAGCAGAGGTTTGTTTATTTATTTATTTATTTATTTATTGGTTTTTCGAGACAGGGTTTTTCTGTGGTTTTGGAGCCTGTCCTGGAACTAGCTCTTGTAGACCAGGCTGGTCTCGAACTCACAGAGATCCGCCTGCCTCTACCTCCCAAGTGCTGAGATTAAAGGCGTGTGCCACCACCGCCCGGCTCCCGGCAGAGGTTTTTTTTTTTTAAAAAAAAAAAAAGGCTGGGGTTGGTGGCACACGCCTGTAATCCCAGTACTTGGAAAGCACAAGCAGGCGGGTCTCTGTGAGTTTGAGGTCTGGTGCACATAGTTCCAGGGGTAGCCAGGGCTACACAGTGAGACCGTCTGAACAAACAAACAAAAAAAGCAGGGGTGGGGGCTAAAGAGATGGTTCCGCAGTGATTAGCATTTTATGGGGCTGGAGAGATGACTCAGTGGTTAAGAGCATTGGCCGCTCTTGCACAGAAACACACACAAACAAAACAGGTTTGACCTCAGCACCTGTGACTCCAGCTCCAGGGAATCTAATGCCCTCTTCTGACCTCCATGGGCACCAGGCATGCACACTGGGCACACATATACCTGCAGGCAACATTAATACACGTGAAATAAAATATTTAAGTCTCTTTTAAAAATGAAAGCACTTGCTGCCCCTCCAGCGCAGCCCTTCCTCTCATAGCTGCGATGACTTGCTCCTCCCCCAGAGGGGCCGGTGCCGGTGAAACAATGGCGCAAATACAGATGGAGGTTTCCAGAAAAAACAAACAAAGCTAGGAAAGAAATAACAGGTATGTGGGGGCCAGCCATAATAAGCTAAATATGGACAGGTCACCCAAAGGAAGTTCTTTGCCAGAGTAGAACTCGGCCATTGATAAATTTACTAAGAGGCCCGAGTCTCAGTAATTGACCCTGAGAGGAAGCCTGGCTACAGGAGGAACCACATTCTGAGATTACCCAACCCCCACCCAAGAACAGACCATTCAAAAGAAATGCCTGGCATTCCAACCGTTGTAGATAGGATCACCTGCCAGGGCACAGTCATCCCCTAGACAAATGTCAGCCAATCAGGGGTCCTGAACCTCAGAGACCCCTCACCCCCACCTTTACTATTATAAAAATCCAATTCTAATTGAGCTTGAGGCTCTCCAGTTATTTTAATACGTTGGATATGAGGTTGCAAACTTGATTAAAATAAAGGCTCATTGTTTTTACATAATGGGACTCGGTTTCCTTGTTCGCCTTGAGGGGACTTCGCGGATTTGGGCATAACATTAGACACTGAGAAGAGGTGGGGGTTCCTCATTTCAAAAGATGACTGAAATTTTTCCTTTTTAGTGGCCTATGCTGGGAAAGAGATGGCATGCCGGCTAGAGCTGTTAACTTAGACGTTAGAGTCATCTGGAAGAGGGGATTTCAACTGAGAAAATGCCTCCATCAGATTGGCCTGTAGGCAGTTGGGGGTATCTTCTTGATTAACGATTGCTATGGGAGGGCCCAGAACGCTGGGGTGGGTGCTGGGTTCCTGGGTCCAGAGCCACATCCCCATCCCTGGCACACAGGCCTGGGTAGATGCCCGGCCACTTCTGCTTTCACCGGCTCTCAAAGGCCTAGGCCTGGGGTGCCACTGCGGTCGCCTGCTTGCGCACGCCCGGGAGCTAGACGCCTCTCGCTTCTTGCACTGCACTCCTGGGAGGCTGGATTTTAATCACACAGTGTCCGGCTTCCTGTCCTCGTCCGCCCCCCTCCGGCCCGCTTCTCTGGCCCCTCCCTCTCCCCTGGACCGATCCGCCCACCAGCTCCCCCTCCCCATCCCTTGGGTCCCGGGATGGGGGGGCGGTGAGGCAGGCACAGCCCCCCGCCCCCATGGCCGCCCGTCGGAGCCAGAGGCGGAGGGGGCGCCGGGGGGAGCCGGGCACCGCCCTGCTGGCCCCGCTGGTGCTGAGCCTGGGCCTGGCGCTGGCCTGCCTTGGCCTCCTGCTGGTCGTGGTCAGCCTGGGGAGCTGGGCAACGCTGTCTGCCCAGGTGAGGCCCTCAGCATACCCCTCTCTGGGCATATTAGGAGCAAAAAGTGCAGAGAAGCAGATGGGGGCCGGGAGGGCAGAGAGCCAGGGGATCGGAGAAAGGGGTGGAGGATAAGATGTCAAGAGGACAGGGTGACGCTGCCTCCTTCCCAGCAGGAGCCTTCTCAGGAGGAGCTGACAGCAGAGGACCACCAGGAGCCCCCTGTGAGTAGGTGTGGATGCTGCGTGCTGGCTGCCAGCAAGAGAAAATACTCTGAAGCTTTGGCTGCCTGTGGCAGCTGTGTGTGCGGTGTGTGCATTCAGCTGTAGGTGCATGAAGGCTCTCGCGTGCACTAGTTTACAACTGAGTGTGGGGAGTGAACCAGCCCACGTGGGTATGTCCGCGAGTGTGAGAGGGTGATCTGGGGGTAAGGAGGTAACTCTTACCACAAAGTAAGAGTTGTGTTACCTGAGTGGGAAGTGCTGATTGGCTGTGAAGGAGGTGAGACAGAAATCTGAGCCTGTCATGGAGTATGAAAGAAATGGATCACCTATGTATACCCGCTGTCTGTCTGCCCCACCTCCGTGTGTGTGTGCATGTGTGTGTGCATGTGTGTGTGTGTGTGTAGTACGTCAGTAGGGTGCAGGCTGTCTGTTGATTGGGGCTGAAGGCATTAAAGTCTGTCTGGTCTCCCAAAAGGGATGAGGAGCCAGCCTCACTCCCCAGGTTTAGCCAACCCCTAAGATTTGAATCCGTTGCTGGTTAATGGTTCTTCTGACAGGTAGACCCTATGGCTTTTGTCTCTGGGAGGTCCTGTTTGAGCCCTGCCCTTACTTCCTAGGAACTGAATCCCCAGACAGAGGGAAGCCGGGATGCCGTGGTGCCTTTCCTGGACCGACTAGTCCGGCCTCGAAGAAGTGGTGAGCATCCATCCCTCTGTCCCCGTCTCAGGGATGACAAACTTGACTAGTCGTTGGTTCACGTGCCTCTTTGTTCTTCACAACGGTCTATGAAATGAGCAGAGTAGAGAAACTGAGGCAGGGAGAATGATGTAGACAGAATCAAACAGCTAAATAGTAGAGACAGGGATCTAGAAATTTTTAGCTCTCCCTTGCGAAGCTGTTTACCCCTATGGACCCTTCCACAAATGGCCAGGAGTTTGAAAGACTCCTAGAGCCCTCCTAAGGACAAGGTAGAGGAGTCCGAGGCCTGGGCATCCATAAACAAAGGCTTCTATGAGTCAATGGTACATTACTATATACCCAAGTTTGGAAGGATGAAACTGTCCTGGCCTGTACCTGGTGTCTCAGTATCGGGTGTGTGTGTGTGTCTGTGTCTGCTGCTGTGTGTGTATGCCTCGCTGTGTGTCTGTGTGTGTCCATGCGTGTGTGTCTCTCTGGTGTCCGTGTGTGTCTGTGTGTGTCCATGCGTGTGTGTCTCTCTGGTGTCCGTGTGTGTCTGTGTGTGTCCATGCGTGTGTGTCTCTCTGGTGTCCGTGTGTGCATGTGTCTGTGTGGTGGTGGAGATAGAACCCGGAGCCTGGTGCATGCTGGACAAGCACCTGCCACTGAGCTGCCCCCTACCCCAGTGTGGATTTTAATTAATAGCCACCTTTAGCTCTCACAGTTATCCTAATTTGGATGATAAATTATGTTGTCACTGTTTATGAAGGAAGACGAGACTGAAAGTGTGATGCTGGGAGTCTGGGAGTGTGACACACACACACTAAGGCTGCCAGGGTCCTGAGCAGGGAGAGGCTGGCCCCTGGGTCTCCAGATGGGTGGGTGACACTGCTAATCTCTCTTTGCTTTATTCTTAGCTCCTAAAAGCCGGAAAGTAAGGGCTCGCAGAGCTATCGCCGCCCATTATGAAGGTTGGTAGCCCTTTGGGAAGGGAGGAATGGTGTCAGAGGGGCAGGACAGGTTTCCCAACCTTTCCTGTGTCTTACAGTTCATCCACGGCCAGGACAGGATGGAGCGCAGGCAGGTGAGACCCCATCTCCACCCCTGAACTTTCCCCTGACCCATCGGAGCAGCATCTCCCACACCAGCTCAAGAGGGTCCCCCAAACCTCTTCCTGTGTCCAGCCTAGGAACCCTAGAACCCAGTTCAGAAACTCCAGAAAGTCCTCCAAGTTCTCTCGGTGATCCTGGCATGGGATCCCAGGAAGATCCCCTCACCTTCCAGAACCCAGTCCAGCCTCTTCCCAAATCAAGGGTTCCAGCTTTCTCCTCCTACCCTCAGGCTTTTCAATTTTTTTTTTTTTTTTCTGAGACAGGGTTTCTCTGTAGCTTTAGAGGCTGTCCTGGAACTAGCTTTTGTAGACCAGGCTGGCCTCGAACTCACAAAGATCTGCCTGCCTCTGCCTAGAGTGCTGGGATTGAAAGCGTGTGCCATCATCGCCTGGCGCCCCTCAGGCTTTTTGAAGAAACCCCCATGATCCTTTTTTTCTTCTGTATTCTGTGTTTTTTTTTTTTTTCTGCTGAGTGATCATTGTTTCTCCAAATGTTTCTAGTCTCTGCTCATCTCTCTCCCCACTTAGAACACCAAATTCGGCTCTCCCCTTCCCTATCCTCGGTCCCCTTGCCTCGCCGCTTTGTTCAGGCTATGCTGTCAATGTTGCCAAGCTAAGCCCTCTGAAATGTACAGCTCACCAGCCCATTGCCTTTCTGCTTAGCTTCCCGTCTCTCCAAGCTCTGGTCTCCACCTCACTTCCTGGCACTTGCTTGTGCCCGAGTATGCCTCTTCTGGACTTTGAACACACTGTTTTCTCACCTGGAGCATCCTTCCCCTGTGCAGGTCTGGAGACAGTACATAAGGGTGGCTCAGACTAGGGCATTAGTAGCAGTGAAGGGGAGACCCAGAGGCTCAACATGCAGCTTGCTCATTCAGAGCTTGCTTGTGGCTTAGATGGAAATGGTTAAGAGAAGTGGAGGAATAATAAATAGCACATACTCTGTTTCCTTCTGAGACAGGGTCTCACTACTCCACCAAGGCTGTCCTAAAACTTAAGTGATCCTCTTGCCTCGGCCTCCTCAGTGGCCGGAACTACTGGCCTGTGCCTTGACACCTGCTTGAATATCGCAGAGAACGGTAGAACCATTTCCTAAGACTGGACTGTCCAGGAGGGAAGTAGGTTGTAAGTCTAATGATGGACAAGTGGAGCAAATGGTTAGTAAAGAAAATCTCTTCAGTGGGTGGCTAGACCGGGCCAGGCTGGGTGAGAAATGCTCATGGGGTTGTTACTGAGAGCGACAGCAGGGAAAAACACCCTAAGAACGAGGCTGGGCCAAAGGGGAAGCCAGCTGAGGATATGGGAAAGGAAGAACCTCAAGCAGGGTGCGGTCCTGAGAGCTCAGGACGGGAGGCAGGAGGATGTGGCTGTCTGTGCAGAAGCAGCTGAGAGGTCACATGAGATGAAGACAGAGATGTGACTGCTGGCTTTGGTGACGTAGCATCAACTGATGACCTTAATGGGTGACTCGGATAGTGGTGTGCACCGAGGGCGGAAACAAAAGGGACTGCGAGGCGATGACCAGAGGAGTGGCTGGTAGGTAAAGAGGGCTGTGGGCCAAGAGAGACTTGTCCTTGCAACGAGACGACATCCATCCTATAGGCACTGGGACTGGCACTTAGGCATTTAAACCTATCGGGTCCCAACTGCCGTAGCAGGAAGATATTCTGATGGGCAAACCTAAGTGGTGGAGGCCGGATTCAAAGCCAGCTAGGACATGCGTAGGTGCTGAACACAGGCTTCTGAGAAGCACACTTGTTGGGGCACAGATGAAGCTACCCATAGGCTAGAGCCCAAGGAGGTGGAAGAGATGTTTCTAGAAGAAAGGGAGGACACACATCATAGAGGTGTCCAAGGGACACATGAGAAGGGGTGCTTGTAGGTTTTGTAGGGGGCAGTTGGGGAGCCCTGGCGTAAAGATGGCTAGGTCCCCTGGAGAACTAGGAACATAGGAGCAGGAGGTCTGAGGAGAGAGGCTACAAAGTCCAGTACTTGGTAGGGGCAGGTGAGGTGCCAAATAGCATTAGACACCCTTTGAAGGGCTGTGAGCCGTTGGCATTCCCAGGTATACGATGCCCTTTGGCCACCACCAGACTTGCCTTAAGCCTGTCTGCATCCATGCCTTCTTCTCTTTCCTTCCTCCCTATTCCAAGCCAGCTCTCTTCACCTTAGTAGAGATGGTTTATTTGGGCACCTTTCCAGGCATCAGTTCAACATATGTGTATCAGGAACCTGCTATTGACCAGGGACCAGAGCACAGCAAGTCACACACACGGCCGAGGAGTAGCAGACAGTCTATAAATGTGTAATTACAGTGTTGGGCGACAAGGATGATAGAGAGTCGCTCAGGATACACAGCACTGCACAGGAAGACAATTTTACGGTGGAGTCAGGGACTCCTTTCCCCTTGTAGTAGCGCTGAGGCCTCACTAGGCCTTGAAGCCTAATCGTATGTTGTTGAGAAGGGTCAGGAACCCTGCAAGGCCGGGCTTTTCCAGGAGTCCGATGAGGCTGAAAGTTGTAAGAATTTCAGTGGGGCTGGGGTGAGAAGTCCTGTATAAGTGTGGGGGTATCAATCCTGTCACGCAATGATGTCCTTACAAATGTATTGGACCACATCCATCGCTCCTCTGGGATGCATGCTCCCTCCCCGAGTGCCATAGGCTGGACATGCCTGTAAGAGAAATAGTGTAGGGTACAAGATTGCAGAGGACAGAAGTCACAAAGAGTAGACGGGGCTTGATCTTCAGTGATGCATCAAAGGAAATGCAGGGAGAAGCAGGCCCAGGTCTGTGGTCTGGAAATAGCAACTCTGAGGTGTTGCTCGGGAAATAAACTGGAAGAGGTAAGACTGGAAACGGGTTGCAGTATGGAGTCCCAAGGAGACCAGACTGGGAAGAGAAGGGGGTGGGCGGGGCTGTTCAGAAGCAGGACTGCGGGGAAACTGATCACTGATCAAACTGGGTCTAAGGGAGACTGGGGGGACCAGGAGCCACATGTGGGATACAGATAGGGGATCAGTCTTCAATCACCCTTCTGGGTGAAGAGAAGTTAGTTCAGTTTGGGTGAAGGAGCTGCCAGGGGCTGGACTTAAAGGGCACACATTGTGCTAACTCAGGTGAGAACGCCCAGGAATAATTACCGCCCCCTTTTTTCCATTGTGGTGGGAGGAGGGGCGTGGGAGAGCAAACCCAGGGACCTACACAAGCTGTTGTCTAGCCGTGGACCTACACCCTAACCCAGAGAGTTAGTTTACTTGAAAAAGGAACAAGAAAGCCAGGGAGGGTGGTACATTCTGTGATTCCCAGCGCCTTGAAGGACGAGGCAGAAAGACCCCAAGTTCAGATAGCGCACTGTAACCAGACAGCCGGAGCTACAGAGTGAGACCCTCTCTCAAGCAAACAGCAAACAAGTGGCAAGATGAGAGGAGGACACTGGGAAAGGCCACTGACTGAGCGTCAAGGCTCCCGAGACCCAGGCAGCTTATGGACCCAAAGGATGAGAACTGGCAGCTGGTTACCCCTCTCCTGCTCCAATGAGGCTCAGGCCTAGGAATTTGCTGGGAATGCAAACAGGGTGAACAAGGCAGCTGTCCTTGCCCTTGCTGGGGGGGGGGGGAGTTAAGCCCTAAAGAGGAACAAGGAGGAATCCATAGAAAAGATTCCTTATTTTGCTGACTGCTAGGGAACAAACAGGAGAGACAACAGAGATGGGTTTATCTGCTTGTCTTTTTTTTTTTTGGTTTTTCAAGACAGGGTTTCTCTGTGGCTAGTTCTGTAGACCAGGCTGATCTCGAACTCACAGAGATCAGCCTGCCTCTGCCTCCCGAGAGTGCTGGGATTAAAGGTGTGCGCCATCATCACCCGGCTATCTCTATCTGCTTGTCTTGTATTGCTTTTGTTTTTTGTTTTTTGTTTTTTGTTTTTGAGATAAGGCCTCAGTTTGTAGCCCAGGTTGGCTTTGAACTCAGGAACTTTCTTTTTCAATTTCCCAAATTCTTGGATTATAGACCTATTCCTCCTCTACAACAGGAGAAGCTGGAAGGTGGCTGTCGGGAAGGAGTCCTGGGAAGAAGGAAGAACATTATAAAGCCCCAGAGGGAGAGTAGCTTGGTGAATAGCAAGAGGCTGAAGAAAGCCACGATGGCTGTGGGTGGCGTTTATGAGACTGGAGAGGTAGACAGCCTCAGAGATGGGGTCTGGGAAGCCATGGAATGGGCACTGGGCTCTAGGTCCACTATTTCTGTTCCAATTTTCTTTTTGTTTGTGGTTTCCTAGACTGGGTTTCTCTGTGTAGCCCTGGCTGTCCTGGAACTCGCTCTGTAGACCAGGCTGGCCTTGAACTCAGAGATCCGCCTGCCTCTGCCTCCTGAGAGCTGGCATTCACCTTGAATGTGACCATGCCTGGCTTTCTTCTGCAGTTTTCAGCTACTCTCGCTCTGGGGATTTCTTTTTGTTCATTTTGTGGTGACGGAATTTAGAGCCTTAGGCATGCTAGCTAAGGGCTTTACCGCTGAGCAGCATCCTCAGCTCGTTCTATGGTCTAGTTTTGGGAATCAGTTTTGTTGAGATGGATTCCCCACTCTGTGCAGTTTGTCCATCTGCACAGCTCAGTGCTCTTTAGTCGGTTGTGACTAACGTATAACCTAAGATGCAAACCGTTGGTCACCACAACAAGCCATTACTCACGCCTTTAATCCCAGCATTTAGGAGGCAGGGGCAGACTGGTCTCTGAGTTCAAGGCCAGTCTGGTCTATATCGTGGGCGACCAGGACAGCCAGGACTATCACAAAACAAAAACAACAAAACCCCACAGGCCCAAATCTGGCAAAGTGGCACATACCCATAATCCTGCACTTGAAAGGTAGGAGAAAGAGTATGAGAGAGATCCGAGATCATCCTCTATTGCATAACAAGTTTAGGGCCAGCCTGAGCTACATGAGGCTCGCTCTCAAAAAAATAGTAGTAGTCTGGCTAGTTCTAGGTCAGCGAGAGTGGACACACAGAGAAACCCCTCCCTCCAAAACTAGTAACAAAGAGCAAGAAAAAGTCACGTGTCCTTTAGCTATCTCCTCGTGTTCCCATCATGCCTCGCCTCAAGCAATCAACAACCACTTGCTGTCTCTGTAGACTGCCAGTCCCAGGCATTTCCTATGCAGGGGAGTATGCAGTGTGTGCTTCTTTGACCTGACCTATTATTTTCAAAGTTCATCCACATGATAGCAAGCAGCTCTTCTTTATTCCTTCCACTAACAGAGTAATGCTCACTGTCTAAGCATTTGCTCATCTATCCCGCAGCTGATGGGCACCAAATGTCACTTTATTCCTTTCTTGTTCGTTTTTGGCTTTTTGAGACAGAGTTTCTGTGAGTAGCCCTGGGTGTCCTGGAACTTGCTCTGTAGACCAGGCTGACCTTGAGCTCACAGAGATCCACCAGCCTCTGCCTCTCAAGTGCTGGGATTAAAGGCCACCACTGCCTGACATATTCTTTTCTTGTTTACATAAGAAATTTTAAATTCATAACCCATGAGTCTGTGTCCTGTCACTCATTTCGTTTTATTGACTCAAATAATGCATGCATATGAATATATACAACACTATATAGTCAGGACACAATAATGACAGAAAGAGTAAAATGAAAATCTTCTGCTTCAGAACTATTCTTTACTCTCTTCAGAAACAGTCACCAGTGACAATTTGCCCTGAAACTCTCGGGTCACATATGTTAGATCTCATCATACAGTCCCTTATTGTCAGTGTGGGCGTCATAGGGCCATGGCTCCTCCCATACTCTGGGCCATACCTCTCTGGGTAAGGTGGACCTCACATATATATAAACTCAGTGGATTCTTGGGAGGTGTGGGGAGGCTTGTAAAGAGACTTTTACTTATCCCTAAACATCCACATTCAGGTATGGATGGGACAGTGAGTGGCTGGGAAGAGGCCAAAATCAACAGCTCCAGCCCTCTGCGCTATGACCGCCAGATTGGGGAATTCACAGTCGTCAGGGCGGGGCTCTACTACCTATATTGTCAGGTAAGCTCTGCCTGGTCCGTGGGCAGAGCAGTGACCAAGGGGAGAAGGATTTGGCTTGGGAGGTAGGAAGGAGGACAAGGTGTAGATGTGAGAGGGAGACTCTGGGTCTGATGAGGGAAGAGATGCCTGAATTTCTCAGGAAACCGGAAGTTAGGATGAGACAGGCTGAGGCCTGGATCGTGTGTGTCCTCTTTCTGCCCAGGTGCACTTTGATGAGGGGAAGGCTGTCTATCTGAAGCTGGACTTGCTGGTGAATGACGTGCTGGCCTTGCGCTGCCTGGAGGAGTTCTCAGCCACAGCAGCCAGCTCTCCTGGGCCCCAGCTTCGTCTGTGCCAGGTCTCTGGGCTGCTGCCCCTGCGGCTAGGGTCTTCCCTGCGGATCCGCACTCTCCCCTGGGCTCATCTTAAGGCTGCGCCCTTCCTTACCTACTTTGGACTCTTTCAAGTTCACTGAGGGGTCCTGCTCTCCCAGACTCCCTAAACTTTACCCAGACAACTCCCAGAGCACCCCGACCCCTAACTCTGAGCTGCTCCAGTCAAGTCCTCTCCTCTGAAGGCAGTGGGGTTTGTTCACGTGTTTTCCACCCCACGGAAACATTCCTGTTCCTCTTTACCACCTCATCCCACCCCAGCTGCCCACCTCACAAAGCCCCACCTTTCCCTGATTCCCGGCCCCAGCCCCCAGGACACTGTATTTACTGACTGTGTGCATTGGGCGCTGAGATGGGCTGGACCTGGTGGCAGGAAGCCAAGGAGCCTGGGACTAGGCCAGAAGTTCCCAAATGTGAGGGGTAAGAGCCTTCGACAAGCTCCTCCCTGGATCCCTGTGGATTTTGAAAAGATACTATTTTTATTATTATTGTGACAAAATGTTAAATGGATATTAAAACGAATAAATCATGATTTCTCTCTTCTTTGGGGACCAGAATCACTAAAAGTCATGGGAAGGAAGTTTAGGCATTGGGGGGCACGAGTCTGCATGCCTCTGAGCTGCAGTTCTGAGCAGAAATCACCCAGGTATCAGAAAAAAAAAACCACCTGGTCCTTGGCTGAAGGTAGAGCAGCCTCGGACTCATTTCCCTAGCAGGCGGACTTCCTCCTGCAGGGGGAATCCCTGGCTGGGAGGAGCAGGGCCCTTCCTGTTGGCGGCCTTAGAATGTTCAGCAGTTCAGCGTTCAGCAGGTGCTGGCACAGGCCCTAGCGAGGAGACAGGGTGGGAGCCAGCCGGGGAAGGAGCTCAAAGCCATAGGAAGGCCTGCAGGGCCAAGTACCAGGCCTGGGCCCCTGGGTCTGGGCAGGAGAGCTTCACTGGCGGGGGGCTTGGTGCTTTTTCTTTTGTCTCTTTGTCCAGAGAGCCTTATGTAAGAACTCTTCTCGGGAAACAGGAAGTCCAGCTTGCCAAGTTCAGCACAGGGAGTAGTGCAGGCCTGGTTCCAACACACCCGGCCCAGCCTTCACCCCAGCACCCTGCCAGTTTCTTGTCCCTGGTTCTCTTCCCTGCTGGCCCCTAGACCCCTCTTTTCATCTTCAGTCACCCCTAATAAGCCTCCTCAGGGATCTCGCCCATGCCTGAGTCAGAGAATCTGCCACATTCCCCTTCTATACCTCAATGCTGCCCAGCTTATACCCCTTCCCTGCTCCTGGCACTGTGCCCCATAACCAACCGACCTTCCCTCCTCCAACTCAGGGGCCGCCCCTGGGCTCCTGAATGCTGGCCGCTCCTTCTGAGTGTCACAGGCCGCTCTGGCCTTCCTAGATAATTGGCACCAAATTCTCCTGAGGCTGGGGGAGGGGGCGGTGACGGCGTGACACTAGCTCCAAGTGGGGGCTAGGGGTGCCAACAGCGCCCTAGTTTGCTTTCTTCCTTTCTCTTTTTTATTCTCAAGTTCCTTTTTATTTCTCCCTTGCGTAACTGCGCTCTTCCCTTCCCTGCCTTTGCCTGTATTCCCACCCTCCCTGCTACCTCCTGGCCACCTCATTTCTGAGACCACAGCTGTTGGCAGCGTCCCCAGCTCATGCCAGCCTCATCCCCAGGCAACATGGGGGGCTCAGTCCGAGAGCCGGCCCTCTCGGTTGCTCTTTGGTTGAGTTGGGGGGCGGTTCTGGGGGCTGTGACTTGTGCCGTGGCGCTACTGATCCAACAAACAGAGCTGCAGAGCCTAAGGAGGGAGGTGAGCCGGCTGCAGCGGAGTGGAGGGCCTTCCCAGAAGCGCGGAGAGTGTCCCTGGCAGAGCCTCTGGAAACAGGTGAGTAAGGGGAGATGGGAGTCTCGGGGTGAAGGCAGAATGGCAGAGGGGGCTCAGGGCCTCTCAATCTGCAAAATTTCAAGTAGGTGCAAGAGGTGGCCCTGGATTTGGAAGTCAGGGGAACAGCCATTCCGGGAAAATAAACTGTTAAAGATTAATGTTTCTTGTACCAAGAACGCCCTGGAAAGCAGTCAGTGCCCAGACCGGGGCCTAGGACAGGTGCAGAGATTTGGGCTATTCCCGGTGTTGTGGAGGGCTGCGAATGAAGGCTGTCTGAAACCCTGACATCTTTAGTCAAATGTCCCTCTTCCATGAGCAGTGTCCTGATGTCCTGGAAGCCTGGCAGGATGGGGAGAAATCCAGGAGAAGGAGAGCACTGCTCACCCAGAGGCGCAAGAGTGAGTGAGCTCTGGGGTTCAGCAGGGGTGGGAGGTGGTCCAGAAGATGGAGGGATGGTTGCCAGAGCTGAGGTGAGGGCGGAGGGTGGACTCCAGGGAAAGCCAACACTGTGATTCCCTCCTTCTCTCCTTAGAGAAGTACTCAGTTCTGCATCTTGTTCCCATTAACATCACCTCCAAGGGTGAGCACTACTTTCAATAATGGCATTGTGGGAAGGGCACCAACCAGGAACTGTGGGGCTGGGGCCAAGAGAATCCTAGAAATGGAAAGAGGGAGAGCTCATGTCTATAAGCATAAAGAAATGCTGACCTGCCACACTCCTCACCTCCAGTGGACTCTGATGAGACGGAGGTGATGTGGCAACCAGCTCTTAGGCGTGGGAGAGGCCTGGAGGTCCAAGGATCTGTTGTCCGAGTCTGGGACACTGGAATTTATCTGCTATACAGCCAGGTAACCCCAGACAAGCCCTGAGCCACCATGTGGGCATGCAGGCTGGCTTGTCATTCTTTCTTAGGGACCCCATAACGAGGGTTTTCCTGATTCCTTTGCTCATACCAGGAGACCCCTCCTCACTCCCTGGCTCCTACAGTGGGGCTCCTGAGGACTCCCAGGACTGAACCTTGCATTCTTGGTTTTCTTCAGCATCTCCTCCCCCACAGGTCCTGTTTCATGATGTGACTTTCACCATGGGTCAGGTGGTATCTCGGGAACACCAAGGGAGCCGGGAAACTCTATTCCGATGTATCCGAAGTATGCCCTCGGACCCCGGCCGTGCCTACAATAGCTGTTACAGTGCAGGTGAGAACAGGGTCAGGAAAGGGTTAATGTGAACAGAGCAGGTGACTTGGTGGAGTTACAGTAGAGTTGACAACTTGGTGTAGAAGCAAATCCGAAGACTAAAGAAGGAGATGCCTAGGTCCTTACAGGGAGAGAAAGCCTATGAGCCACAAGGTTCTTAGGAAGCTGAGGTGGGAGGTGGAAACTGAGCTTGAAGTTCAAGGCCAGCCCACAGTACGGTGTCTCAAAAGTGAAAAGAAGGGAGCCGGGCGGTGGTGCTACACGCCTTTAATCTCAGCACTGCACTCGTGAGGCAGAGGCAGGGGGATCTCTGTGAGTTTGAGGCCAGCCTGGTCTACAGAGTTCCAGGCTCCAAAGCTACACAGAGAAACCCTGTCTCGAAAAACCAACCAAATAAGAAAGGAGCAAGGATGGTTCAATTAGTAAAGGCTATTGTTCCATCCCTCACAGCTCACCACCTGAGTTTGATCCTCAGAACCCACAGAGAAAAGGAAGTAACTGAGTCTCCTAAACTGTACTCTAGCCTCCGCACATGCGCATGACTCCCCCCTCCCCCATGGAAACATAAAATCAAAATGGAGGAGGGGCTAGAGCAGGCAGTTAGATATCTGAGAACTTGTGTTTCACTGAGCGTCTGCTCTCTCTTTTTTTTTTCCTCAGGTGTCTTTCATCTACATCAAGGGGATATTCTCACTGTCAAAATTCCACGGGCAAAAGCCAAACTTAGCCTTTCTCCGCACGGAACCTTTCTGGGGTTTGTGAAACTATGATTGTGCTATAAAAGGGGTCTCTAAACTGAGAAGAGCGGTACGGGCCATACTGGAGACTGCAAGAACTGGCCAGACAAAGGAAAGCAAACGCTCAAGAATGGCCCTGTTTGGGTTTGAATTCGTGACTCTCGGTCCTCCCTCTGCCTTTCCTGCCCCCACTCTCTGGGCTTTGACTTAAAGGCTATTAAAAAGGTAGAAAATTTTGCGTTTATCTCCCACCCAGCTCCAAATTCTTTTGTTGTGTGTGTTAGGGGGGTTTCGGCGAACTGTGTCAAGCCTTGTCCACTCGACGGAGTCCACTGGAATGCATCCAGAACGGCACCACCACCTAGCGGCAGCTTGAGGAAAGAATACGGCCTCCTCTAGGGAAATCCGTGTCTCTTGGCCACGCCTCTTCCACGCCTCTTCAAGTGCCCTCTGCTGCTTCGATTTACAAGAACCCTGTTTTCACCCTGTTTCTATTGTGTCCGAGTTCTTGTTATTATCTAAAAGAATGTATTTTATGGTGCGTCGATCTGCATGCCTTCCGTGCTCCCCATCCCCCTGGTAAACTTCCAAGCTGGGGATGGTGCTTCACGCCTTTAATTCTGGTACTAGGGAGGCAGATCTCTGTGAGTTCGAGGTCAGCTTGGTCTAAGCAGCGAGTTCCCGCACATCCAAGGTTACATGGTTGAGCCCGTCTCAAACAAACAAAATAACAAAAGACTCTCAAAGATTGGAATGGTGTCCGGGAAGTTTGTATGTACTGGACGCCCTGGCAGTGTCTCACTCCTGAATCAAACCCTGCGTAAAGTTAAAAAAAAAGGAAGCGTGTCGGCCCCCACGCCGCCTCCGTTTCCCCGAGCGGCAAGCCTCTGGCCAGTCCTCTTAGGCCCCCTAACATGCCAGCCATGCTCTGGGAAGCCCACTGGATCAGCTCGGGCTCAGGCCACCGAGGAACAGAGAGCATCGTGTGGCTCCGACGTAGAGCGTGAAGCCGGACGCGACACGCAGACGTAAAAGGGCGAGCGGCGGGGATGCCACGCGCGGCGAGCCAGGCAGCTGTGCGCAGGCTCGGCCCCGCGTAGCGCTCGAGGGCGGGACCGGCCGGTGGCCTGCACGCTTTCAGGTAGGCGGGACCGGGCACGAGCTGGCCGCGCCGGCGCCGCTCGCCGGGTGTGACGTACTAACCCTGCGCCGCCAGCGGCGGTGGGCCTGGGGCTCGCGGGAGGGGAAGGAGGAGGAGGGGTGGTGGCGGTGGTGGAGGTGGAGGTGGAGGTGGAGGCTAAAGCCGCGCTAGAGGCGGTCGCGGCGGGGCGGCACGGCACGGCGCGCGGCCCGGAGCGTTGGCATCGTGAATTGAGACGGCTCCATCTGAAGACAGCAGGAGTGGCGGGGTCGCCGCCGTCCGAAAGATGAGCCGGAAAGCCTGAGGCGGAGACACCCGCCTTGGGGCCCGTGTGGCCGGCTCCCCGCTCCGGGTGAGGACGCCCCTTCCCCTCCCCCCGCCCTTCTGTGGCCTCTTCCATTCCTGATCCTCGCACGCACCTAACTGGGCCCAAGAGGCCCTTTAAGGGACTTGAGATCCGTGTGTGCCGAACCGCCCTAGGTTTCAGAACTATACCGGGTCGGGAAGCATTCAGGTCCTCCGGGATAAGGCTGGAGAGGGGCTGGTTTGCCTGGCTCCCCGGGCTTCGTTCTCTCCTATCCTCTTGATTCGGTCGCTAAGCACCGACTCGGTTTGCTTCAAGTTTCTTTCAAAAATTTCCCCTTATCACCCCATTTTCTGAGCCATAACCCTGGCAGCACCTTTCCCCACACCTGAGGCGTATGTGTCCCCTCCTCCCCCCATATTATTCCAGGGTGAACGGGAACTTCCCACTCGGGAACAAAGTTTTCCTAGTGGAAGTTGTCTTCCAGGTGCACATATCGGGATTCCCGTGTTGAGGAAAGTAACCCTAAGACTTATCCTAAGGACACTCACAGTGGCACTAAAGGGGAGCCTGGAAATACTGGGCTTCACGCAAGGAGCCTAGAAATAAAATCTAAGGCCTGCCACTTAGTCATTTTCCATTGCTTCTTTACCTGGGCAAGGGAAGAAATGACAGCAAACTCTGAAGGGTTTCTTGTGGACCAGGTTAGCTGGGAAGAGCTGAAGGTAGGGGCTTTTAGATTTTTATTTGTATCTGAAACTGGAGGGGAAATGCTGAGAAACAGCATTTCCTTGGAGGAAGGAGTAGGATGTTGATTCTGATATTGAAGTTTTTGTTTTACACAGGGTATTGGAAGATGAAAGAGACTATACAAGGGACCGGGTCTTGGGGGCCTGAGCCCCCGGGACCCGGCACCACTTACTCAAACCCCAGACGAGAACGTCTTCGTTGGCCCCTACCTCCCAAGCCCCGGCTCAAGTCAGGTGGTGGGTTTGGGCCGGATCCTGGGTCAGGGACCACAGTGCCAACTAGACGCCTCCCTGCACCTCGGCCCTCTTTCGATGCCTCAGCTAGTGAAGAAGAGGAAGAGGAGGAGGAAGAAGATGAGGAGGAGGAAGTGGCAGCTTGGAGGCTGCCCCCTAGATGGGGCCACCTGGGGACCTCCCATCGTCCTCGCCCTCTGCGGCCCTCTCATAGAAAAGCCTGCTCACAGCGCCGGCGCCGAGCCATGAGAGCCTTCCAGATGCTGCTCTACTCCAAAAGCACCTCGTTGACATTCCACTGGAAGCTTTGGGGGCGCCACCGAGGCCGGCGGCGGTACCTGGCACACACCAAGAACCATCTCTCAGCCCAGGAAGGGTGTGCAACGCCACAGGTGCCATCACCCTGCTGTCGTTTGGATTCCCCCCGGGGGCCACCCCCACCTCGACTGGGTCTGCTAGGTGCTCTCATGGCTGAGGACGGGATGAGAGGGTCTTCACCAGTGCCCTCTGGGCCCCCCATGGAGGAAGATGGACTTAGGTGGACCCCAAAGTCTCCTCTGGACCCCGACTCCGGTAAGGTGGGAGATGGAGTGGGAAGGGTGAAGAGCCGGAGCCCCAGGACGTTGTTGCTGTGGTGAGAACGGAGCCTAAGGAAACCAGAGCTAGGTGTCCAAAAGAGCTGCGGAATGATCTCATTGAGCCTTAATGCGAAAGGCCCGTTCTGGCACACACCTGTAATCTATCTATGGCTTGGGAGGCTTAAGACAGAACAGCCTAGGTCTCAGAGAAAGCTCCTGTCGTGTGGCAGTGGGAAAATATCATTTCGAGCAGCAATGATGCTTGGAACCCACGGAGCAGCCTTGGTCTTCAGCACAGACGACAAAGGGCGCTCTGGCTTAGGAAAGTCAGGCTTGTCCATCCCAAAGCCGCCTTCCTCTCAGGTTCAGGCTTGTACATGTCTCCACAGTTCACTCATGGCTTGTGGAATGGACCTCTAGGAGAAGGGTGTATCATCTGCAGACTAACGTTTTTGTTTTTAAATATTTATTTATTATGTATACAATATTTTGTCTGTATGCCATTACAGATGGTTGTGAGCCACCATGTGGTTGCTGGGAATTGAACTCAGGACCTTTGGAAGAGCAGGCAATGCTCTTAACCTCTGAGCCAGCATCTCTCCAGCCCCAGACTAATGTTTTTATTTAGAATATCTTCTAACTCCAGCCTATGATTTATCCTTCCGTCTGCACTGTATACGAGGCTAGGTGTTAGCATATGTTGGTAGTGGGTATTTCTGAAGTCTCCAAATCCTGCTCTGCTCTCCTCCTGCTGGTGAACAGGAAGTCTTCCTTTTCTAAACCTTTGGACGGCCTTACATTAGGCGTGGGGGGGCGCACGCGGTGTCCTGCATTCCGTTATGTTGCTAGATTCTGCTTCGTCCATGCTCTGTGGTCCTATTTATGGATCAGTTCTTTTACTGGGGCCAATTTCTCATCCCTTTGCATTTTCCATGCCTTACAGGCCTCCTCTCATGTACTCTGCCTAATGGTTTTGGGGGACTACCTGGTCCTGAAGGGGAGCGCAGCCTGGCACCCCCTGATGCCAGCATACTCATCAGCAATGTGTGCAGTATTGGGGACCATGTGGCTCAGGAACTTTTTCAGGGCTCTGACTTGGGCACTGCGGAAGAGGCAGAGCGGCATGAGGAGAAAGCTGGCCAGCATAGTCCTCTACGGGAGGAACACGTGACCTGCGTGCAGAGTAAGCCTTTAGAGGACTTAAGTCTCCTTTTGACCACCTCCTAGGTCAGAGTCTAAAGGTCTCACCTTATTTTTCTACCTCCGTTTAGGCATCTTAGATGAATTCCTTCAAACTTATGGTAGCCTCATCCCCCTCAGCACTGATGAAGTTGTCGAGAAGCTGGAGGACATTTTCCAGCAGGAGTTCTCTACTCCCTCCAGGTGAGCTTTGAAGGAGGGCTGAGACCTTGAGGCCGGGGAGAGAATGCTTTTCCTCCTTTAGGGATGGATGTATGTAGGGTGTGAAAGCTACAGC
Organism: Chionomys nivalis; assembly: GCF_950005125.1. Taxonomy (NCBI): domain Eukaryota; kingdom Metazoa; phylum Chordata; class Mammalia; order Rodentia; family Cricetidae; genus Chionomys; species Chionomys nivalis. The sequence goes on along the minus strand of NC_080092.1, from coordinate 51,192,928 downwards.
TGCAGGAGAGGAGGCCTCAGACACAGTCCCAAGCTCTAGAAAACAATTGGGAAGATCTTTATTTGGGATACTGTGAGACACTGAGAAGTTTATGCCTGATCTTCCCTGTGTTTTTTCTGGGGCGTGGGAGATGCTCAAAAGGACTGATGAAAAAGGTCACTTTAGAATTTTATTCTAGATAATAGTGGATAAATTGTCTGCCCCAGCCAATTAGCTCTTATGTGATTGCAAACCTTTGGCCTATTCAGGAAGAGTCTGGTACTGCAGCTGATCCAGTCCTACCAGCGCATGCCAGGCAATGCCATGGTGAGGGGCTTCCGGGTATCCTATAAACGACACGTGCTCACTATGGATGACTTGGGGACCTTATATGGACAGAACTGGCTCAATGATCAGGTAAGAGGAGGAAGATAAAGAGACTTGAAAAAGCCTTTGGAGAGTGGAGCCTTTTACATTAGGGGAACCAACCTTGTACCCATGCCACACCCTCTAGGGCAAGTTACTTTTCTCTTTTCCCCAGGTGATGAACATGTATGGAGACCTGGTCATGGACACAGTCCCTGAAAAGGTAGGTCCAACCAGATTTTTTTCTTTTTTTGATCCAGGGTTTCTTTGTGTAGTCCTGAATTTCCTGGAACTTGAAATGCAGACCACGCTGGCCTTGAATTCAGATCCACTTGCCTCTGCTTTCCCAGCCTAGAATTAAAGGCATCTATGTCTCCACTTGACACCAACCAGATTCTTTAATGCCCAGAACTTTTTTTTTTTAAATATTTATTTATTTATTATGTATACAATATTCTGTCTTTGTGTATGCTTGCAGGCACCAGACCCCATTATAGATGGTTGTGAGCCACCATGTGGTTGCTGGGAATTGAACTCAGGACCTTTGGAAGAGCAGGCAATGCTCTTAACCTCTGAGCCATCTCTCCAGCCCCTAATGCCCAGAACTTTGCAATGTAGGGTGACTTAGCAGTTTTTTTTACATTCGCTTTCATCTTTCCCATCTTCTATAACTAGGGTCTGTGTTTGGGAGAAGAGGTGTTAAGTGGTAAGCTATTTTAAATCTGCAAGCCAATCTCTAGTGTTTTAACCCCAGCAATTGATAGGAAATCATCTGTAAGAGAAGGTTAAAAACAGTTCTGTGGGGGCTGGAGAGATGGCTCAGAGGTTAAGAGCCTTGCCTGCACTTCCAAAGGTCCCGAGTTCAATTCCCAGCAACCATATGGTGGCTCACCATCTGTAATGAGGTCTGGTGCCCTCTTCTGGCCTGCTGGCATACACACAGACAGAATATTGTATACATAACAAATAAATAAATAAATATTAAAAAAAAAAACAGTTCTGTGCTGGGCAGTGGTAGCACACACCTTTAATCTTAGCACTTGGGAGGCAGAGGCAGGGGATGGGGACAGCCAGAGTGTTACACAGAGACACCCTGTCTAAAAACAACAAAACCACAGTTTTACTGTATTGTTAAGTGAATTAGAACACCAGCTGTTGAAGCCATTCCATTTAGGCTGTATGCAATGGAGTGTGGATTGGGAAGGGGAAGGGAATTCTGGGCAACTCTGAAGTCTTTTAATCCTATCCAGCTCTTTTGTGTCTTTGGCACAGGTGCATTTCTTCAACAGTTTCTTCTATGATAAACTCCGTACCAAGGGTTATGATGGGGTGAAAAGGTGGACCAAAAATGTGAGTTACGAGTTCACAACTCCTTGTGCAGCACCTTGTCTTTTATATTTTAAAGTTTTGCTCTCTATGAGCCCTTTCCCCAACCCTCGTCACCATTCTGCTAAATATTAAATGTCTTGTGTACTAGGCACTACTGTAGGAAGCAAGGATACAATTGAGTAAGGAAATAATTTTGCCTTGATGAGATTAGGGTAAGTTAAATTTCAGCTAGTCGTAAAGTGTTGTGAACATATTAAAACAGTAACGACAGTATGAGAGGTGGGTACGGGTCTTACCAGACTTAGGTTAAGGCCTTCCACATCTGAATGATTGGAGTTGCCATGTGCAGTCTGGGAAACAGCGCTCTAAGCAAAAGGAACAGCAAGTATTTGAGACCCAGATAGAAAAAGAATATGCTTTGAACACAGTGACTAAGGGTAGAATAATAGAAAATTGGGCAGAGAAGATCATGTGAGTTATATGACGTAAACTGACAAAGATGGATGTCACTCTGTGTACCTTGAGACGCCATTGAAAAACTAATTGCGGGGCTGGAGAGGTGGCTCAGTGGTTAAGAGCACTGCCTGCTCTTCCAGAGGTCCTGAGTTCAATTCCCGGCAACCACATGGTGGCTCACAGCCATCTGAAATGAGGTCTGGTGCCCTCTTCTGGCCTGCAGACATACACACAGAGAGAATATTGTATAATAAATAAATATTAAAAAAGAAAAAAGAAAAACTAATTGCGTAGCCGGGCGATGGTGGCGCACGCCTTTAATCCCAGCACTCGGGAGGCAGAGGCAGGCGGATCTTTGTGAGTTCGAGACCAGCCTGGTCTACAGAGTTAGTTCCAGGACAGGCTCCAAAGCCACAGAGAAACCCTGTCTCGAAAAACCAAAAAAAAAAAAAAAACTAATTGCGTTTTTACCGTGTGGGTGTGTGTGCCTTGGTATGCATGTGGGGGTCAGAAGACAATGTGCAAGTATCAGTTCCAGAGCTCAGACTCAGGCGGTCAGGCTTTGTGGAAGCACTGTACCTGTTGAGCCATCTTCCCACCTATACCAGACTAGAGATGCTGCATGTTTGGTGCTCATTCCGTGGTGGGATGAAAGGGGAGAGTAGCTCAGGTGAAGTAGCTGGACTGGAGTGCAAGTGGGAGATGAAGACAGCAGTGGAGAAGATACCTGGGCTTGGGACTTAAGTAATGGGAAAAATTGGGGCAGAAGCATTTTAGGGTGGATTCAAGAATTTCTGTAGGTTTCTTTGCCCTGTAATTGAAAGGCCAAGAAATTTCTACAGCAACAAAGGAACATTGGTCCTAACACCCACTTGGCCTTCCTTCCTCCTGTGACCTAACACTACCTTATTTTCCTACCCTTTATCCTCCCCACCCCCCAAAAATGTAGCTAGAACTATAGCTGTGCACCATATACCACTAGACTTCTGGCCTGGCCTGGCTCCAGGGCTTCATATCTGTACTCAGGTTTACGCAGGGGCCTGGTGAGCCTTATTTCATCCAGTAGCGGCAAGAATGACAACACAGCAACAAACCCTTAGCCTTTGTAAATTTATTCTTCCTGGAGTTCAGCAAGACGCCCCCGTGGGTAAAGGTACTTGCTGCCAAGCCTGATGACTTGAGTTTAATCCCTGGGACCCACATGGTGGAAGGAGAGAATCAACTTGTTCTCTGACCTCTACACATGTATCATGGCACATGTGCCCCCTTCCCATATAATAAAGTCTTTGCTGTTGCTTGCTTCTGTGATCTTGAGCAGTTACTTGCCCAATTGGCAGTTTTGTGTCTTGAGTGATACAAGAACTTGTGGTAGGATGAATATACACATTAACTGAGCCATGCATTTCATGTGGATAGTGACTAGTTTACTACCCGTAATGAATGAGGACAGGTCCTTTTGCTCTCTTCTTGAGATAGGGCAAGGTATAGGCCAGTAAGTGTAGAAGCTGCACTTAAACCCTAGGTGTGGCACCAAAATCGTGAGTCTATTTTGTTTTTGCTTTAATTATTATAAGGTGTATTGGGTGTTTTGCCCACATGAATGTCTGCACCACATGCATGCAGTGCCATAGAAGTAAGAAGGGGCCATTGAATCCCTGGAACTTAAGTTACAGATGGTTGTGAGCCATCATGTGGGTGCTGGGGATTGAACTCAAGTCCTCAGGAAGAGCAGCCAGTGCTCTTAGTTTTTATATAAACTTTTTCCTTTAATGTATGAGTACCTGGTACCAGACAGGATCTCATAGCAGAGACTGGCCCTGAACTCCTACTTCTACCTCCTAGCTGCTGGAATTACAAGACACGTTTATGTTCTGATACATTTTTTTTCTTTTTTAATAGTTCATTTAAATTCATTTTATGTATATTAGTGTGAAGGTGTCAGGTGCTCTGGAACTGGAGTTATAGACAGTTGTTAGCTGCCATGTGGGTGCTGGGAATTGAACCTGGGTCCTCTGGAAGAGCAGCCAGTGCTCTTAACTGCTGAGCCCCTCTGATACTTTTATTTCCAACTTTCTTCACCATTGAATATCTCAACATCAGCCAGATGTGATGGTGCACGTTTTTAATCCAAGGACTAAGGAGGGAGAAGCAGGAGGATCTCTCTGATTTTGAGGCCAGCCTGGTCTACATAGTAAGTTCCAGGACAGCCAGGGCTGTTTAGAGAGAGACCCTGTCTCAAAAGACCAAAAACACAAAGCAAAATCTGGGCTAGAGAAATAGCTCAGCCTATAGAGTGATTATGCAGACCTGAGTTTGATCCCCACCTAAAAAAGTCAGGCCAGGGGTAGTAGTAATATCAGTGCTGTGGAAGTGGAGATAAGTGGATTTCTGGAACTTGCTGGCCAGCCTGCCATGCTTGCTTGTTGAGTCCTAGGTCAGTGAGGGACTGTCTTAAGAAAAGTTTGACGGGGCTGGAGAGATGGCTCAGAGGTTAAGCAACCGGCTGTTCTTCCACAGGTCGTGAGTTCAATTCCCAGCAACCACATGGTGGGTCACAACCATCTGTAATGAGATCTGGCGCCCTCTTCTGGTGTGTAGGCATACATGGAGGCAGAATGTTGTATACATAATAAATAAATCTTAAAAAAAAAAAGAAAAGGTTGACATTGTCTGAGGAAGGACACTCAGTTGTCCTCTGGCTTCCGTGTGCATGGCACACACATAGGGAATCTAAACAACAGTGTAGGGATATAATTCAGTAGTAAAGGGCTTGTTTAGCATGCAGCAGGCACTGCTCCTGTGTTACCCCCTAGCCCCCCAATAACCTCTCATAAGTATTAACATCGAAACTGAGCCTTCCCTCACAATCTAGGATCTGTATTTTATGACTCCTTTGCCTGTTGCATATTTTCTCTTTAGAAACCTACGGGCCTTCAGCAGGTCTCTGTTGTTTCTGACCTCCATCACTCTCTCTTCAGGTGGACATCTTCAATAAAGAACTGCTGCTGATCCCCATCCATCTGGAGGTGCACTGGTCCCTTATATCCGTGGATGTCAGGCAGCGAACCATCACCTATTTTGACTCCCAGCGCACTCTTAACCGCCGCTGCCCTAAGGTTTGAGGAGGCTGTGGGAAAACGAGTAGTAAAGATGTATGACCATTGGGCAACAAGCCTGAGGAGTGACTGTCAGACTCTGCATTTGGCTGTTAAATGTCGGTGTCGCTTTCTTTTCTCTTTCCCACATAGCATATTGCCAAGTATCTGCAGGCAGAAGCGGTAAAAAAAGACCGACTGGATTTCCACCAGGGCTGGAAAGGTTACTTCAAAATGGTGAGTTTTCAGAGGGAAGTAGAATAGTGAGGTAGTGGATAGGAGGTGGGAACTGAATCCGTGACCTCTGGGATTCTCTTGCTTTCTCCTCCCTAGAACGTGGCCAGGCAGAACAACGACAGCGACTGTGGTGCCTTTGTGTTGCAGGTGAGCAAGTGCCGAGGCCCCTTGGTGCCAGTCAGTGCTCAGGGCTGTTGATGGGTTCTTGCCTCAGTTGTAGAGCAAGGAGTGCCTTTATGTGAGAGCACAGAAACCCTGCTTTCCTCTCCAGTCCTTCTCCATCCAGAGTTGGGACTGGTTCTCTGCCTTTGGTCCCAGTATAGAGGCTTCTTGACAGCCTCCCCCAATTCAATCTCTTTTTTCCCACTTGAATGTAGAGTGTTTTAAATCCCAGGCTATTAGATGCTAATGCCAGTCTGTATGAGAAATGGAGATTCTCTCTGAAAGATTAAGATATGGTTTGTTTGAACTGTGTAGTGCGGGTCCTGACTGGGAGGGATGCTCAGTAAACGTTCTCATGGCCTGCTTTGTTAACACCCAGTACTGCAAGCACCTGGCCCTGTCTCAGCCATTCAGCTTCACCCAGCAGGACATGCCCAAACTTCGACGGCAGATCTACAAGGAACTGTGTCACTGCAAACTCACTGTGTGAGCCTCATACCCAGACCCTTTAATGGGCAGGGGACAAGGGAGAGCCTTCCCAAGAAACTCGAGTTCCTCTGTCTCCCCACCCAGGTCCCTTTGGATTTTCATATTTAAATGTTTTGATTTCTGTATTTTGTTTTCTTTGCGAGAATGTTGATTTCTGATGGGAAGGGGGTGGCCACACGAGGCTTTCCTCCCTCTCTAGGGGAATGTTGTCCTGTGGCCTAGGGGCACATCATTCCTCCTTCCGTGTTCAGGGGGCAGGAAAACTGTGGGGGTGGTGGGCGGGCAAAGGGATTACTGCCTGCCAGATCTTCAAGACTTTTTTTTTTATATATATAAATATATATATATAAAAATGCCACGGTCCTGCTCTGGTCAATAAAGGATCCTTTGAAGATACTTAAGTGGTGGTCTTACTTGAGGGGCCTTACATTAGTGGATGTGCTCTGTCTCAGGCCTTCCAGCTAGTGCTGTTAGCTGCCCCCTTTTCAAAAGCCAGCTTTCTATATGTGCCAACACTTCTCGTCCAAACAGATCCTCCAGGGCAGTATAGTGGAGGGCAGGAAGAAGAGCCTCAAAAATAAGGGAGTCTGAGAGAGAAGCTGGGAACAGACAAGTACCCTGACAACACACCTCCCTATGCCTGTTAGACAAGAAATGGGTTTCATCCTTTTCTCTCCAGCTAGGAAAACTTCCTATCCCCTGAGAGATCGATACTGGTTCCGTCATTCTTGCGCACCGTGAACACACCAAGCTTTAGTGGTCAGAAGAACAAAACTTCGGTAGGAACCTGTAGCAGAGATGAAAAGGGAAGTGGTAGTCCCGAGTGCCCGGAAGTCCCCGGAGGCTAAAGCCTCACCCCCGTCGCTTGATAGGACCCGCTGAAGCACGTGACTAAGGCACGATCGCCTCCGCACGTGTAAAGGTGCTGGGCTCCAAGATGGCTGCCCTGCCGCGAGGCCCGACTTCTATATGTCACTTCCGTACCAGCGAGAAAAGCGGGCCCTTCAGCCAATGAGGTTGCAGGGCGGGCCTCGACCTTGATAGACATTCAAATTACCCAATAGGGCGTCCGAGGTAAAGCGCCTACAAACTAACGTCACGTCGAGTTGTAGAGCGCCGGCAGGCGGGGCAGAGGCGGCCAAGCCAATGCGATGGCTGGGGCGGGGTCGGGTGCTCTATAAGTTGTCGATAGGCGGGCACTCCGCCCTACATTCTAAGGATCATGTCTGCGAGTCAGGATTCTCGGTAAGAAAGGCATTTGCAAGAGGTGGTGTCTACTTACCCCGCCGCTCCCTTCGAAGGTCCCGCGGGGGGGAAGTCGAGAGGCCCATCGCCCAAAACCTACCAGGTTGCGGGGGAACCGAGCCGGGAGGAACCGTCCAGAGGGGGGGCAAGGGGGAAGCCATTCACGGCCGACGCTGCCACCAGCGCGGAGACGGGAAAGGGCGGAGGGCGCGAGGTTCGTCGCGAGGCCTCTGCCCGAGGGGGTGCGGTGCGCGGAGCCCGGGTACTGAAAGGCGAGACGAGGTCGCGACCTAGCGTGGGAAAGAGGAGAGGCGGCTGCGCGGCCCGGAGCCGGCTGGTCTGGTTGCCTCCCTGTGTCGGGCAGGGCGCGCGCGAGGGTTCCGGAGGATTCTGGCGGTACCACTCGCGACAAGCCAGGGGTGTCTGTGTCTTCACGTCGCTCTTGGAATGTGGGTCGGGGAAGAAGAAACCGGCCGTTCAGGGTGCTGGTTTTCTTGACGGCCAGGACTGAGCTTAACCCCGAGGAGCGACCGCGTGAGGCACCAGGAGCCCACCCGGCGCCGGGCGGGCGGGTCCATTTTGCCGCACAAGCCGGGCAATTGGCAAACTGCGGATGGGCAGGTCCACTTTCCTTCGGGGGTGAGCGGTCTGAGGTATGGGAGGGCGACGCCATATCTCGACGGGGGCGGGCGGGTTGCGGATTGTTTCATGGTGGGAGAGACGCCGCCGAGTGGCGGAGCGAATGAGCACATGGCCGCTTGAGAGGTTCCCCTCCCCCAGTCTGCTTCGCTTGTCTGTGTTGTGCAATCTCCCCTTTAGCTAACTCGGCCGGGGCTCATTGTGCGCGAGGCCGCCACCGCCCGCGGCCTCCCACATCCGGGTACTGGGAAGGGGGGCAGGCCGGAGGGAGTGGGGGAGGGCGCGGGCGGCATGACGTGGGGGGAAGGGGACGGCCCACCCTCGGAACTCCGAGGTGAAGGGCGGGACTTCCGGTGGCCTTGATGCCGGGGAGGAGGCGCACACGCTTGGCTGGGCTCAGACCGTGTGGGTCTGGCAGGAGACACCGCATCTCGGCGTCTTGTGTGCGAAGGCACAGCCCGTTGATCTTCACAGGAGGGTCACTCTAAAGTGCCTCTTGTCTGTCGTTTGGGAACAAATGGGAGTTGGATCGGGAGTTGGCTGCTTGCTTCCGAGCTCTACTCTAGCAGGAAAACAAAACTAATGCTTTGAATCAACAGATCCAGAGACAATGGCCCTGACGGGATGGAGCCCGAAGGCGTCATCGAGGTGAGACTTCACTACCCTGTCATGAATTTTCTCTCCTATTCAAATCCTTGCTGTACACGTCTGAAGCAAACAGGCGGCACCTCCTTATAGTGACAATGACCTCAGACACCTAGAATGAGGTGGCCGGCTTGGGTGGAGTGGTACGCAGCTTTTGTGTAAAACATGTTACTGTCTTACTAACTTCGTTTCTTTGCATCCTGCAGAGTAACTGGAATGAGATTGTGGATAGTTTTGATGACATGAATCTCTCAGAATCCCTCCTCCGTGGTATTTATGCCTATGGTTTTGAGAAGCCCTCTGCCATTCAGCAGCGAGCCATTCTTCCTTGTATCAAGGGTAAGAATCATTGTCAGGATAGATTTGGACTGTCCCTGACTTTGGTCTGTGACTAGCCTAGGTGGGTGTAGTTGATAATGTTTTGGTATCCTGGAGTCTGTTGTCACAATATCATGGGGACAAGAAGTTGGAGGTCCCCACACTTTGCATGCTTGTTTCCTTACTGATACCATGAACTAGGGTTCTAAATGTCTATGAGCCCAAGCTTCTTTACCAAATGGAATTCTTGATCTGATTGTAGGTTATGATGTGATTGCTCAAGCCCAGTCTGGGACTGGGAAAACAGCTACATTTGCCATATCAATTTTGCAACAGATTGAGTTAGATCTAAAGGCCACTCAGGCTTTGGTTCTGGCACCCACTCGTGAGTTGGCTCAGCAGGTAAGAGTGGTTTCTTCCTTTTTTGATTATCAACAGTTTTTCTGCTAGTGAAACTACCCAGTTCTGTGGAATCAAGCTGGCTGGGCAGGGTCAGCTGTTGATGAAAGAACCCCTGGCAATGGGCAAAGAGACACCTTGGTGGTGGTGTTGTTCTTAAATCAGCCAGGGGCAAAGCAGATGACAGTCCTTTGTTCATCCTAGCTTGATGCCTGGCTTGGTGGCCAAAGCTGTTTCATGCCTGGGGCACAAAATCCTGATGCTAGTGTTAACTATTTAAAGCTTGTGATTATTCTGAAGCATCTGGGTATTGATGGAAGCAAGAAATTAGAATTAACAGTGAGGGCCCTGTATATCCAGATCATTGTGTGTGTGTGTGTTTTGTTTGCAAACGAACTAGGGGTATAACTCTGGAACGTGTGCCCAGCATGAGTGAAATCTTGTTTTGTGGCAGGGATATAATAAACATGTTGTATGTTGTTGCATTCAGAATCCAGCCTTTGGGATGTGATGATAGGGTGGAGGCTGTGAGTTCCACGCCATACGGGCTGGCCTGGGTTTTAGAGTTGCATGTAGAATGGAAAACTTACTATGAGCCTATGTGTTTAGAAATCAGGACTGCCATTTGTGATGGCTGGGGGGGGGGGTGTCTTAAGATTAAATTGACAGCTGCTTTTCAGAAGGTAACGGGTAGGATAACTTAGTAAACGGCCTGTCATAGCCCAAGCTAATGGAGATGTCTCTTTTGTGTTCAGATACAAAAAGTGGTCATGGCATTAGGAGACTACATGGGTGCCTCTTGTCATGCCTGTATTGGGGGCACCAATGTGCGTGCTGAGGTGCAGAAGCTGCAGATGGAGGCCCCCCATATCATCGTGGGCACTCCTGGCCGGGTGTTTGATATGCTTAACCGGAGATACTTGTGTAAGTACTACTTTACAGTTGGTTGCTGGGCGGCTTTCCCAAGTTTCATTTCTTAGGATGCTAGTTTTCCCTTACTTAGAATTGAGTTGCTCTGTGATGAACCCCATGCGTGTCATCTGAGCCCAGCTTCCCTGTTGCCTTAGCCCAGGTAGTGTTCTACTTCCCAGGGCTGTTGTCTCACTTAGCAGGGAGGTCTTGGGCAAAGGATCAGTCCTTATATTCTGAGAGCGGACTGTCTGCCCCTTGGCTGCCCTCTTACCAAGAAACTTAGTTAAATGTATTTTATATTTCTTACCGTGCTTGGTATTGTTTCTGCCTTCTAGCGCCAAAATATATTAAGATGTTTGTACTGGATGAAGCAGATGAAATGCTAAGCCGTGGGTTCAAGGACCAGATCTATGATATATTCCAGAAGCTCAACAGTAACACACAGGTAAGGAAGGCGCAGTCTTCATGGGGTAAATGTGGCGTGGTTGTGATGTGAGGAGCACAAAACGCCCTTGTGGCTGATCCATTTTCACCCCCATTAACTAGGTAGTTTTGTTGTCTGCTACAATGCCTTCTGATGTCCTTGAGGTGACCAAGAAATTCATGAGAGACCCCATTCGGATTCTTGTTAAGAAGGAAGAGTTGACCCTGGAGGGTATCCGCCAATTCTACATCAATGTGGAACGAGAGGTGGGGCCCAGTGCAGGAGGCCGACCTGGTAGTAAGTTGTTGGGTATAGCCCCTGACTGATGTTTCCGGATCTCCAGGAGTGGAAGCTTGACACATTGTGTGACTTGTATGAAACCCTGACTATCACCCAGGCAGTAATCTTTATCAATACCAGAAGGAAGGTGGATTGGCTCACTGAGAAGATGCATGCCCGGGATTTCACTGTTTCTGCCATGGTAAGTTTTCTCAAAACTTATTAATAGCTATGTGCATGTGTGGTAAGTGTAGGTTGCCCAGAAGACACTTTGTTACATCCTTATTTTCTAGCATGGCGATATGGACCAAAAGGAACGAGATGTGATCATGAGGGAGTTCCGGTCTGGTTCTAGCAGAGTATTAATTACCACTGACCTGTTGGTGAGTAGAGGCCAGTTTAGGGAAAGCAAGAGGGGAGGAGTAAGTCCAAGGTGATTCCCTCTCCAAGGGGCTGACAAGTGCCCCTTTCAGGAACGTAGCAACTTGGAAGAAAATCTGGCATGCCTGAGGTCTGGGGAACAAGGGTTGCTTGTTGCCTTTGCCTGCCTTTGGTTGCCTACATGTACACGTAGTCAGTCTGGGTAGATTACCTTCTGACAGCTCTTACCATCTTTCTTGACCTAGGCCAGAGGCATTGATGTGCAGCAGGTCTCCTTAGTCATCAATTACGACCTTCCCACAAACAGGGAAAACTACATCCACAGGTAAATTAAGATCTGCGGTACCAGAACTCACTTGCTCAAACTCACGGGCACCCCTTTCTCACTTGCATATTCTTTTCTCCTTAGAATTGGCCGTGGCGGTCGCTTTGGCCGTAAAGGTGTGGCCATTAACATGGTGACGGAAGAGGACAAGAGGACTCTTCGAGACATTGAGACATTCTACAACACTTCCATTGAAGAGATGCCTCTCAATGTTGCTGACCTCATTTGAGGGGCTGTCCTGCTACCTGGCCATAGCCAGAGTTCAGTCCTGGGGGGCTGAGGAACAGCTGGAGGGGGGAGGGAAGGGAGCCAAGGGATGGACATCTTGTTTTTTGTTTTTTTGTTTTTTGTTTTTTTCTCTTTGAATAAATGTCACTTTTTGAGGCAAAAAGAAGGAACCGTGAACATTTTAGACACCCTTTTCTTTGGGGTAGGCTCTGCCCCAGGCGCCGTCTCCTCCCCCCCAAAACACTAATCATTTCCCTAACCTAGTCAGTCACCTGATTCTAAAGGCTTTCTTACTCGGCCAAGTCTCCAGAAGTGAGTCAAGGGTCTAAAAGATGTCTGGCCTCATTTGCTGGACCAAATCTGCAGGGAGAATCCCTGCGTGAAGTTGTCCGGGGAATTGTCCCCAGGTGAGGGGAGCAGGGGAGAGAATATGGTAGCCATTTTTACATTGTTTTGTATAGTATTTATTGATTCAGGAAACAAACACAAGAATTCTGAATAAAATTACTTGGAAACTGCCTGTTTGGGCTTCTTGTTTGTTCCTCTGCCACCTGCTGCTTGTGTGGATCAGCTGTGCTAGTTCCTTACTGTATTGCTGTGTTGCCTCCTTGCTGTGTGCCTACACAAATAACAAATGAGGCACGCCTTTAATCCTAGCAAAGGCCAGCCTGGTCTGCAAGAGCTAGTTCTAGGCTCCAAAAGCTACAGAGAAACGGGGGGGGGGGGGGGACATGACCCACTGTATTTAAAGTGGTACTGACAGTATAATGTCCTGAACAGAAGGTTAGTCACAAGTGTCATGTGATTCCAGCCTTGAGGAACTAATAAGAGTAATGGGGTCAAGGAGTAAGTGAAACTGAGTTCTGCATAGTCATAGCTGAGGCCCAACCCAGATATGGATGCTGATTGCCTCCTTTGGGTTGGTGGAAGGGGGCTCCCTGTCTTGAGAGTGTGGACCAGGTTGGCCTCTTAGATCTGCCTGCCTCAGTAGTGCTTGGTTTGAAGGTGGTGTACACAGGTGGGGTTAGGTTTCTGACCAATGAGGAAAACACATTTCTTGCCTTGTAAATAACCAAGTAGAGCAAGTTTTGCTTAGGTAAGACCTCTTGAGTCAACTGCCCCATTTTTCACGTGGTAACCAAGACTTTGTACCTCCCACTCAAAAGGCCACTGCCAATCACAGCTTAGTTGTGAAAGCCAGTGACTAACATGGGAGCGGAGGTGTCTGAGTCAGGTTCTGGGTGGGATTATGTTAAGGGAAGTACAACTTTCATTTCCTCTTCCAAGAGGATTGAGGAAGAAGCTAGCACAGCCCAGCTGGACTCTGAACTCTTCTACCATGAGGCTCGAAGTGCTTTGCTTGGTCTCACTGGGACTGCTTGTAGGTAAGGAGAATTGAGAGGTGGGTGGGAGAGCTGGGCAGGAACCTCTACCTAACCAATCTTGCTGAAAGCCCAAGGAACAGGGAAAGACTGTCCTCACAAAAAAGCTGCTACTCTCCTGCCATCCTTCACGGTGACGCCTACAACTATAGAAAGCACAGCAAGCCCTACGACCAGCCACAGGCCCATCACTACCACTCACGGTAATATTACAGTTCATCCAACAAGTAATACTACCAGTTCCGGACCCTCAACTTCCACTCACAACCCTGCCACGACCACCAGTCATGGGAACGCCACAGTTCATCCCACCACAAACAACGGCACTGCTACTAGTCCAGGATTCTCCACCACCACCGGCCCTCACCCTGGACCATATCCACCCTCTCCAAGTCCTAGTCCAGGCAGCACAAGGACTCTCGGAAACTACACATGGACCAATGGCTCCCAGCCCTGTGCTCAGCTCCAAGCACAAATTCAGATTCGAATCCTGTACCCAACCCAGAGTGGAGGAAAGGTAAAGCTAAGGGGCAAGAGTCAAGTCCTGTTGTGGTCAGGAGGAGAACAGAGGTGGGGATAAAAAACATTGCATGGCCCAGCCATGTAATTTCAGACTCACTATTCTCTCACTTCTGTAGGCCTGGGGCATCTCTACATTGAATCCCAACAAAACCAAGGTCCAGGGGGGCTGTGTCGGTGCCTCTCCCCACCTGCTTCTCCTATTTCCTGATGGACAGCTCACCTTTGGATTCAAAAAGGTTAGACAGCTTTGTCTTCATCTTTTCCTCTCCCGTGCCCATACCCATGCCCCCTACACCTACCTTCTTGCTCTGTGGACATGATGCCACTATCCCTGCTGCTCTGATCCTCTGTGTTCACCTTAAGGACCTGGAGCACAGCCAGAATATGGTCTACCTCAACTATATGGCAGTGGAATACAACGTGTCCTTCCCACACGCAACACGTGAGTAACCTTCCTTTCTCCTCACCACACTAGCTAGTGTGGAGGGAACAGAGGACTCGGGAGTTGGGAGTGGACTGGATTTGACTCTTCATTACTGACTTCTTCAGAGTGGACATTCTCAGCCCAGAACTCATCTCTTCAAGAGCTCCAAGCTCCCCTGGGCCGAAGCTTCTGTTGCAGAAATACAAGCATAGTTCTTTCTCCAGCTGTTCATCTCGACCTGCTCTCCCTGAGGCTACAGGCTGCTCAGCTGCCCAACACAGGACACTTGGGGCCATGTAAGACCCTCTACCTCTTCCTTCCCGGGAACCTCCCAGCATTCTCCCCAGATCTCTCTCTCTTTCTACACCCTAGTCGTCTCTACAAGACTAACTATGCCCCCTTGCTTACTGCTCTAAGTTATGGGGTTAATTTAGAGCATCACCCCTGTGTTCTTCCCCCTCCCCCTCTGTCCCAGGCACCACTGCAGGCAATCCCTAATCGTCCCCCTTTTTCCCAGGCGCCTCCTGCACCAATGACCAATCCCTCTGGCTGCCTCTCATCATTGGCCTGGTCCTCCTTGGCCTCCTTGCCTTCGTGCTCATTGCCTTCTGCATTACCCGGAGACGACAGTCTGCCTACCAGCCCCTGTGAGCATTGGCTCCCACCAAGGAGCCCCCTCATCTCGTCAGCATGCCACTGACTACTGAGTTATTTTCCTTCCCTATCTTTAAGAACAAAATTAGATTTTGTAATGGGGGTAATTAATAAACAAAAATGGTACCCTACTCCTGTTCACAAAAAAGGGTACAAAAACTGGGTGAAATCTGTCCTTGGCTTCGCATGTCCTGGTTAAAAGCCACGAGTTTCTTGTCATGTGCCTTCTTGTGCCTCCCCATGGTTGACTCACCAGGAGACAGCTGGCAAGAAGGGATGAAAATACCAGAGTGACCAAACACCTTCATGGTTTCATCTTTGTGTCTGGCACAGCTGCTGGCGAAGCTGCCAAAACTCCTTTCCTCTCTTCTGGGGCCAATGGCTACCCCGTTCCCTTAACATAATGGATCAGACTATCCTGGCATCCTGTTCCTGACAAGCTACAGGTACAGTACAGCCAAAATAGGAGTAGGCGGCCATGTCATTTCATTTCAAAAGGGTGAAGCCAGTGGTTACTGAGCAATGAGAGTCCTACTGTCTGTTGTGAGGGCAAGATTCACCGAAGAGCCCACTGCAAAGAGCTGCGTGACCCAGCAAACTTACTCTTAATGCCTGGGCACCAGAGGGCAAGGGGTGATGCCACTTGCAGGGGAGCCCACGACCAGATTCTAAAAATGGACTTCCCACTGCACCAAAATCAAGAATAAGCTTTCCTGTGTAGTCTCAGCAGTCCTGGGACTCTGTAGACCAAATTCTTGGTGGGCTGGTGCCCCTAGCTGCTGAGAGGTGCATGTGGCAGAACCAGCCCAGCTCCACCCTCCAGTGACAGGGAGCAGGGAAACTATTTATGAGCGTCCTACAGCCTGAGAGCCAGGCACATCCATCGGGAGAGGGCACGGAGCTGGTGTCCGGGCACTGGGTGGTGGAATCGAGTATGGGGTGACAAGTGCCTTTTCCCAAACAAGGGATGGGATATTGGGGACCTTCTGCCTGTGCCCTCTGGGCCGTCATCCTCAGGTTTCCAGCCTACACATCGCAGAAGCTGCGTGTTGTGTCAGGGGCTGCTCTCCTGTAGCTGAGTCTGCTCCTCTTCTACTTCACCGTCATTTTCCAAGACCTGGACAAACCAGAGGAAGAAGCAGGGGACTAGGAGGGATGCCCGGCTCAGAATGGCCTCTCCCCGACGCCATTCTTTCCGGAGAAATCAAGCGGGAAAAATAATAGAGCTGCAGCGCCATTTTGAAGACTCGTATTTTTTTCTTTTCCAACTTCAAATATAAAGTTAGCCGAGAGAAGACAAGATGGCGCATACGCAGGAGGGACGGAGAAAGGAGGGATAAATTTTTTTTTCAGAACTGATAGCCTAAACAAAAGCGCAGAAGTCCTAACTGCGCAGGCGTACAACTTGGACACGCTTTAAAATTCGAACGTCAAGGCGCGCACAAGACGCCGTCGGTGGAAGAGAGCAATCTCGGGTTACCGAGGCAGGGATGGCGGTGGAAGGGGCGGTGCTGCACCGTCCCCGGGGAGAGAGGCTGCGGGCGAGCGCGCATGCGCGGCGTGGGTAATGGCGGGGCGACCCAGCCTGGCGGAAGCTAGCGTTCCAACATGGCGGGCGAGGTGGACGGACCGTTCAAACGGGTGCTGGTGCCGGCTCTTTTACCTGAGAAATGCTATGATCAACTTTTCGTCCAATGGGACTTGCTTCATGGTGAGTTTTATTCAGCCTTTATAGTCTAGTTCGAGCAACCCCGGGCCGTGAGTTGGTGTGAGCAGTACCGGAGTCGGTCACGCGAAGCTGCGCCGGAAGGCGCTTCTGAAGAGGGCGGAAGTGTTCTGGCCCCTGCCCAGGGAAGGTGCCATATTTGGGCATGAGGGGGAGTCGCCCGAAAATAGTTAAAATTTGTGTTTTACCGTCTGGAAAGTACGTAACCCCCACCTCCCTTTCTGGGCTGGGGATCGAATTCAGGGCCTCGGACGTGCAAGGCAACCACTCTGCCCACCGAGCTCTGTCCCCAGCCTGGAGAACTCATGTTTTATAAAATAAAATAAAATTAAAATCCCAGCCGGGCGTATAGAGCTACTCCTTTCATCCCAACACTGAACGCAGACGGATAGACAGACACCGCCCCCTCCCCCCTTTGAGATGCATTTTCACCCGGCGCTGACTGAACTTACTATGTAGCACAGGCTGCCCTTCCTTGGCCACCAGAGTGCTGGAAATACAGGGATGAGCTATCTCATTCCCTTTCTTAACAAGGCAAGGCCATGGCCTGGGGTTCCACCAGCTGTTGGGAGCCTTTGGTAAGGCCCTCCATCTTTCCGCTCTGCTCAGCTCACAGATTCAGAGACACTGTTCTAGTGCGGTTTGGCTTGCGGTAGTCAGACTCCTGCTGGGCTAAATTCCCTCCTGCTCAAGGATTCAATGCTAGGGAAACTGCCAGGAGCACTGGCCCTCCCTTTTAATCTCAGCAGAGGCAGGAAGGTCTCTGAGTTCAAGGACAGCCTGGTCTACAAGGTGAGTTCCAAGACTGTAGCTTCTAAACGAGAAACCTTGTCTTGAGAAATGATAGATACTAGATGATAAAAAGCAAGCCCTGCCGGGCGGTGGTGACGCACACCTTTAATCCCAACACTCGGGAGGCAGATGCAGGCGGATATCTGGGAGTTCGAGGCCAGCCTGGTCTACAAGAGCTAGTTCCAGGACAGGAACCAAAAAGCTACGGAGAAACCCTGTCTCGAAAATAAAAAAAAAAAAAAAAAAAAAAAAAAACAAGCCCTGGAAGAGCAGGCTTGGCCACTGAATAAGGAACAACCAGAAGATTCAGGAATGTATGCTGTATAGTTTTGCCTTTGGAAGAAGACCATTTGGTTTTTCTTTTCTTTTCTTTTTTTTGGTTTTTCGAAACAGGGTTTCTCTGTGGCTTTGGAGCCTGTCCTGGAACTAGCTCTGTAGACCAGGCTGATCTCGAACTCACAGATATCCGCCTGCCTCTGCCTCCCAAGTGCTGGGATTAAAGGCATGCGCCACCACTGCCCGGCTTGAAGGAGACCATTTGAAGAGAAAGGAAAGGGTCAGGGAACTCTTGAGCAATACCTGTGTAACTGAAAAGCAATGGCGGTCATGCCTGGGCGGCTACATGTGTGGAACTGGTGAAATGGCTGCGAGGCTGGTGACCTGCAGAAAGGCAGAACAGGAGAGCTGGCTCCAGAGTTGTCACTTGAGCATCACACACACCTTTTATGTCCACACACAGTGTCTATAGATACAGACCTGTGAATGCAGGGGCCTGAAGATGCCCGAGACACAAGAGATCACTGGAACTGGAGTGGGGCAGGGACTCCGACCCCTGAAAGAGTAGTAGGTACTCTTAACTCCTAAGCCAGCCCTTCAGCCCATATTTAAAATCCACCTCTGTTGTGTGCATCTACTTATGCACACCCAGGTCATCAGACTTAGCAGCAGAGCCATCTTACTGGCACAGCATTTTTTTATTTTTGTTCTATGTGCATTGGTGTTTTGCCTGTGTGTATGTGTGTGAGGGTGCCAGATCTTCTGGAATTGGAGTTTGGCAGTTGTGAACTCCATGTGGGTACTGGGAATTGAACCTGGGTCTTCTGGAAGAGCAGCCAGTGCTTTTAACAACTGAGCCATCTCTCCAGCCTTATTTTTTTGAGCTGGTTCCTACAGAGCCTTGACTGTCCTAGAACTCACTATGTATGTTGTAGCTTTGAACTCATAGAGATCTCTCCGGGATTAAAGGTGTGTGCCACCACACCTGGCAATAGTTTTTAAAGACAGGGTCTCACTATGTAACCCTGACTGACCTTAAATTCACAGAGATTAAATGAGATTACAGGCATGCACCACAACAAACTGTCCTAATGATTTTTTTATTTATTATGTATACAATGTTCTGCCTGCATGTATGCCTGCAGGCCAGGAGAAGGCACCAGATCTCATTGTAGTTGTAAGCAATCACGTGGATCCTGGATTGAACTCAGGTCATTAATTATCTGATGAGTTTGTAGGAAATAGAAGGTTGGGCAGGGAAAGGCGGTCAGGTAGAAGCTGCTTTGGCAGCATACCTAGTCTGGATGTGAGATGTTTGTAGCAGGAAGGCTCCCTGCCCCATCATTTCCACCGTCCCCCAAACAGAGACTTACTGCCGTGGTGGCCATGCCAAGGGTGAGGGGAGAGGGAACAGCTTACGAGGGCACTTCAAACCCTCACCTGGGTTACAGAGACCTGTTTGCTTACTTTCTTCCCTCTTCTCAGTTCCCTGTCTCAAGATTCTCCTCAGCAAAGGCCTTGGGCTGGGCATCGTGGCTGGGTCACTCCTGGGTATGTATATATAGTTCCTTCTGTTCGAGTAAAGGTGGGGTGTTGAGAGGCTAATGCCAAGGGCTCGGGGTAGTATGCTTCTTCCCCAGCCATGCCCTTCTTTCCCCCAGTAAAGCTGCCCCAGATCTTTAAAATCTTGGGAGCCAAGAGTGCCGAAGGACTGAGTCTCCAGTCAGTGATGCTGGAGCTCACGGCGTTGACTGGAACTGTGGTCTACAGCATCACCAACAACTTCCCCTTCAGGTGAGGGTCCCACTCCTCACTCCCAAGGCCTAGTTGTTATTTATTTACTGGGGAGCGGGGAGTGCTCAGAGGACAACTTATAGGTGCTGGTTCTCTTCTTCCGGGCTGGAACTCAGGCAAGTACCTTTGCCTGCTGAGCCCTTCTCCAGCCCTGGCACCCCCACAGCTCTAGTAAGGGCTACAGCTTTCCCTCACAGAAGTGTAGCCAGTGAGCCAGGTCTGGGGTAGGCGGGGGAGCACAGGCTGGTGGATGGCTATGGAGGCTTTCCCCGCCTCTTTCCAGGCCTGCCTTTTCCCTCCCAACTCTTGACTCTACAGCTCTTGGGGTGAAGCACTGTTCCTGACACTCCAGACAATTGCCATCTGCTTCCTGGTCATGCACTACAGAGGAGAGACCGTCAAAGGTGCTGGGGAATTGCTGGAGAGCAGGCGTGGATCTTGGGAATCTTGTTGGGGACTCAGGAGGTTCAAGAGGGCTCCTTGTCTCCCTGACCCTTAGGCGTTGCTTTCCTTGCCTGTTATGCGATGCTCCTGCTGGCGCTGCTCTCCCCACTCACGCCTTTGACTGTAGTGACCCTGCTCCAGGCCTCCAATGTGCCTGCTGTGGTAGTGGGGAAGGTGGGTACTCCGAGTGAAAGGATGTGTGCTGTGTGGTGGAGGCAGAATGGAACCTCAAAGTGTGGACTGTTAGTCTGGGGGAAATGAGGGCATTAGTTCAGGTGACAGAAGCAAAACTACGAATTTCTCTAGTTGCTCCAGGCAGCCACCAACTACCATAATGGGCACACGGGCCAGCTTTCTGCTATCACAGTGTTTATGCTGTTTGGGGGCTCTTTGGCCCGAATCTTCACTTCTGTTCAGGTGAGTGCACCTTCTGTCCTCTAGAGGGCACTAAAACCTCATGCGCCCAGCTGAGTAGTAAGCTGCTTCCTCTGGAACCTTTCTAGATCTGTGTTGTCTCTCCTTAACAGGAAACTGGAGACCCCCTCATGGCTGGAGTCTTTGTGGTCTCTTCCCTCTGCAACGGCCTCATTGCTGCCCAGGTCCTCTTCTACTGGAATGCAAAGCCTCCCCACAAACAGAAAAAGGAGCAGTAGTGCTGGGGCAGCTTCTAGAACCATTCCATTCGGCCACTACCTTCAGGTCCCTCCACATGACCTGGTCTGCTGGTACAACTTAATCATCCTCCATTCCACTGTAACTGCAGCCTCCTGAGCCAGGGTTCGCGTAAACAGCACGTACTCGTTTCAGCAGGAGCTGAGGCTGCCTTTCTAAGCAGCTGTCTTCTTATTGGAGTAATGTCGTGCCTTGTCCACTTACCTTCCTTCTGGGCAGAGGACAGAGCCTGGACAAACGTGGTTGGGAGCTTGTGGCTGCTTCCCTCTGCCACCTGGCTGGGATAATCTATTGGACCCCAGTTCTGGAGGTGGGGGAGGGGAGAATGACTCAGAGAAGGGCCTCGGGGTGGGGTGAGGAGGCTCCTGCTGTGGCAGGTCCAGACGGAAGGGAAGGGTGTGGAGAAGACATGGGCTGCTGCTGTAATGAGACAATAAAGACTCAGAGACGGGCTTTCATTGTACAAAATCGCGTTTAGTGTAGGTTTGTGCATTCTGCTTCCTTGGGAGACTTGTAGGCCTCTGAACTGGAAAGGGATGTCTCTGCCAGTTAAAGGTGGGTTACAGACATGGGGCACCAGCAAGGGAAGTATTGTATGGAGTGGTAGAGCCTGGGGATAAGTAGGTGGGAAAAGAGGGCATTAGCTCCCCCTGGAGCCTAGAATCACTCTGAGGAAGGGAGCACGACGAGGGGGCCTCCGGTCTACAATGGGAAGAGCTGTAGAGAGAAGCATGGGGTTTGGAGGTTACACTTCTGGGTTGGAGAGACTGGGCAGTGTCCCCAACTCAGTAGGAGACTGGTCTGACCAGTTTGCAGTAGACAGGGTTAGAATTTGCTATTCAGCCAGCCATGCTGGGTACAGCAGGCATGGAACAAGACCCTAGGATGGCTTAAGAGCAAGGTAGCTCTGTTGGGGCACGCTCAGGAGCTGTCTTGCGTGCTGCACGCTGTTCGCCTCTTGGGGCAGCAGGCCAGGAAGGAGCAACAGGATGGGCTTGGCCTCTCCTTGCCCCGGGGGCTGGGAGAGGAAGCCGGGTCACACAAGGGCCATCAACAGTGGAGAAACAGACGTTCAGAAAGTAGAATACTTTATCCTGAGACGGACAAGCCTCTGTCCTGAATTCTCTGAGCTTTCCCACCCAACTGCCTGGTGTGGCTTCTGCTAGGGTGGACTGGCGTTCTCCCAACTTAGCCCTCTGGCTTTCATCCCCACCCAGCCTTCAGGAAGGGGAAGTGCAGAGTGGTGGTGGGGGACAACCAGGCACTCACGTGTAACTGCCAGGCAGGTAGGCTGACGAATAGTTGGGAGGCTGGTACCCAAAGCCTCTGCTCCCTTGGGTAGTTGTGTACCCGGGCCCCCAGTGCGGGCCACCACAGGCCAGGCCGCCTCCTCCCTGGCTGAAGTGGACAGACCCGGTGCCCGAGTTCTTGCTCTTGCGCCGAGGCCTGTACTTGTAGTCGGGGTAGTCGCGTAGGTGACGGGCTCGTAGCCGCTTGGCCTCCTCCACGAAGGGACGCTTCTCTTCGTCATCCAGCAGCTTCCACTGCGCGCCCAGACGCTTCGAGATCTCAGAGTTGTGCATCTTGGGGTTCTGCTGCGCCATCTGGCGGCGCTGAACAGAGCTCCACACCATAAAGGCGTTCATGGGCCGCTTCACCTTCTCCAGCGGAAGCCCCCCAGACGCTCCGGGGCTCCCGGCACCCTCCTGCTCCTGAGGTCGCAAGGACAAAGAGGCTGTGGGAACCGGAGGCTCCAAGCTCCAAGTCTGGGCTTGTGAGGAGCCGGGCAGCGCCATGGGTTGAAAGTAAAGCGTCTTTGAGAGGGCGTCTTGAATACCCTCCTCCCAGAGTGAAGTCTGGGTACTTAAGTATCTTCCAGAGTCCTTGACTCGAACCTTTGTTCCCAGGAGTGGATTCGTCACCTCTGGAAAGCGAAATGCGGAATCCTTGTCTGTCACCCCTGTCCTGAAGAGGTTGTGCTCTCAAGTCTAGCTACTGCCAGTCCCTCTCCCTACCCTCTGCTGGGGCGGGACGGAGTCTTCCGCGGAGGCTGCAACTCGGTGAGGTTCTTGGTTTCCAAAGCTCCCACAGCTGCTGGGAGCAAACTCAGGTGCCACAGAACTTCCCCACCTCTGTGGAAAGAGGCTCTTAAAGCCCGACTCCTCCCCCAATCCCTCCCAGAGGCTGTGCTGTCCCGACACACACAAACTCAGGTGTCCTGTTCTTAGCAGCCCAGACACCTCCCCTGGGGCACCACGCCCCCTCTCCACCCAAGGTCTGGATGTCAGGCCCAATGGCCCCAATGGCTAAAATTGTCAACTTTTACCAGCAATTTAAAGCAAATTCCTTTCCTTGGTGGGATCAAGCTTGAACATCAAAAGTCCCCAGGGTCACTCCCTACTCAATACCTTTTCCGGTGCCTGTTGCACCTCAAATTCTGAACTGCCCCAGGGGTAAGAAACTCAAAGAAGATAGGTCAAGGCCATTTTTGTTTTCTGAGTCATCCCAGCAGGTGCCTGGGCAGATGAGAACACTCAAGCCACTTCCAGCCCTGAGACTTCCCCACTGCCAATCAATTACGGCAAGTTTCATCTTTAAATCCAAACCAGGAGGAGCCAAAGGACTCTGCACCAGAGATACTTTTTTTGGTTGTTTTGTTTTTAAGACAAGGCTTCTCTGTGTAACAGTTCTGTGTACTGGAACTTGCTTTGTAGACCAGGCTGACCTCAAACTCAGAGATTCGTCTGCCTCTGCCTCCTGAGTGCTAGGATTAAAAGGTTTGTACCACCACTCCCAGGTCCTCTGAGCTATCTTTACTGCCCTGATATATACTTTCTTAAATATTATTTGAGACAGGGACTGCACCATATAGCTCTGGTGTTGCATGCCTTTACTCTCAGTGCTTGGGAGGCAGAGACAGGCAGATGCCCGATCCACGAAGCGAGTTCCAGGACAACCAGGGCTACACAGAGAAACTCTGTCCTGAAAAACAAACAGGATGTATCAGGTACTCAGGAGGCAGAGGCAGATGGATCTCTGCCTCCCAAGTACTGAGAGTAAAGGTGTGTAACACCATCACCTGGACATATTATGTATACAGTGTTCTGCCTGCGTGTATCCCTTCAGGCCAGAAGGCGGCACAAGACCTCATTATGGAAAATTGTGAGCCACCATGTGGTTACTGGGAATTGAACTCGGGTCCTCTGGAAGAGGAGGCATCCAGAGTTCTTAACCTCTGAGCCATCTCTCCAACCCCTGATAAATATTTAAGGATCTAAGTTCACTACATTTTAAGGTCATGGCTTCTCTGTCAAGGCATTCAGGGACACCCTCTTTAGGATCACCTTCAGCCCTCAGTGTACTGTCTAACATAGGTCTGGAGTCTCCCAACTCTATAATCCTATCTCTTCTCCCTGGAGACCCCAAAAGCTAAGGTCAAGGATGTGGATTCTGGAGTCAGAGCAACACCAGGCCAGAAATACATGCTGACCCTCCTGGGTTCTAGAGGCCATGCTGAGAAAACCCTATTTTCACCTCTGGTGAAGGCCCAGCCTTTGCCCGGGGCCCCAGATAATCCGATTAAATAGCCTGCCCAGACTCTCAGCTCCTAGCAGGAACAGATCCAGCTTCAAGCAGTCTTGCCTAGCCTCCTGTGAGTCAGGGCTTAGGAGTGGCCCAACTCTATCAAGCAACCAAGGGGAGGGAAGAAACAGCAAGGCCTGAAGCACAAACCTCTGGACCAGAAGAATAACTGGATATGGAGAATTAAGTATGCAGCAATTTCCAGAATATCATCTTTCTGACATAGGATGAAAAGCTAAGAATAAGGAATAGAGAACAAGAGCAAGCAAGAGACCAGTGCAGGTCAGTCCTAGAGATCCAAACAGACCAGAGTGGGTACAAAGAAGGCATGGGAACCACAAGGCCATTGGATTTTTTTATTCTCTTTTTAAATACTGTACAGTGAAAAATAAATACGCCTTCTCATCCACCAGACAAGGTTATCCCCCAACTCCCTAGGGGACCTTGTCACCCCCCTTCATACACACCCCTGGTTCTACTCCAAAACCTTCCCCATGCCTCCCACCCACAAATACCCTCACTATCCCCGTCTTCCACAGTGATGAGGCCCCAGAAATGGGGGGTACAGGATGGGAGGAGGGATAGCAGGGAAGCCCCCCTGAACTGTCAAATCTGGGTGGGTCATGGAGCACCCCCACCAACAGGCGGAGAATGGGGGTGTTCAGAGGTCGGGGCATTAGAGGATAAAGGCACATCCAGTCTGATAGGGAAGGGGAGGCTCCCCTCACCCTGGGGGTAGGTTGGACAAGAGGGAGGGGGTATGACCCTGTTACACACCCCTCCACTAGCTCCTGGAGGTTGGGGGGGACCCAAGCTGCTGTGCCACCCCCCACCCCCGTAGATAAGAGCAGCTCCAGCGCAGGTCAGTTGGACCCATGAGGGCCATGGTGGTGGGCAGCAAGCGAGATGGAGAAAGGAGGGATGTGGACTGGAGGTTTTATGAAACCCCATTCACCAAACTACCCAACTCCAAGGGGGCAGAGAGCTCCCCATTCTCCGAGGGGCCCTTGGGAAGCTTGCTGACAGAGTCACCCTGAGGAGGAAGCAGGAGAAGGAAAAGAAAGCAGTTCATCAGTACACCAGGTGTGGGCACTCTTTCTCACTACTGATACACCTGTGCTCTAGTCACTGCGAGCCTTGTCTTCCTGTTCGTGCCAGCTCTGCTCTATCCTCAGCTTAACCTGAACTCTACCAGATACAGCTAATTCAACATCTCAGATATTTCCTAGGAAAGTTTTCTGTGTCCCTGCCCTGAATCAAAAAAATAGGGTAAGCTGTATCATGACTGCCTACCTTCTGTCCTGAAAGAGATTCCTCTGAGGGTTTCGTACGTTCCAGAGGTGGACGCTGGCGGCTCTGAGACTCTGCCCGTGAGATATAGTCTGCCACAGTCACTAGGAAAGGCAGAGAGGATCGAGACTTTGAGGAACACAGGTATCCATCTCCATGGTTCTCACTAAACCCAACCCTGGTTTTCCTAGAGCAGGAGGCATCCCATTCTTAGCTCCAGAAAGGCTCCAATCCCACAGTGTCAGCTGACCTGGTTGGCGGTCTCCGCTGATAGACCCATCAGTTCGATTACCACGATTGCGGCGGCGGCGGCTCCGATTACGTCGCTGGGGTCTCGATTCATCTTCTGTGTAGTAAAGAAAAGTCATACACCCATCCCCTTCACTCTTTCTCACACCACCTATAAGAATCCAGGCTTGCCCCTCACCCAGGCCATTCTCTGTCATGTTAGGACCATCAGACTCCAGGCCTCCATCCATGACAGTCCTGTCTTCATCAGTACGACGGCGGCGGGAACGGCGACGACGGGCACTTGCTGGAGGGGGTTCACCAGGTTCTGAATCAACTGGGGGCTCTGGTTCAGATGTGTCCAATAGGCTGTAAGGATTACTGTCTGGATCCTTTAGCACTGATTATGACAGGACAGAAAGGGACTGGGAGTCAGGTGACCATTATTTTCTCCTTTGGACCACAAAGATGACCCCCCCCCCAGCTCTCTGATACCTGAGCTAATAGATGACGAATTGTATCTTGAGGTAGGCCGGGGAACAGGTGGGGGTCCCCTTCCCCGGCCCCCAATTGGCCGCCTCCGGCTTTCTTCTCCACGGCTTGAGGGCTCTCGGTCACCGGGTCCTGCTCGATTAGGCTCCTCTCTCTTTTCTGACTCTGTCTCAGAAGCTGTGGATGGGTCTGAGCTGGGGCCTGAAGGGCACAGACAGGTTTAATCAGATCCACTGGTCTTGCCCTGCGAGTTTCACTACCTCTTCCAAACTAGAATTCTTCATATCACTCGTAAGTACTCAAGTCACTGCTCTCCCTGAGTCTCCACCCAAACACCCACCTCCTCCACTGTCCCCACAGTTGTCTCACCGTAGGCAGGACCACCAGTCCTCCGGCCCCGGCCCCGGCCCCCATAGCTGCCCCCATATGTTCGGGTCGTGTGCAGGGAAGAGGAGGAGCTCTCATCTGTGGTATAGCCAGCCTTGTCACTGCCACCACCGCCACCCCGTCCACTCCCAGGAGGGCGAAAGCCCAGCCCAATCTGCCGAAGCTGTTCATCAATCTGCAGTCTCTCTAAGCGAAGTTGTTCAACCTCCTGGTTGGAAAGAAAACAGACAACACAGGAGAATTAAAATGAGTGGACAGCCCACTTCCTTCATGCTTTTCTCTCCATATGATCCCTGTGTAACTAAGCTTTGGGGACTACAAGAAGGAAGACCAAACATTAAAGAGAATAGAATACAGCCCCAGAGCCAAAATATGAACCAACGGTCCTGTTCTGCAAAGAGACAGAGCACGCAGGGCAGCTCCAAAGATTATATACTAGAGGTCCTTGCCCCTCTCCAACCCGGTTTGTCGGACATGGCTTTTGACATGGGTACCTGCAGGTAGGAGAGGTGGTACTCTAGCAGTGCCTGGGCATTGCTGATATTCTCTCGGGTGCCGACAAATATGAAGGGAACCATTCCCTAGAGAACAGACCAGAACAAAGATTAGAAGTCAGTCAGGTGTGACGGCACACATAATCCTTAGCACTCAGGAGACAGGGGCAGCAGGAATTCAAAGTGATCCTCAGTTACATAGTAAAGTTAATTAAGTTCAAACACAACCTAAACTACACGAGGCTCTGTCTCAACAACCCCCACCCCCAAAAGTGCCAGGCATGGTGGTACAGGTCTTTAGTCCCAACACTAAGGAGGCAGAGGCAGGCAGATCTCTGTGAACTGAGTTTAAAGCCAGCCTGGTTCACAAAGTAAGTTCCAGGCCAGCTAGGGCTAAATAAAAGGAAAAAGAAAGGGCTGGAGAAATGGCTCAGCGGTTAAGAGCACTAGTTGTTCTTCCAAAGGTCCTGAGTTCAATTCCCAGCAACCACATGGTGGCTCACAACCATGTGTAATAAGATCTGGTGCCCTCTTCTGGCCTGCAGGCATGCATACATGCAGGCAGAACACTGTATAGATAATAAATAAAAAAACAAAGAAAAAGAAAAAAGAAAATCAGAAAAGATTAAAGTGTTAAGCCCACTCCTCAAACAGACAACAGGACCACAGTCTACGTCTAGAAGTCCCAGGCCCCATACCTCTTCCCTGGGGTTCTTCTTGTCGTTGTCGCCTTCCACACGCACCCTCACCACACCAGACTTGTCCACAATCTCCTGGATCACTTTCCCATTCTTTCCAATCACTTTGCCTAAATGGATAAAGGAGGAATTGGGCTTTTATTTTTTGTTGTTACTGTTAAGGAAATACAAGTCAAAGTAGTCTTCTTCTATAGCCCCTTCTCATTATATATACTGCATGTAATTCATCTTCCTGCTTCTAGGAATCTCATAACCCTTCCAGGGATAAAAAATGCTACAATCCTTAAAAATACATCATTGCCTTTTCTCATTCTTATGTCAGACTCTTTATCCCATCCTTATGAAACCAGAAGTCCACAGAGTAGCACCAATCCTAATACTCAAAATTGTCTTCAAGCCCTTGCCACCTGGGCCCTAACTATTCCTTTTTATATGTACACCCAAACTCACCAACCAGGTTCCTGGGCACTTGTACAGAGTCCTCAGAAAATTCCAGGTAGCTTCGAGCTTGTCGGCATGCCTCAGGTGTCTATAGAAAAGGCAAACTAAAATAGAACCTGGATCTCTGCCATTTTCTGACCAAAGTCAGGCAGAGAAGGTACCACAGATTTGTTTTCCACCTTATCTCTATCCCCTCAGTCCCCCAAAGGACCCAAAAGAGCAATCTTTGGCTGACCTCCCCATAGATGCGGAAAGTGCAGGTCTCTTCACCCAACTCAATGGCAGTCACTCCTGGCACTTTTCGGGCCTGCTGGATGTTGGCACCATGTGTCCCAATTGCCAGACCCATCAGGTCCTCTCTCACTGTAAACTCCTCTTGGAACGCTGCTGCCAACTGCTTACTTGTCTAAGAGGAAAAGGCACTGTGAGATCCTGGTGGTGGAATCTCAGAATATGCGTCCCAGGTGGCTAATCCTCTGTACTGCTTTTTTTTTTTGGGGGGGGGGTCCGTCCTTCCTTCCTCCCTCCCTCCTTCCTTTCTTTTTTGGTTTTTTGAGACACAACTTCTCTGTAGCTTTGGTGCCTGTCCTGGAATTCACTCTTGTAGACCAGGCTGGCCTCAAACTCAAGAGATCCACCTGCCTCTGCCTCCTGAGTGCTGGGACTAAAGGTGTGTGCCACCACTGCCCAGTGGGGGGGGGGAGTTCTTTTTTTTCCTTTGGTTCTTCAAGAGCAGGTTTCTCTGTAGCTTTGGAGACCAATAGGCCTCAAACTCACAGAGATCCGCCTGTGTCTGCCTCCCAAGTGCTGGGATTAAAGGTGTGCACTACTACCTCCCTGGCTTCTTTGTATTGTTTAAATAAGGAAAAAAAGGCATGAAGAAAACCAGAACCACCTGTGATCTGCTAGGCACTGAACCCTGCACAGAAATCTCAGACACCTTTAAATACAAAGGCTTATGGGCAGTTATTAACTAATGAGGGCAGTTTGAGCTAGAAACCATCAAAGTTCTAGATTTGGTTCTAACACTAACTGGTTGAATGGTTTTTAACAAGACACACTCTGTTCTACCACCTGACAAGTCCCTACAGCTGGTCTACTCACTCTGACGTTAATAAAAATAGTACTCCTCTTTTGAGCCCTTCTCACTCTCAGTTGTTCTCATTTTCATTAATAAAGCAATGTTTATTCTGCTTTAAAAGAGAGCGACAAAGCCAGGTGGTGGTACCACACACCTTTAATCATAGCATTTGAGAGGCAAAGACAGATCCCGGAGTTCAAGGCCAGCCTGGGCTACAGAGTGAATTCCAGGATAGCTAGGACTAGAGAGAATACTGTCTTGAAAAACAAAAAGGGGGTGAAAAAAAAAAAACACTAACAAGATTAGACAAGGCTGACATCAAAGTGGCTTCTTCTTTTTTTTTTTTTTTTGGTTTTTTTTTCCAAGACCAGGCTGGTCTCGAACTCACAGAGATCCGCCTGCCTCTACCTCCCGAATGCTGGGATTAAAGGCGTGCACCACCACCGCCCGGCTTCCAAAGTGGTTTCTTAAAATTCTTTTCTTGCCCGGCGATGGTGGCGCATGCCTTTAATCCCAGCACTCGGGAGGCAGAGGCAGGCGGATCTCTGTGAGTTCGAGACCAGCCTGGTCTACAAGAGTTAGTTCCAGGACAGGCTCCAAAGCCACAGAGAAACCCTGTCTCGAAAAACAAAAAACAAAACAAAAAAAAAATTCTTTTCTTTATTTTTTTAATTTTCGAGGCAGGGTTTCTCTGTAGCTTTTGGTGCCTATCCTAGAACTCACAGAGATCCGCCTGCCTCTGCCTCCGAGTGCTGGGAATAAAGGCGTGTGCTACCACTGCCCAGCGGTTTCTTTTTTTTTTAAAGATTTATTTATTTATTATGTATACAATATTCTGTCTGCATGTATGCCACCAGACCAGAAGAGGGCACCAGATCTCATTACAGATGGTTGTGAACCACCATGTGGTTGCTGGGAATTGAACTCAGGGACTCTGGAAGAGCAGGCAGTGCTCTTAACCTCTGAGCCATCTCTCCAGCCCTCCAGCATGTGGAGGATTAAGATAGGATTAAGAGCACTGGCTGCTCTTCCACAGGACCTGGGTTTAATTCCCAGCACTCACATGGCAGTTTACAACTGTCTGTAACATGTGCATATAAATTTTTTTTTGGTTTTTCAAGACAGGGTTTCTCTGTAGCTTTGGAGCCTGTCCTGGAACTCCCTTTGTAGACCAGGCTGGCCTCGAACTCACAGAGATCCGCCTGCTTCTGCCTCACGAGTGCTGGGATTAAAGGCGTGCGCCAACCACCGCCCGGCGTGCATATAAATTAAAAAGAAAAAAATTCTTATGTGCATGAGTGTTTGTCTGCATGCTCCAGGCCCACGTTCAATCCCTGGCATCAAAAACCCTGGGCAGGAAGTAAATATAATTAAAACACTGTAGGAAATAATTAAATGAATAAATTGCTGGTCACTGGGACGCAGAGGTAGGCAGATCTGAGTTCAAGGCCAGCCTGTTCTACACAGCAAGTTCCAGGCCAGCCAGAGCTACACAGACCCTGTCTCAAACACCAAAATAAGTTGCCTTTGAGTGCTTGCTACACATATCTTTTACCATTTACATGATCAAATTCTTGCTGTTTTGATTTAAAATTTATCTATCGGGGCTGGAGAGATGGCTCAGTGGTTAAGAGCACTGGCTGCTCTTCCAGAGGTCCTGAGTTTAATTCCCAGCAACCACATGGTGGCTCACAACCATCTGTAATGAGATCTGGTGCCCTCTTCTGGCGTGCAGGCATACATGGAGGCAGAATGCTGTATACATAATAAATAAATAAATAAAATTTAAAAGAAATTTATCTATCTATCATTTTTTCGAGATAGGGTTTCTCTGTGCAGCTTTGGTGTCTGTCCTGGAACTAGCTCTCATAGACCAGGCACATCGATATCACAAAATCCGCCTGCCTCTGCCTCCTAAAAACTGGGATTAAAGGTGTGCGCCACCACCACCCAGCTAAATTTATTTTATGTATACGAGTGTTCTGTTTGTATGTCTGTGTACCATGTACATGTTTGTTGCTCCACAAGGCCAGAAGAGGCATCAGCTCCCTGGAATTGGAGTTAAAGATGGTTATGAGCTGCCATGTACAAACTCAGGGCCTCTGCAAGAGCAACTGGTGCTTTAACTCTCTAACACCAATTATAGGCACATGTCACTATGTGCAGCTGTCCAGTTCTTCTTCAGATGGGGTCTCACTATGCTGGCCTTGGACTAAGGCATTCAAGCAGTATTCTGCCTCTCCTGAGTATCTGGGTAGAGTCTACTGTTTCACCCACGGCTTCTCATACTCTAGGCAAATGCTGTACTACTCGGCTATAGCCCTAACAGTTATTGTCAGTGGCTGAGAAATTGCCTAAAGTGCAGAAGGCTTTATATTTAGTCCCCAGCAAAGAAAAATAAAGGGGGGGGGCGGGGGTTGGGAGTGAATAAGAAAAGAGGTATTAGCTAGGTACAGTGGCACACAGCTTTAATCCCTGCCCTGGGAAGGTAGAGACAGGCGGATCTCTGAATTTAAGTCTGGTCTACATAGCAAGTTCCAGGCAAGCCAAGGTTACATAGTGAGATTGTGTCTCAAAAACAAACAAAACCAAAACAAAAAAGTACAAGAATGTAAAAAGTAACAAGAATCAATAAAAACAAAGGCAAGCTTTCCTTTTGTCCTTTCTTTTTCTTTTTCTAAAGACAGGGTCTCTCTACATAGCCCTGATAACCTCGGCTGTTCTGGAACTCTCTATGTAGAGATTCACCTACCTCTTCCTCCAACTGCTGGGATTAAAGGTATGAAAATAATATGCCTCCATCTCCCAAATGCTGGGATTACTATGTCAAGTTTACACGGTGCTGAGCAAGCACTTTGATTACTAGAAGCATGTTACCATAGAAAGTGAAAGCCAAGATCTAGGAGAAAAGAATATTCTACCCTTTGTTAAAATCTGCTTATGGGCCTGGAGAGTTTACTCCAAGTTAGGTTAAGTCTTGCAAAGGACCAGGTTTTATTCCCAGCATCCATTAGGCAGCTCACAACCACCTTTAACTTCAGTCCCAGGGGATCTAATGCTCTCTTTCTGACCTCTACAGACTATAGACACCATGCATGCATACAGGCAAAACATCCATACACATAAAGTAAAATAAAACTTTTGTTTTTTTTTTTTTGAGACAAGGTTTCTGTGTCATGGAACTTGCTTTATAGACCAGGCTGGCCTCAAACTTATAGAGATCTGCCCCCCTCTGCCTTCCAAAAGGCATGTGCCACCTCACCAAGCAAAAAATAAATGTTAAGAAAAAAAAGAAAAAACATATATGGCTTAATCATTTATCACTTTATGTCTGCATTTGTCTAACAGAAGAGGGCATCTGATCCCATTAAACTACAGTTATAGAGCTACCACGTGGATGCTGGGACTTGAACTTGGAACCTCTGAAAGAATAATCAGTGCTCTTAATTGCTGAACCATCTCTCCAGCCCTGGCAAAATAAATCTTTAAAAAAAAGGAAAAAGCTACTCATTCGGGACTGGCAAAAACATGTAGATCAAGCGGAAGGAAAGGTGACTTTTCATCAACCAGTTCCTTCAGTAACGCCCTGGAGAGACTGGAATAATGCACAATTTGTGCTGTCTCAGAGAAAAGCCTCCCAAAAGGGTCAGTTCACTTGATAAATGGAATTAAAGATCCAATTCAATCAAAACATACCCACAGCCTATACTCATTTAGAATGGTTTAACAGCCAGGAATTGGTGGTGCACATCTTTAAATCCCAGCACTCAGGAAGCAGAGGCAGGTGGGCCTCTGTGAGCTCGAGGCCAGCCAGGTCTACAGAGAAAATTCCGGGACAGCCAGGGCTGTTACACTGAGAAACCCTGTTTCAAAAACAAAACAAACAAAAAGAATGATTTAATCATTCTGAAAAGGAAACTTGTAATTATAGGATGTCAGAACTCAAAACCTTGTAGCAAAAACTTGTAGAGGAGTTGAGGGTGTGGCTCATTAGGAGACCTGCTTAGCAAGTAACAGACCCTGTGTTCTATCCTCAGGCCAGGAGAAAAAGATTGTGGGTTGCGGGTTCAGCTGGTAGAGTGTTTGCTTAGCATGCACGGAGCTCTGGGTTACAGCCAGATCCCAGCACTATGACAAACAGGGGTATTGGTCACACCTATAATCTGAGCACCAGGAGGATAGAGAAAAATTATCAAAAATTTTTAAGGTCATCTTGGCTACATAACAAATTTGAGACCAGTCTAGGATACAAAAGACCCTACGTTAAACAAAAAACAGCTGGGCAGTGGTGGCACAAAGGCAGGTGGACCTCTGAGTTCAAAGCCAGCCTGGTTTACAGAGCTAGTTCCGAGAGAGAGAGAGAGAGAGAGAGAGAGAGAGAGAGAGAGAGAGAGAGAGAGAGAGAGAGAGAGAGAGAGAGAGAGAGAGAGAGAAAGAGAGAGAAAGAGAGAGAAACAAAACCTAACCAAACCAAGCTGGGCATGGTGGTACACACTTTAGATTCCAGCATTTTAGAAGCAGAGGCATTTGAGGTTGATGCTAGCCTGGCCTGCAGAGTTTCAGGCAAGCTAAGGAGACCAGCAAGATCCTGTTCTAAAGCAATATTGCCAGGCAATGGTGGTGCATGACAACACTTGGGAGACAGAGGCAGGCAGATCTCCGAGTTTGGCCATCTTACTTTATATAGCAAGTTAGCAAGTTTCAGGACAGCCAAAGCTATATAATAGAGAAACCCTGCCTCAAAAATAAACAGATAGATGATAGGCAGAGAGACAGACAAAGTGTACTTTTGGCCATCATTTTAATCAAAAACTCGGGAGACAGAGGCAGATGGATCTCTGTGAGTTTGTGGCCAGCCTGGTCTACAGAGTAGGTTCCAAGACAACCAGCGCTACACAAAGAGAAACCCTATCTTGAAAAGCAGAAAAAAGCCAGGCAGTGCCTTTAATCCCAGCACGAGGCAGGCAGATCTCTGTGAGTTCAAGGCCGGGCTGGTCCACACGGTGAGCAGCAGGACAGCCACCACAGGTACACAGAAACCACGTCTCAAAACAAACAAACAAATAAACAAAAAACAGAATAGAACACTGTCCTCTGGAGAGTATGAGATAAAACTGCCAATCCAGGACTAATGACCCAATAGCCTTTGTCTATGTTTCAGAAACACAAGATGAGAAAGCAAAGTACAACATTATTCAGCATGAGAAAAAGCAGCCAAAACTTGCCTCTAGGTGCTTGGTAGCTTCTTCGTTGCGGGACATAAGCAGCAATTTGGTGCGAAGACTTCGAAAATGCATATCACCCAGCAAAGATGCCCTCTTCACAGGGGCTTCTGTGGTTGACTGGAAAGAAATGAATAAGTCTTACAAACAAAATACACTCCAGGGAGCACCAAAGACTGGGCACCAGAATGCCAGTATCCTGCAAAGAAGGCAGGTGTCAAGAATGAAGTTCAGGCCGGGCGATGGTGGCGCACGCCTTTAATCCCAGCACTCGGGAGGCAGAGGCAGGAGGATCTCTGTGAGTTCGAGACCAGCCTGGTCTACAGAGCTAGTCCCAGGACAGGTTCCAAAGCCACAGAGAAACCCTGTCTCGAAAAAAAAAAAAAAAGGAATGAAGTTCAGCTGGCCATGGTGGTGGCCAAGAAGCAGAGACAAGTGGATCTCTGTGAGTTTGAGGCCAGCCTGGTCTACAGAGTGAGTTCCAGGACAGTCAGGGCTATACAAGGAGAAACCCTGTCATGGAAAAAGGCTGGGCGGTGATGGCACACGCCTTTAATTTCAGCCCTTGGGAGAAGGGAGATCTCTGTGAATTCAAGGCCAACCTGGTCTACAGAGTTGAGTTCCAGGACAGCCAAGGCTACACAGAAATCCTGGCTCAAAAAACCAGGGGGGAAAAAAGAGAGAAGGAGAAAAAGAGAGAGATAAAGTTTAAAATAAGAATGGTAGCACAGCCTATCCCCTC
Organism: Chionomys nivalis; assembly: GCF_950005125.1. Classification (NCBI taxonomy): domain Eukaryota; kingdom Metazoa; phylum Chordata; class Mammalia; order Rodentia; family Cricetidae; genus Chionomys; species Chionomys nivalis. The sequence continues at coordinate 51,157,677 of NC_080092.1, read as the reverse complement.
AAACGTAGGGACAGTAAAGCCGGAAAGCTGTCACAAACCCAAGTGCAGCTGCAGCAACACAGTGAGTACCACGTCATCCAGGGGACACAGTAAGACCTTGTCTCAAAGGAAGAAAAAGGAAATGAAGTAGGATACAGGAAAATCACTGTCACTCACACAGAGGCTGGATAGCTAAACACTAACAGAACTCATCTGACAAGAAGCAAGTACAAGGTGAGAGCTATACGGTGGTTTTTGTTTTTGTTTTATCATTTATAAAGATTTATAGCTGGAGATAGTGGTGGATGCAGCAGGTAGATCTCGGTGAATTTGAGGTTTACATAGTGAATTCCAGGGCAGTCAAAATGAGATCATCTCAAAAAACAACAAAAGATAAAAGATTTATGTGTCTCTCACTGTGTGAATATGTTATGTACACATAGAAGCAAAGACCAGAGAGGGTGTCAGGGGTCCTGACGTAGAAAAGGCAGGAATAGGAGTTCCCAGGAGGACTGGCTGACTGGCTGGCTGGCTCTGGGTTCAAAGACTGCCTTATAAAGTGTAGGCTGATTGAGAAAGATACCTGATACCAACACTTCAGGCTTTCTCAACCACCCCAAAGTGTGCACTTATATACACGCAAATATGCACACACACACAGATCCTAATATATCCAAGAACTAGGGTACTTGTCTAAAACAGGTGTGTGAAGAACATGGTTTTATCTCTCACATTGAAAAAAAAAGAAGGGGGAAATTAAGGCCATACATGAGGAAAAGTAAGGAAAGCAGGTGACCTGGGTTCAGAGGGTCAGAAGTAACAAAGTCACAAGTAAGTATGAGCACAGTCTAGCACACCCATTTCTGCAAAAGCTTAAAGAGGAAAAAGGAAAAACTGTTGAAAAGACCTATGTTAATTTAACATGAAAACTCACCAGAATAAAGAGCTCACTGTTTGCAATGTTGAGAAAGATGCAATTGGCTCCCAGTGCTTTCTTGAACTCTTTATGGACATTTTCATTGGAGCAGCTGTAGAGAACAGTAAAGTGCTCAGGATGAAGCAGTAAGAGGTTTGGGGACAAAAAGTAGGGAGAAGAAAATAAGAAAGATAGAATCACTCTTGTTGTTGTTATTTTTTGTTTTTGTTTTTTTGAGACCAGATCTCTCTGTGTAACAGCTCTGGCTATCCTGTAACTCGCTTTGTAGACCAGGTTAGGATCGTACCAAATGTTAAATAATAAGGATTAAGAAAATTATTTTTAAAATAATCAGAGAAGAGTATATTGGTGCACATCTTTAATCCCAGGACTCAGGGAGGCAGAGGCAGGTGGATCTATGTGACTTGGTTTACATAGAGCTTCGGGACAGCCAGAGCTTGTATAGTGAGGCCCTGTCTCAAAATAAAGACAGACAGACAGACAGAAAGAGAGATAAAGATGAAAAATGGAAAGGCTAGAGGTATATCATGCAAAAAGATTCTCATAGGGCTAGGGAACAAACAGAACAGACTGAAGAGTGGGAGACCTGGGAAAAATAAGGACAGAGGCTGACACTATAGAGAGTCCTCAATTCCCAACCTCTCCAACACTCACGCCTCTCTCAGATCCTCAGGCACAGCCATGGTGACCTTGAAGAAACTGCCTTTGGTTGCAAGGGGATTGGGATTAACAGGTCGAAGTCGTTCCAGGGTGACAATCTCATTGTAGGTAGCATCGCAGGCAGCATACTCAATGACATAGAACTGGCAGAAAGGAAGAAGGGTAATCAATCCATCTGCTACCTTTCCTCAGAACAACAGCTTCAGGAGTTCCCCACAGGGCTTTAGTCACTCACATCTCCCTTCATCATCCGAACCCGGGCCAGCCACCAACCACAAGGTTCCTGTTCATTGGCTCTCGAATAAACCTGGAAAGTTAGAAATAAAGAGACACAGCATTGAAGACTATTCAAAAACATCAAATTAGAGAAAGCCAGCTAGGTATGGTGGTGTACACATTTATCCCAGCACTTGGGAGGCAGGGGCAGGCAGAGCTGTGAGTTTGAGGCCCAGCCTGGTCTGCAGGGTCAGTTCCAGGACACCCAAGGCTATTATACAGAGAAACCTCTCTCTCTCTCCCCAAACAAAAACAACAACAAAAAACAGAAACAAAAGAATTGGAGAAAGCTGAATTTGCACAGTGGACAAGAGCTCTCCAAGCATGATAACCCGAGTGAGTTCTCAAGTCCCAGAGCTCATGGCTGTCCCGACCACCACTTGTGAGCCATGACACACTCATGCCTACAATCATGTATGCACACAGACGCATGCACATACACATACCTCCCACAAAATATGCCCAAGGTCCTGGGTTAAGTCCCAAGTCTCACTCACTATCTCTCACACATACATACACAGACTTCAAGTGGATTTGTCACACATGAAAGAGTGGCCCCTTTAATCAGGTGCACCCTCAGATCACACCCATGACAAAAAGGCACCAATGCATTTACTTCACCAGCTACATGGCTAGATGTGGTGGTTCAGATGAGGAAGAAACAAAATCAGTAAGTTAAAAACCTAGAATCCGCCGGGCGGTGGTGGCGCACGCCTTTAATCCCAGCACTCGGGAGGCAGAGGCGGGTGGATCTCTGTGAGTTCGAGACCAGCCTGGTCTACAAGAGCTAGTTCCAGGACAGGCTCCAAAACCACAGAGAAACCCTGTCTCGAAAAACCAAAAAAAAAAAAAAAAAAAACCTAGAATCCAGCTGGGCTATGGTGATGCACACCTTTGATCCCAGCACTCAGGAGGCAGAAGCAGGTGTATCTGTGAGTTTGAGACTACCTGGTCTACAAAACAAGTTCCAGGACAACCAGAGAAACCCTGTCTTGAAAAAACAAAACAACAGAACCCTAAGGGGAAAAAGAGCAAACTAAGATGGTGGACTTCACAGGCCTTACCTCGACTTCATCTCCTTCTGTGATCTCCTTATTATAATCAGCTGGAGGTGGTAGTCGGACATCTCCAAAAGGAATCTGTCTCTCACTTTGCCAGCTACAAGACAGTGACAGGAAAGCTATTCAGACTGATGTAATTGTCCACTTCTTCACAAGGAAGCTCCTCCCTGGCCAAGACCACTTTATCCTTTCTGCTAGTTTAAGAGTCAAAACAACAGGCTCTGTTCTACAGTGGTCTTTATTCTGTACACTAACTGTCAAATGGAAATGCCTACAACTTGCACCAAGCTATCTGCCCTTTTTTTCGTGGAATTCTCATCCAAACTCTCAGTTCCCTGGGACCTACTGTCCTCAGCAGGCCCCACTTTTTTGCTGTCCTTTCAGGACCTACTATGCTTGTCTATTCCTAAGGTCTTACTTGTTTTCAAAGAAGATGGTGACAGAGTCTTCATGGACATCCTTCACAAAGCCCTAGAAAAAAATGTAAAAAACATAAATGAAAAGACATTTAATAACCAATAATACCACTTTTGGGTATATATCCAAAGGATGCTCAATCATACCACAAGGACATGTGCTCAACCATGCTCATAGCAGCTTTGTCATAGCCAGAACCTGGAAACAATCTAAATGCTCCTCCATAGAGGAATGGATAAGGAAAATGTGGTACATTTACACAATGGAGTACTACACAGCAAAAAAAATAACGACAGCTTGAATTTTACAGGAAAATGGATGGAACTAGAAAACATTATTTTGAGTGAGGTAACCCAGACACAGAAAGATAATTATCACATGTACTCACTCATAGGTGGTTTTTAAACATAAAGTAAAGAAAGATAGCCTACAAACCACAATCCCAGAGAATTTAGATAACAATACGGATGCTAAGAGAGACTTACATTGATATAATCTACATGGGAAGTAGAAAATATAAAAAGACAAGATCTCCTGAATAAACTGGGAGCATGGGGACCTTGGGGGAGGACTGAAGGGGACAGGGGAGACAGGGAGGGGAGCAGAGAAAAATGTAGAGCTCAATAAATATCAATTAAAAATATATAAATAATAAAAGAAAATACATTTAACGATCATCTTAGCCATCAGGAAGAGAAATCAGAAACCTTTAAAATTAAGAGGTTTAGCAGGGGGTGTGAACAATCTAAACACAACCAGGAAGATGTGTCGGAAAATATAAACAGTGAGAGAAAGAAAACCATACTGACATAATCTAGAAATAACATGGGATAAGAACAAAGTAGAACCTGCACCAGAGCAGCCCCACAGGCGGCCTACTCAGGATACCAGTTACCTCGCTATCTGCCTCTTGGTGTGCTAAGCAGCCTGCTAGAGTTCAATTAAAATACCATCAACTTTCAGCAAAGCTACAAATATCCCACAAGACAGTGCACAGATAGACTAGAACACCTAGAGGACACCAGGGCTGGCAAATTCAGTACCCAGATGTCCAAGTCCTTGGAGAATAACTGGAACACTGGAGAAGTTCAAAATATTAAGCAGTTTGCAGAAGAAAAAACTAAGAGTTTAAAAGATGTCATAGTTCTGAAGGCAAAAATAACTACTGAACCTAGAAATAAAGTATGTATAAGACTCCAACCTTGAGATCATAGCCAAAGGAGTCACAAAATAGGGGCTTCTTCAATCTACAGTCTCAGTTATTGTCTTCTCTATTTTTCACACAAGATTTCTAGTTTTGACAAAGTACAATTCATTATTTTTTATGAATTGTGCTTCTGATTTCACATCTAAGAAACTTCTGGAATCTAAATCCCCTAAGGTTTTCTTTTATGTATTCTAGGAATTTTGTGTTTTAAATTACACATTGTATATATGTGTGTGTGTGTGAACATATACATGCTTTTGCTACAACATCTGTGGGAAGGTCAAAGGACAAACTATTGATGTCTCTTCTCTTCCACCATGTGGATCCTGCGATCAAACTCGGGTATTGCCCATTGAGCCATCTCCCAGGCCCACACTTTTTATTTTGTATTTTGGTATGTAACAGATTTTATTTTAGAGTCAGCAGCCCAGGCTGGCCTCAAACTCATATGTAACAGAGCCTTTAACTTCTGATCTTCCTGTCTCCACCACCCAAGTGCTGTAATTACAGCTTACACCACCCGACTCAATTTATTTGGTGCTGGGAGTCCTCTGTGTCCTCTGTGTGTGTACTATCAGCTGCACTACACCCCAGCCCCCAAAGTGCTTTCAGTTATATATTACTTTCTACTTCCTGATTTTTGATAAAAATAAAAAGAGTTCGGAGAAAGCAGAGTGCTTTTCAAAAAATGGTGCTGGAAAAACTGGATAGCCACAGACAAAAGATGGACTTTGATAACCTCATTATCATACAATTTACCTCAAAAATTTTAAATGGAGGCTAGAAAACTGGCTCAGCAGTTAAGACCACTTGTTACTCTTGCAGAAGACCCAGGTTCACATCCTAGCACCACCTCTGACTCCCAATCCCAGAGGATCTGACCTTGTTCTGGTCTGTGCAGGCAGCAGGTACACATGATGGTACACACACAGACAAGCATTCATATACATCGATTTTTTTAAAAGATAATTTTTAAAGTAGTTATCTTTTATTATTTCTCATTATGTATGTAGGTGTGTGGGTCTGCTTGTGGGTATGTGTATATTGAGTGCAGAAGCTCAAGGAGGTCAGAAGTGTTGGGTGCTCTGGAGCTGCAGTTACATTAGCTGTGATATCCCTGAGGTAGGTGCTGGAATTGAACTCTGGTCCTCTGGAAGAGGCAAGTGCTTTTAACTGTTGAGCTGTCTCTCCAGTCCTAAAAAAGAAAAAATAAATTTAATGTATCATAAGCCAGGCATGAAGGAGTACACATATAATCCAGCACTCAAGTGAAGGCAGAAACAGCAGATTTTAGGGCCTTCCTTGGCAGAGGTATCTGTGGGAACCAGGCATACAAGTAGTACATATATTCATAAACTGATAAAGTACCCATACACAGGCTGAGTGCAATGGTGCCCAGCTTCTTTAGTTCCGGGATTTGAAAAGTAGAAGCAAGCCAGGCGGTGGTGGCGCACGCTTTTAATACCAGCACTCGGGAGGCAGAGGCAGGCGGATCTCTGTGAGTTCGAGACCAGCCTGATCTACAAGAGCTAGTTCCAGGACAGGCTCCAAAACCACAGAGAAACCCTGTCTCGGAAAAAAAAAAAACAAAAAACACCAAAAACAAACAAAAAAAGTAGAAGCAGGTGGATCTTTTTAAGTTCCAGGTTAGTCTGGTCTACATAAAAAGTTCCAGACCACCAAAAGATACATAATAAAACACTGTCTTAAACAAATGATATAAAAATAAAATTAAAAAAAAATTAGTTGCTACTGAGTGGTAGCACATACCTTTAATCCCAGCCCTCAAGAGGCAGAGGCAGGAGGATCTTGGCGTTCCAGGCCAACCAGAGTGAGTTCCAGGTCAGCCAGGGTACATAGAAACCTTGTATTCAAAAAAAAAAAAAAAAAGCCACCTATAGCTAAACAAAATAATAAAATAATATAATTAGGGAGCTTTGGTTGGAGCACATAGTTTAGCAATGGTAAGTGCTTAGCATATACAAGGGCCTGAATTCAATCGTCAACATCAGAATCAGTAAGAAAGGCAGGTACTTCAAAAGGCTAACAATATTCAAGGACCAACTCTTAGCATAGTAACTAGGATAGTGGCAGAGCTTAGGAGAAAATATACCAATAATGCTCTAGAGAATATACAGCTCCCTCCACACAGAACCAATCAACCACTACTTATGTATTGCTCTTTCTTTATAATGGAAAAAATCTAAACTTGGATTTTCCACCAGATACAACCTACTTTGGCTGTTTTGTGGGAACAATCTCACTATCCAGCCCTAGATAAACTGGAACCTATTACATATAGCAGGCCGTTAAGTGGCCTTGAACTCAGATAAATCTACCTGCCTCTATCTCTCACGTGCTGGGATTATAGGCATATACTATCATGTCCAGGTTTGTGTGCTATGTGTATTTATGTGAAAGCCGGAAACAGCTCTATGTCCCTGTACCGCAATTTTTGAGATAGAATCCATCACTGAACTTGGACTAACCAACAAGCCCCCTGGGCTCCTCCTGTCTCTGTTAGTGCTAAGATCACAGAGTTTTGTTGCTACAACAAGCTACTTATGTTGGTTCCTGGGATCCAAACTCAGGTTCTGAGCAAGCACTGAGCCATCTTCCCAACCCTACTACTTTTTTTCTTTAAAGATTTACCTATTCATGACAAGTAGTAGTGGCACAAGCCTTCAACGTCATCCCTCGGGAAGCAGAGGCAAGATGATCTCTGAGTTCTAGGCCACCCTGGTCTACAGAGCCAAGTTCTGGGACAGCCAAGGCCATACAGAAAAACCAGTCTCAAAATACAACAAAACAAAGTAAGATTTACTTATGTGTGAGTGTTAGGCTTGAAGGCATATATGTGCACCAAATGTGTACCTGGTTCCATGAGAGAACAGAAGACGGTGTCAGATACCTTGAAACTAGAATTATCAACTGTATGGGTGCTTGGAATTGTACCCCAGTCCTCTGAAACCTAGCAAGTGCTATAAACCTATAAGCCATGTCTCTAGTCCCATGCTGCTTTTCATCTTCCCCTTTTGAGACAGTCTTCCTTAGAGCCTATCTATTGCCCAAGTGTGGACAATCTGTCCTCAGCATACTATTCCTTAGCACACTTTAAATATAAGTCTTCAGCCGGGCGGTGGTGGCGCACGCCTTTAATCCTAGCACTCGGGAGGCAGAGGCAGGCAGATCTCTGTGAGTTTGAGACCATCCTGGTCTACAAGAGCTAGTTCCAGGACAGGCTCCAAAACCACAGAGAAACCCTGTCTCGAAAAACCAAAAAAAAAAAAAAAAAAAAATATATATATATATATATATATATATATAAAAGTCTTCAGAGATGTTTATCTTCTTTTCATTCAGAACCAATGCCTATTCCTGCTAGTCTCTACAAACTAACTCTGCCAAACCGCTTCCACTTGTCAGGACTCGCCTGCATCCTGCTTCCTTTTGGGTTCTTTACCTTGTCTGAGACAGAATCTCATGCAGAATTTACTATGTAGGTGAGGATGACCATCAATTCCTGACCTCCAGTCTCTATCTCCCAAGTAGTAGGATTACAGGATCACCAAGCCTAACATTTTATCAAACTCTTTATCCAAATGTCCATCTCCAAGAATTTTTCCCCCTAGGGTGAATGTAGATTTACTAAGGAAAAGTGAGATAGAGAAGCCAGGCTTGGTGGCATACACTTCTAATCCCAGCACTAAGGAGGCAGAGGCAGGCAGATCTGAGTTCCAGGCCAACCGCCAACCACGGTTATATAGAGTCTCTTATGATAGATAGATAGATAGATAGAGAACTCCTAAGAGTGGGAGAGGCTCAGAGTCTTAGCAGATTATCAAGATACTTATCATTTATCAAAAACATTTTAAGAGCCGGGCGGTGGTGGCGCACGCCTTTAATCCCAGCACTTGGGAGGCTGAGGCAGGTGAATCTCTGTGAGTTCGAGACCAGCCTGGTCTACAAGAGCTAGTTCCAGGACAGGCTCCAAAACCACAGAGAAACCCTGTCTCGAAAAAACAAAAACAAAAACAAAAACAAAAAAAAAAAAAAAAAAAAAAAAACATTTTAAGGAGAAAAAGGAAGGAGAAAAGTCATAATCACTTGACTGCCTCTGAAAAAAGTTCTCACTCCTAGATATACTCATTCACAAAGGCTATGTTAAACCTTGAATTTTCTTTTTTTTAAAAAAAAAATTTATTTATTTATTATGTATACAATGTTCTGTCTGTGTGTGTGTGTATGCCTGAAGGTCAGAAGAGGGCACCAGACCTCATTACAGATGGTTGAGCCACCATGTGGTTGCTGGGAATTGAACTCAGGACCTTTGGAAGAGCAGGCAATGCTCTTAACCACTGAGCCATCTCTTCAACCCAAGCTTTAATTTTCTATGTTGAATTAGCCCATAAAACAGTATTACCTTTTTTTCAATAAATAGTGACTTCCAAGGCAGAAACGCTAAGTTCAGACTAGAATCACCCTTCTTTTGCAGTATAACCCAATGCCACTTACCATCTTTCCCCCTTCAACTCTCTTCCCAACATCATACTCCAGTTCTACCTCTGCCTCTTAATTCTACCCATTTACTTCAGATACAAGGTTTTCTTTGGAGGACAACTGTGATGAAAAAAGAACTCCAAAGTTCTGTTTGGTCTATGCCACTGGAGAAATAAGAGAGCGCATAAATTCTGTTGTAAACCTTCTAGATCCAGATGATCTGAGTCAGGGCTGTATTATTTCCTGGATTAGCTTTCTGAACTTAGAACTGTCAGGTGAATGAAGAAAGCTCTTAAGTTCCTAGATACTTCAGTTTCCTTAAATAAGAAGATATGAAATTAGTCTCCATCTTTACCCGGCAGAAGAAAGAAAAGGAATTCTAGGAGAAAGAGTCAAGGAAAAAAATATGTTTTGAAGTTGATAATGTCCCATTAGAAAAGAATGCTGGCCGGTTGGTGGTGGCACATGTCTCGTCTTTAAAGCCAGCACTGAAGAGGCAGACAGGTGGGTCTCTGAGTTCGAGGCCAGCCTGGTCTACAGAGCGAGTTCCAGGACAGGACAGCCAGAGCTATACTGAGAAACCCCATCTTGAAAAACAGAAACAAAACAACAGCAAAAACAAAACATTATGAAGCTGGGTTTGGTGGTGTGTCTCAATCCTATCACTTGGGAAGTGGAGGCAGTAAGACCAGGAATTCAAGGGCATCCTCAGCTAAAAGCCAGGCTGAGCCACTTGAACCTCACCTTAAAACAAAACAGGAAAGCTTGATAGGATATAAAATAATTTCAATCTGACATCTGGTATCTGCCCTGGATAAATCAAAATAAAAGTTTTGAGAGAAGGGGGGTCTCCCTAAATTTAGAGATCTAAGACAAGACAGAACTCCTTCACTCACACTTAAGTCTGCCGAGTCATGAATATCAATCAGCAAGGTTGGAACAGATAAGCAACCACATCACACTGAGTTTAAGAAAGGTGAGTCCAATTGTCAGTCCTAGAGCAGAAAGTGCTGAAATGGCTAGAATACAGGATTTTATTCAACTGCTAATTCTGCCCCTGCTTCACTCAAATATATCACTGCTATGTATGATTCATAGGTAAAAAGGACTTTCTGTTGAATCCTCTTTTTAACAAAAAATCTATCCCTTCCCAACCACTTCAGTTAATCTGAACTGAGCACTCTTCTTTCCAAGCTGTGCCTGGCTCCCAAGCTCCTAGAACAAAAGTATCTTATCTTGAATTACTTCCTAAATGGGTGTGGTTGTGGATGCCTTTAATCCCTGACCCAAAAATGAGTTCAAGGCCAGCCTGGTCTACCTAGGAGTTCCAGGACAACCAGGGCCGCATAGAGAGATCCTATCCCCCAAAAACAAACGAGAAAAAAATCACTTTTCTTGAAAGTAAAAATTTGGAGGTGAAGAGGATATATATGAAAGCTAAGATGTCTCCAGGAAAAAAGAACAGCTTATGAAGAAGGGTATTTTTGTTGTTGTTTTGAGACCTGATCTCATTCTCCACACTCATTTTAAACTTGGACCATCATACTTCAGCCTTCCAAATACTAGGATTAGAGGCATGTACCACCATACCCAGCCTAAGGAAGACTTTTAATAAATCTAATACAAGTCTGAGAAAAAGGATATTAAAAAACATAATGTAGCCAGGCAGTGGTGGCACACACCTTTAATCCCAACACTAGGAAAGCAGAGGCAGGTGGATCTCTGTGAGTTTGAGGTCAGCCTAGTCTACAGAGTTCCAGGACAGCCACGGCTACATAGAGAAACCCTGTATTAAAAACAAAACAATCCACCACAACAAACACATGTGTCCAATGAGAACCCCTGAAAGGAATTAAGAGACTTTTGCCACAGAAAACAGAAATGTTATAAAGATATTGCTCCAGTCAGAAGAAAAAGTACTACTAAGAGTGGGAAAGGTGACAGGGTCAGAATCAGCTAGGAGCCTTCTTCAGCTATACACAGAATAGGTGAACATCAGTGAGGATGACACAGGAATACAGAAATAGCAAGGCAAAAAGTCCAAGACTTAATTGAGAGGATAAGCTAAGACTAACATATTTACACTCATAGGCACTGGATAAAGAACCTGATCAGAAAAGGCAGGCAGAAATGGTATGGCATTCACAGAGTAAAATTAAACTTATCAGCTAAAGTGGGGCAGAAACCAACTACAAGGGCAAGCACAAGGCCTTTTCAGCTACAAAAAGATACAGTTTCACAGTGGTCAGAGAGATTTCCAAGGGCATGAGAAAGCAGAAAAGTCTCCTGGAGTAGGACCTGAGGAGACATGAAGTAAAGGCGGCTCCAACTTATCCAATGCTTTGAAAATTCCTTCCTCTCCAGAGTAAAAAGAGTAAGGGAGGAATCAAAAGTTTCTGGGACAATTCCACCCAAAAAAAATCAAAAGAAGGCCAGGTGGAGGTGGGGGTAGAGGCCAGCCTGGTCTAGAGAGCACACCTGTCTTGCGGGGGTGGGGGTGTTCAAAATAAGTTCAAAATTTCACCTATCAGATGAAGAAAAACATTTGGGGGGTCAAGAAGAGTCAGTCTTTAAATTGGGGGAAGGGGTAATCCAGAATAGACAGAACAGATACAGAAGGTGGGATGGATGTATGGATAGAAAGAAAAAACAAAAGGTCTGGTCTGGGATGGTGGCAGAACTTGGAAGGCTGAGGCAGGAGTACAGAAGAGGTCACGTTTAGCCTGGGCTAAATAGTGTGAGCTATACATCAAGGTCCTCTTCCAACCCCACCCCTAAACAGGTCAAAGAAATCAAATCTTGACAAAGAAAAGCTGAAATGAGCCACTCTGGAAGGTACCTTCTCTTTCCAGAAAGACTGTCAACAAGTAGAAATCTGTCAGAGTAAGAACAGAATCTTGATGAGACACCTTTTAACGAAGCTTAAACTTTAGAAGATAAAGGAATGGCCTCACTGTATCCAGAGTCAAAGAGGTAAGTACAAACCCAAACCTAGGTTTAGGGACAAAGGTGTGGTGGGGTGACAGACTTGCCCAACAAACCCACTTTCATGGCTGATAAAACCGGAGGCCAAAGATGCTAAATAACACAAATGCCTTTTGACCATTTCTTCTTAGCCTGGGGACAAGAATGCAAGATGAAAGTTGAGTAAATGGTCTAGAGCCAGCAGGCAGAAGCCTCCCTGAAGACGGAAGATCGAATATGGGACAGTGGCCCTTCCCAAGGGGGTCACGCAGGAAAAGAAAGAGACTCTCCCATGTGCTTGGGCCGCAGAAGATGCGATTAGGAGCTGAAGTATCTCCTCCACTAGGAAACAAGAAAAGTCAATTAGAAGCTGGGCGAAGGGGTTTCTCCGGAGGGAGCGGGAGCGCCCAGCCACGCGCAGTAATGACCTGATGGTCACGCTTCCAGCTGAGGATAAAAGCAGGTGTACCCGCGGGCTCGAAGAGAAGAGCACGAGGGTTAACTCCCACGGTCTCCCCGGAAGGCTTTCGAGTGGGAGCGTGAGTCGAAGGTTCTAAGGGTCAGGACCGAGCTCCAGAAACTCGATCCCGCTCCACTCGTGCCGGCCTCAGCCCGGGGAGGGGGCTAGGGAGGGTGTCCCGGGTCGACGCGCCGTCTCACCTTGTAGAAGGCCCCGTTGGAGCCCCGCACCTCGACGGGCAGTCCCGGCTCCACATCCCCCCCAGAGGCCAGGCCGCCCATGGCGCCGCCGCCACCTCCGACTGCCCCGGCAGCGGCTGAAGCGGAGCTCTGAGTGCGGGCCGGGCCGGGCCCCCGGCGTCTCCCAGGAGGAGGAGCCGGAGGGGGAGCCGCGGGGGGCGGGAGCCGGGCCGGCCCCACGGCGGCCCTGCTACAGCCGAC